>NC_054537.1:13843809-14443809 GCF_017654505.1 Polyodon spathula | reverse complement strand
ATGGCTTGAATGCTAAAATTATAATAGTTATACAAAATACTTTCGTGTTCCCAACAATGAGATGTTCAAACATATGAATAGCCTTTGAGACCTGTCACTAAAGACCAGCAGAAAACAATGAAATCCAGTCATTGCTGTCTTGAGTCCCTCTAAACAATTATGAGCTGTCAGCAAGAAATAATGACATAAGTAGGATTTTGTTCTGTACATGCAATATTAAAACAATGAGAGGGGTATCCTGGGCTTCTAGTGCACTACACAATATGAATTGCCCACCTATTTCAAAGCAATTGCTTTCTTTATATATTTTTTTTTTCTCTAGTCCATAGGTGTCAGGTTTCTAAAAGTTTTGGTGGTGACCAGGGGTCAGGGTTCAGGGGTCAGATGTCAGATTCCCTAATACAATTATATATATATATATATATATATATATATATATATATATATATATATATATATATATATATATATATATACACACACACACACACACACACACACACCTTAGATGATTCCTCCAAAATTAGAACTAGTATTTCTGAAAAAAACAATAGATCAAAAACAAATATTCAAGATATAATTGTTTACTTAGTCCCAGAGCTTTTCAAATGGTCATATGATCCATCAATTTACAGTAGTTTCAGTAAAGCTTTAGATCACTAAATGTAATAATTGATCATTGCACAATTCAGTTTGCAGACTTTCTTGTTATCCCTAATGTTTCTTTGCAGGTTAATTTATCGTTTCCAAGCAATGCCAGACTATGGCTTAGTTTGCACAGTGATGGATAATGTTATCCCCTGAAAGATGAGCAGGGATGGGTTTCTGAGTGTCTGTGACACCTGTCTCTAGTGGCTCCATGTGGGCATCTGGCAGAACAGAAGGGACAGATATTAAGAGAAACTGGATCCTTTTTGGCTGGCTGACCCTGAAAATCTGTGCCAAATTATTTATAATGTAAACTGTGTGACAATCTACTTAACATTCTGAGCAATGTGTTAAAAGTACAGTGAAGGAAAGGCATGTCAATTGAAATTTAGTGTAGAGGAGACCTCTAAAATATTGCAAAAGTGCTTTCAGAATAAATAACAACTTTTGAGACTATATCCAACTGTGCATTCAAGAAGATGATGGCAGACTGGACTTTAAATCCAAATGTATTGATTATGGTTTGAATGAGTAATAGGAGAGAGCTGTTTTTTCTTATTGCATGATAATGATATTTACAAAGCAATAGGATATACTATTTGATATATTATATGCATCATTGGTATATGCTATAAACACCTAAATCAAACTGCTGCTAATCAGCAACTGATACAGTATATATGTAAGTTGTGTTAAAAGTGATGGCTGAATTTAAATTTGTGTAGATTCCTTTTTTTTTTTTTTTTTTCTTAAAAGGCCATTGGGGTCCCCGATTGACTCACCCGGTAAAAGGTGAATCGCATGTTTTGTTAGGTGAGTCATACAGCGTAGGTTCGAGTCCTGGCTGTGTGGAGTCACCGGGCTTCACTGGGCAAAACCAGCAAGAACTGTTTCTCCTCATCGTGCTACAGCGTACCCTGACGGCCAGACACCCGTAAGTTATACTTTTTAGTAATACACTTCAATCTTTCGCATCAGGTGCTTTACAAATACCTATATTTTACAACATGTAGTTAATTGCTTTCAGGGGGTCTTGATATAGTGATCTCAAAACCCTGCCAACTTGTTCCAAATCTGTATAAAATGTATATTCAGAGTACGTGCTGACACATATTTTGCTATTCAGTTTATTGACTTGTTTGTGCACTCCACAAAAGTGCAAGAAGACCATCTTCTACACAAGTGGGCACTTGTGGGGAGTCCACACTTTCCCTGTTTATGCTGCAATGCCTAGGTAGAACATGTTAAGTGTGCAAACTTACCCCCAATTTCCCAAGTTGTGTGGGTTTGTGTTAAATCTTAACAGGTTTTTTCTATGAATTTCAATTGTTTTTGTAACAATAGTTCATCCTGTGGGTTGAATCTAACTAACCCTTGGGAAGCTGGCCTTTGGCCCCATAATGAAGACTGCCGTCCTTTATTATTTTCCTTTCCGTTTTAACTACATTGCCTTGTCAGCAGGGCCGGTGCAAGTGTATTAAGCACCCTAGGCGAACCTTCAGCCTTGCAACTTCACCCCTCACAATTAACTTTTGAAAATTATTATTGTGCATTAGTATGAATACAAATTTTGCATTTATAATTACATATTTATTTGACATGAAAAAGGAGAATATTCTACTGATTGTACATTCTCATTGTTCAATTTGTTCTACACTTTTCACAGGATATGTACTAGAAGAAATGCACATTAGAATTTAGAATTTTACTTTCCGTGTTTTTAGTTTAGCAAATGTAGAAACAAGTTTCTTCAGGTCAATGTTTTGTGCAATTTCATGTTCTATGACAAGGTTGATAGCCCAATGAGTCTTTATTGCATCATTGAGGAATTAATGTATGTTTTGATCAACTTTAGCTTGGAAAAGCTTTGCTCACCACTGGTCACAGAAACAGGGATGGTCAAGAGGATGCGGAGAGCAGTAAATGTATTGGAGACACTATCTGTCAGCTTATTTTTGCATACAAAGTTCAATACATCTTGTGGTGATGAACACTTTGGAACTCTTTTGCAATCGCTCACAATTCACTGAGTCCCCATGTTGTAAAGCTTGCACTAGCTTCAAGCAATCTTCCACAATTTCCTTTGATGTTCTATTCTGCAAACTGTGAACATTACAGAGGAAGCCAAACACAGAATTAATTTGATGCATCTGTGTGAATCTTTCTTCAACGGATTGTATTGCTGTGTCAAGGACTCATCCATAAGTGGGTCAAACAAAGCTAGATATTCTACAAATTTCAGGAAGTTCCCATTACCAGAAGTGTGCAGTTTTTTGTGTGTTCCCCAAAAGGCCAAATTTTGCATACCAAGAACTTTCACTCAAGTAATCATTAATTCTAAGATTTGCTGCAAATACTTTTTTACTTGTTTAATGAGGCACACATTTTTTTCATCAATTGTTTTCTTGTTTTTCAAGTTCCTTCCACTTTTGAAAATTCTTCAGATGTGCACTGCTAGAATTGCAGACATGTTTTTCCAATCTTTTGAACCTTTATCAGAAAGAGATGACACACCAATTGTGTTACTGGTAAACAGCTTGCTACAGAAGCAAAACACAGAGTCCTTTGACATGGAATACTATAGCCCCTGATGATGAATTTCTTCTCCATTGGCAAGTCTCCTTTTGTAATGATTTGTTGAGAATTTTCTTTGATTACCATGTTTATGGAAATCGAACTGCTGAACTTGTTCTGGCCCAAGTTTCATCAAAATCACATTTGGGAAGCAAATTACCCCAAGTAGCAGCATCACCATAGCTCAAACTGGTGGCATTTTCACTTTCACAACCTCTCAAATTTTGATCCTGGCAGACTTTATATGGTTCATCTTCTACATTCAGATTATGTTCCTCAAACTCTACTTCAACTTGTGAGACAGTAGGCAAAGCTATCATCTCAGCTTCAGTCTCAGGTTGATTCTTTGATCTACTGCTTTCATCTTGATGTTGTGGACGAAGATACTTCAGGAAGGAATCTTCTTGCTTTGGTTCTTCTTTTTCCTTTTCAGCCTTCCGTTTACAATAATGTGCCCTATAATCTGTCATGATGCCATGTCAACTGAAATCTATATTTAGAAACATAGCACACAAAGAAAGAGACATTCAAAGTATAGTCTTCTGAGGTAAAACTATCAGTTATAACGACATGTATATTATATTAACATTGAAGAAATCCACAGCAAGATGTGCCCAGAAAGGAAGTCCACAGCAAGAAAATTATTGCTATCTATTTACATATATATATATACATATATTGTATTATATACAGTATTGATATAAATATAAATACTAATACAATTAAGAAAATGTAATAATAATAATAATAATAATAATAATAATAATAATAATAATAATAATAATAATATATGTTTTGTATATATAAAAAATATGTTTTCACATATATTGCTTAGAACATTAAATGGTTTCAAACATTAGAAACAGCTCAGCTTAACCAATTGAAATACGTTTACAAAAATTACATAAATACTTTACTTCACCGACATGTTAAGTAAAGCCAGCTGCTTTATGAATACAAATGTAGCCTAGGTAGCCCTCACACACTCTCTAGCCGTAATGAAATAAATTTGTATTGTCCAGTTACCCTAAAACCACAAGTTAATCACAGTATTCAATATTTTAGAAAGGGACTGTGTATATGTGTATATATATATATATATATATCTATATATATATATATATATATATATATATATATATATATATATATATATATATATATATATATATATATATATATATATATATATATATATATATATATATATATATATATATATATATGATGAGCAGGGAGAGGGTTAAATTCCTCCCTGCCTAAAAAACATGTGTTAATTGTTATTGTTTAGTGTTAATTATCACCTGCACCTGACTAGCATGGTAAATTAAAGCCAGGTGCAAGGTATTTAAGGAGAGCAGACAGTCTGCTCAGGGCTGATGTGTGAAGGGCCCAGTTGATGGTGTTTTCAACCGTTATGAAAAGGTACTGTGTGAAAGCCTTTTTGTGTTCAACTTTAAAAAAAACAAAAAAACATAACTGTATTTGTGTTTCAACCGGTAAAGAGCTTAGCTGTCCGGTTTCGTTAGAGTAGGTTCCTGACAAATGGTTAGTCAGTGCTCCAAAGGAGCTAGGTGTTTGTTTTTTTTTTTTTTTTTTTTTTTCATTTTGGTTTCTGTTTCTACAATTAATAAAACAGCATTTGCTATTCGTACTTTAAATCCTTTGTGAAATCTGGGTCAACCCAGTTAAAATTTCCCGAACCTTGGAAATGGTGAAACCTTTCACTATATATATATATATAATATATATATATATATATATATATATATATATATATATATATATATATATATATATATATATATATACACAGACACCCACTTGGAAGCTTGATAAACTGGTAACCTGATGAAGTGTTTCTATATCAGACACTGCCGTTCTATAAACCGGAAGTTGATTATAGGAACTATCTTCAACTTTGAAAACTCACCATGTGATGTTATTCCATATGCAGGGTTGTTGAAATTCCAGCAAATAATGACTGCAACAGCTGTAGCACTAAGCGCCGTGAGGACAGCAATCTAACAATGTCTTCTGCGTATGAAACTTCAAATATGTATGAATGATGTATACGAGTGACATATATGTCATGCATTGTTACACATAACCAAAAGTAAACATTCATGAAAGTTTTATTGTTTACACTACAGTACAAATATCAATACTTACATTGATCAGTGCCAATGGTATGATCACTGAGATTATTACACACTTTACACTTAATGAATGTTAGTTAGAACATAATGCTACATCTAGCAGATCTTTGCAAAAGTGTGTAGTGCTTAGTATTCAGATAATTTAGTCATATTACATGCTATATACTAACCTCTTATGTAAGCCTATATATATGTGTACATTGATGTATATACATTGTAACACACACACATCATGGTGAGACATAGATTACAGTGCAATTAGGGCCTAACTTTCCATGAGCTACACTGCTACATGGAATCTCCATCTCTCTCCCCTCCCCAACCCCATAGACACTACCAAAAAACTACCCCACTGAACTGGCAGCCATGCAGAGACTGTGATAAGTTGATAACAGTAACGTATATCAGTAAATCTAGACCTTTCATTTTCCACTGCTGAAGCCTGCTTGTTTGCTTATGTAGTTTCATAAAGAGTTCATTCAGTTTTTAGCTGCTCTAGACGACTGCCTAGTTTGCCTAGTAGTTAAACTGGCCCTGCTTATCAGCATGCATTGTATATTTTGTTCTATGCATATTACACATTGTGTTTTATATAATTATGTTGTAACTTGGTTAGGACATTCTATTGCACAAATTATTGAATATAACCAGAATCTGGAGATAAAAAGTGATGCCTGCCTGCCTGACTTAACATGCATATGTTTGACATGCATACAGTTTTTACTATATGAAACAACTGGACCCAACATTTACAGTAGAAACTTTGTCTTACTATAGAGATAAGAATGTTTTAATGACCCTGGTCAGTTCACATTTAAGGTCTTAGGTGTGTGTGTTGGATTATTTATTTTTCAGAATCCTTATAAAATGGATCCTTGCCCAATGAGATGCAAAGAACTTGGCATTGAGTGTCTCTGAAGGAGATTATATTTTACTGTGAATGCATAATGCCATTGATTCTGTACAGATCACCACTCAAATTGCCAATAAACACCTTACTTTATTATATTACCTCCCCCAGGTTTTATCACTGGCGTAGTGCACTGTAATAGAATGAGCCTTTCTGACAGTAAAGGAGAAAAAACAAATCTGTCACTTAGGCGATTTACATTACCATGCTACTAAGTCCACATGTTTGTCTTTACTAGTGGTTTATTTAAAATGACTTCATACTACACATTTAGAGAGTCAATTAATTCAAACACTGGTGTGTGGCTTGATCATCAGCTGTCTTTTGGTATCCACATTGACAGACTAGGGAAAAATAGTTTTATACAGAAATATGTGTTGTAAGGCAGTAGAATGTTGGACAACAATGTTTTGAGCTATACAACATTTCAATTGATCAAATTTAAACAGGGTAATTTACAGTAAAAGCAAAGTGAAATACACAGCCCTTCAGTACTACAGGTCTATAAATCTAAGAAATGGGTTTGTACCATATAATAAAACCATCCCAAGACCCATTGTACAGTATAGAAAATAATCTTAACCCCCATATGACAAATAACTGTGTTTTACTGCAGTGGAGTGCTTTGATTAGAAAATGATTTCATAGCATGATTATACTAAAGGGTAACTGTACTAGTTCTGGTTCTGGTCACCTCGCTATAAAAAAGATATTGCTGCTCTAGAAAGAGTGCAAAGAAGAGCGACCAGAATTATTCCGGGCTTAAAAGGCATGTCATATGCAGACAGGCTAAAAGAATTGAATCTGTTCAGTCTTGAACAAAGAAGACTACGTGGCGACCTAATTCAAGCATTCAAAATTCTAAAAGGTATTGACAGTGTCGACCCAAGGGACTTTTTCAGCCTGAAAAAAGAAACAAGGACCAGGGGTCACAAATGGAGTTTAGAAAAAGGGGCATTCAGAACAGAAAATAGGAGACACTTTTTTTACACAGAGAATTGTGAGGGTCTGGAATCAACTCCCCAGTAATGTTGTTGAAGCTGACACCCTGGGATCCTTCAAGAAGCTGCTTGATGAGATTTTGGGATCAATAAGCTACTAACAACCAAACGAGCAAGATGGGCCGAATGGCCTCCTCTCGTTTGTAAACTTTCTTATGTTCTTATGTTCTTATGTTCTTATAAGTTTTCACCTTTGGTGCAGTGAACCGCCTGACTACATGTTTCCCGTTTTATTTTATCAAAAAAATACTTTCCAATACAGAAAACACTTGTTGTTCTTTCACATGAGAGAAACTTTACATATACCATCATGTTATCTGATGTACAAAAGGTAATAACTGTTATCATAAAATTATCTTAAGTTTAATTTCAATATTATTATTATTACAACATTTCCATCTATTTTATTTATGTAATATTCCAATTACCACTATTAAACTGTTTCACGACGACGAGGTGAATCCACTTCCACTTCGAGGTATTATATATATATATATATATATATATATATATATATATATATATATATATATATATATATACACACACACACACACACACACACACACACACACACACACACACACATTGCCTAATGTCCAGATCGGGATTAAAGAAACAAATGTACTTTTATACCCTGAAGGAGAAAATTAAAAAAAAAAAAAAAAAAAAAAAAAAAAGGGTGTAGCACATAGAGTTGTAGCCAAAACCAGCTATAACAATTGTGAAATATGGCGCGGTACTCAAATCAATGTAATATGTAGTTTAGTTAATGCTAGAGGGCTTTATCTGACTAGAAACTGGTCTGTCACAGAAATAAAGTGGTTCACCAGCAGGTGTCACATGCTGAAGCTTGTGAGTACAAAAAGTGCAAAGCTTATGCTGAGTTCAAGTCATTTTTGTACTGTATTGTACAATTGAGGTAACAGCTTGAATATACCGAACCCAACAGTATCTGAAGAAATTAAGCACTGCTTTTGCTGAAGCATGCTACAGCCCAAATGAAACTAGTTGTAGTAGTATTATATAAATGAACCATAAAGGCTGAGTCAGTGAGTGCTCCCGGGATGAGGAGTATCCTCCAGGAATTTTAATATAATGTAGCATGCACAAGGTAGGGGTCAGGGCTGGTAGGTGATGCATTCAAATATGAAGACAAAAGCCCGACACCAGCTCCTGCAAGGGAGCTGGCTCTTTTGTTCAGTGCTATCAGCGCTATGCTTCAGAGCAGGAGGTCTCGGGTTAGTGTCTGACCTCTACCTGTGAGAAGTCCCTGCCTGTGGGAACAAAATATGGCTTAAACTCTACTATACTATAGTGTACTGTAGTGTACTGTAACGATTAATATAATTTACTTGCAGCTGTATTAGGTGTCACAAGTCATCCAGATAGAATGGGGGCTCTACCTCGCCAAGACTGCTATTGCAAGTTCTCTTCAGTAGAGGCTGTCTGGGAGGACTACAGCCTTGGAATTAGGATGGTCTCAGCTGAAACAGGTGACAGGAACACAGACATGTCCTCAGTTCTGACTTTCCTGTGGGAGGTTTTCTGCATATTCTATATGGCCCTGTAACAAAGTGCCCACCCCTGTGTATATTAATGTGTTGCATGTGGTGTGTTTAAATGTTGGTGTATAGACATTGGTACACGGGATATAAACGGGTCTGTGTAACACGAGTGTTTAAAAATGTATATGTGTATTTAGGCACGAGGATTGCACAGCACTTCACGTGCAAGTAAAATGTAGTAATATGTGAGCACGGGGAATTGCACTTTATTAATTCACGTGCTGGGATTCAAGTGAATAATTAATTGGTAATTGAATCCCAGCACAATAGTATATATAGATGCACGTTGTCACATACTGGCGGTTGGGTGTTCGGGAGTGGAGAACGGGAGCGAGAGAAGGAGTAACTTAATATATCAATTGCTATTGCGTGCTGGTGGGACCAGCACGATACTTGTTTATTTAAAACTCGCCGTGTTTGTCAGTGTGTCTGTCCGTGCACCGTTTTGTTAAGTTTAGTCTGTTTTTGTTTGTCTATTTATTTTGGCGTAGAGTGCCGTGTCCTGTGTTTTCGTGTTTGTTTAAACCTTTTATTTTGTAATAAACCGGCGCCAACAGGCGTCTTCATCATTTCATTTCACATCATCGTCTTTGTATATTTCATTCCTTCCTGGTTCTGACGCCGCCCACTTGGCCGTCTTTGTGACACGTGGTGTCAGAAGTGGGATTTAACAGCGCCTCCAAGCGTCAGACCAGGAGAGGTTTTTTTTGTGTGGAAGAAAAAAAAAAAAAAAAAAAGGGGCGTCTTTGGATTACAAAAAAAAAAAAAAAAGAAAGAAAGAAATGGGGAGAAGCAGGAAAGAGGATAAAGAGGTGAGGGACAGGGAGGAGGAGTGCCGCCTAAGGGCCAGACATCCCCGGCGATGTAACCAGTCCTTGCCGGGGTGCCTCCTCTGCAACCAGGACCATCTCTTTGCCAATTGTCCCTTCCGCTGCCCCTACCAGGAGGGAGAGGAGGAACTGCCACAGAAGAGGAAGGCAGAGGACCCACCACTGTCTCCAGAGCCGCACCAGTCTCCTGCAAGTGAGGGAGAGCCGCACCAGTCCCCTGTAACAAGGGGAGACTACACGCCGCTCCCACCTCCACCACCAGGAGACTACACGCCGCTCCCACCTGCTGCCTCTGCCTCCCCACCTCCACCGGCAGCACCGGCAGGAGCAGAGCAGCAGGAGCTGCCTCCACCGGCAGGCGCAGAGCAGCAGGAGCTGCCTCTGCCTCCGCCGCCTCCACCGGCAGGCGCAGAGCAGCAGGAGCTGCCTCTGCCTCCGCCGCCTCCACCGGCAGGAGCAGAGCAGCAGGAGCTGCCTCTGCCTCCGCCGCCTCCACCGGCAGGAGCAGAGCAGCAGGAGCTGCCTCTGCCTCCTCCACCAGCAGAGGGTGAATACCTGCTGGGTCCCTGTCCACCAGCAGAGGGTGAATGCCTGCTGGGTCCCTGTCCACCAGCAGAGGGTGAATGCCTGCTGGGTCCCTGTCCACCAGCAGAGGGTGAATGCCTGCTGGGTCCCTGTCCACCAGCAGAGGGTGAATGCCTGCTGGTATCCCTGTCCACCAGCAGAGGGTGAATGCCTGCTGGTATCACTTCCCCCACCATCACGAGGAGAGGAGCTGGAGCTTCCTCTGCCTCCACCTCCATCAGGGGAAGAGGAGCAGGAGCTGCCTCTCCCTGCACCAGAAGGGCCAGGACTAGATGCTGCCGGTCCTCAGCAGCCCTTGCATAGGCTGCTGAGGGAAGCACGGGGAAGAACCTCCCGGCTGCAGTGGCCGAAAAGAGGGCCAACACCCGCACCCCAGCTTGTCCTGACTGCCAGCCTCGCTTCGCCCAAGGATGCCAGCCTCGCTTCGCCCAAGGATGCCAGCCTCGCTTCGCCCAAGGATGCCAGCCTCGCTTCGCCCAAGGATGCCTCTGCATCGCCTGGGGTTGCCCGCCGCTCTGCATCGCCTGGGGTTGCCCGCCGCTCTGCATCGCCTGGGGTTGCCCGCCGCTCTGCATCGCCTGGGGTTGCCCGCCGCTCTGCATCGCCTGGGGTTGCCCGCCGCTCTGCATCGCCTGGGGTTGCCCGCCGCTCTGCATCGCCTGGGGTTGCCCGCCGCTCTGCATCGCCTGGGGTTGCCCGCCGCTCTGCATCGCCTGGGGTTGCCCGCCGCTCTGCATCGCCTGGGGTTGCCCGCCGCTCTGCATCGCCTGGGGTTGCCCGCCGCTCCGCATCACAGCCGGAAGTACTGTGGCCGGAACCCCACGAAGGGGAGCTGCCGGCCACGAAGAAGGGGGAGGAGGTCTGGAGACCGCCAACCCCAGCAGCAGTTTCGCTGCCGGAGAAGGGGGAGGAGGTCTGGAGACCGCCAACCCCAGCAGCAGTTTCGCTGCCGGAGGAGGGGGAGGAGGTCTGGAGACCGCCAACCCCAGCAGCAGTTTCGCCGCCGGAGATCGTGGGGGAGGTCCGGAGACCTGCTCCCTCTGCAGTTTCTTCCCTGCAGGAAGAACGGTGGTTGAAGCCCCACCAAGGGGAGCTGCCGGCGCCGAAGAAGGGGGAAGGTCAGGAGACCACACCCCAAGCAGCCTTTCCGCTGCTAGGACTACCCTGGCAGGAGAATGCTACCCTGCTGACAGCATTACGACCTGTGGGCCCCTGGAAGCCTCTGGTCCTGGCCAAGGACTTTGGGCGGGACTTTTGGGCTTTTAAGGGGGGAGGTGGCCATTGAGGCCATGTGTGCTTTGCACAGGAGGGGGTATATGTAACAAAGTGCCCGCCCCTGTGTATATTATCTGTTATGTGTTTAAATGTTGGTGTATAGACATTGGTACACGGGATATAAACGGGTCTGTGTAACACGAGTGTTTAAAAATGTATATGTGTATTTAGGCACGAGGATTGCACAGCACTTCACGTGCAAGTAAAATGTAGTAATATGTGAGCACGGGGAATTGCACTTTATTAATTCACGTGCTGGGATTCAAGTGAATAATTAATTGGTAATTGAATCCCAGCACAATAGTATATATAGATGCACGTTGTCACATACTGGCGGTTGGGTGTTCGGGAGTGGAGAACGGGAGCGAGAGAAGGAGTAACTTAATATATCAATTGCTATTGCGTGCTGGTGGGACCAGCACGATACTTGTTTATTTAAAACTCGCCGTGTTTGTCAGTGTGTCTGTCCGTGCACCGTTTTGTTAAGTTTAGTCTGTTTTTGTTTGTCTATTTATTTTGGCGTAGAGTGCCGTGTCCTGTGTTTTCGTGTTTGTTTAAACCTTTTATTTTGTAATAAACCGGCGCCAACAGGCGTCTTCATCATTTCATTTCACATCATCGTCTTTGTATATTTCATTCCTTCCTGGTTCTGACGCCGCCCACTTGGCCGTCTTTGTGACAGGCCCATAATGTCCTTTATAAATGAGCTACCTCCCCAGATTCGCAAAAAGCATTTAATTCTTTCTGGGTTATGGTTTGGGGAAAATAAACCTGTGATTCCTACATTTTTCAAGCCTGTCATTGATTAAATTAATGTTTTGTCATTCTCAGGATTCTCAGGATTGGTACAGTAATGGTAATAAACTTCTATCATACATTTTCTGTTTAATATGCTCCTGTGATAGTATAGCCAGAGCTGTATTTCAAAATATAAAACAGTTTAATGGTAAATATGGTTGCAATTGATGTCTTCACCCTGGACAACATGTAGAAAAGGGGAAAGGCACTGTTCAAATATATCCATACCAAGAGAATTAAGTACCAGAACGAAAGCATGAGGAAATGATAAGTCATGCACAAAGAGCTCATACTGCTCAAACATATATATATATATATATATATATATATGAAAGGACCTACTCCTTTTATTCTGATTCCTCAGTTTAATCTCCGGATTTTTTGTTGACTACATGCATTGTTTTGACCTTGGTGTAATGAAACAGCTTTCAACATTATGGTTTGACAGTATACATCACAAAGAGCAGTGGCATATAGGAACACAGATAAAGATTGTTGATTCTAAACTAAATAGCATTAGTCCACCATCAAATATCACATGACTTCCAAGGTCTGTTAAAGTAAGAGCATACTGGAAAGCTTCAGAATGGAGAGCATTTCTTCTTTTCTATGTCCCTCTTGTTTTGTAGTCAGTTCTTCCCAACAAATTTTTCAATATTTTTTTGCTTTTGTGTAATGCCATTTATACATTACAAAAACAATATGTTGCCCAGATTGACATATTTAATGCATCTAGATACTTGCATAAATTTGTACAGGACTTTGAAAAATTGTATGGTAGTTGTCACATGTCTTATAATGTTCACATATTGCTCCACTTTCCAGATACAGTTAGAAATTGGGGTCCACTTTGGTGCTATTCAGCATATAGTTTTGAATCATGCAATGGTTTTTTGTTGAAATTATTTAATGGGACTCAAGCTGTACCACTGCAAATTGTTTCTTCATTTTTGCTTCTAAAGCAGGTTTAACAATTAGGGCAGGAAATAATGCAGGAAGCATCAACATTATTTGGAAATTTGTTTGATGCCTTGCTTGATGGGTACTGCCACACAAAGTCAAAACCATATCTGCTGCTGTTTTGTTTGGAAGTGGCCACAGAAGAACATTAAATATTTATGAGTAGTTTGTTGTGGAAAGCTGTGTAAATGGATCTGTCCATGTTCTGGCCATATTTTATAACAAAGCTTTAATGATGGGACAGAACATGCCTTATGTCTTGTTTCCCATGTGAATCACATGTGTTTATTCCATAAGTGCTGATCAAAAAGGTATTGCATCAATAGTGGTTTAGCACTACCATTGACACATATAAATATCCCACTTCTCATCTGATGTTTCATTTTTTGTGTGCATTTATGCAACCTACAGTAGCTGTGAATACACGACATGAATGGGTTTCTTATCAACAACGCATTTCCCAGGGGTTTCAAAAATCGACAATGTACTGTAATTAAAATGCAGGACTACTAGTGAGTACAATAATTAAGTATATGTTATGTATTAGTTTGTGTTTTTGTTTATATAGTTTAACTACTGTATGAAATCCAATTTGCTGGTGACACAGAATGAGCATTGACCCTGCCCCTATTAAAATAGTATGAAATGTATTGTTCCTAGAATTAACAAGAAGGCACAAAAACTGCAGGTTTCCTCATCTAAATTGAGTCAGAAAACATGGAAAACATATGAATGTATTTTGCAGATATTGTTTTAATATAATAGTACTTTACATGACAAGCATGTGGAGGTGGTTTTATCTTTTTCTAGCTATTGGGTTACAAAAGAGAAGGTGCTGTTTTTTTTTTTATTATTATTAAAAAGTATTCAATGGCAGACCGTATTTGTATAGTATTGAGACCATAGACATCGGAAATGGTATCACGATTGAGAAATTTCACAATGAAAAAAAAAAACTTGTAGAAACAGTTCTTCACTACTGGTTTTCTGCCAAATACTGTCATTGCCAAATAGTTTCTCTGTAATGAAGTGCAGCTAATTCAGTAGTAGTCAGAAAAAAACAGATTTGTAAATCTGTGAAATGTTCACACTTGGACAGTATCGCGACAGGTGAATACCACTGTACACTGGCTACCACTGTACACTCAGTGATGGTGATTCTGGATAGGCTGTTCTCCCTTATATATGAGTAAGTCGATCAATTTTGATAACATGGGTCACTAAGTAGCAACATACAGCACAAAGAAAGACTGGATGTAACTCATCTTCCTTAAATGAGGTTGGTAGAAAATATTACAGACAAAGAATAGAAGGAAAAAAAATAGGGGAGAAATTTCTGCAAAACTGGGAGTGCACAGCATGTTTTGACAAATCAACATTGCATTTACCTCATACTAATGGATTCTGAAATTGTTTGGGATGTGTTTATGTTACCTTAAAAAAGGAGTGAATGCAAGGGAATATGCAATCATCTGTTGAGAGGTACATTTGAGTGATTGAATTGAACTGGTTGCTGTCCAGGGTGCTGAATTCTTGTTTTTAAAGAAACATGAGATGTATGTACTGTACAAACGTACAGGTTTATGATTAGCAGATTGATGTTCAGAAGTAATGAAAACTTAATGCTAATGGTGTATTCATTAACCTTTAGGAACGAATGTCCTTGTGCTTAACAGCACATGTCAGTTGTCCCTTATGAATAGCAAATCGTTCAGTAAGCAGCTGAGGTCAAAATCTTAAGGGTCGAGATTCCAGTCGCTTATTCAACAGTCACAAACATGCATTGCAAGTGAGTGGATTCAACTGTAGGTTTTATTTTTTTGAAAAAAAAAATTGTTTTTGGGTCTGCAAACCAGACTTACCGTCATAAGCTTTCGTGGCAATTCGAGCAGGCTACATTAGCTGTCCCTAGGGCATTCTATCCTGTATGTTTGAGTTCACACTCAGCTGTGCACGAATAATGCGATGCGTAAGTTACACACTTTGTGGGTCACATCCATCACAGCTCATCCTGGAGCACTGTATATATATATATATATATATATATATATATATATATATATATATATATATATATATATATATAAAAAGTTTGCATTCTTTAGAAGGTAGCTTTGGTTTCTGCCATGCTAGGGGAAATGAAATAAATAAAATTCAAAGTTGTCATTATGTATTATGCCAATGTGTCTGAGTGTCTTTGACAAAACATTCTTGTTTGCCAGAAGCTTTAGGTATCATTGAGAACGACTGCTGTAGAAATATGAATGTGAAAATGGGGTATATCATTTAAGTCCTTTAAATGTAATCCTTGCATTTTACATCAGTTTATTATTCTTTAAATTCCCCTATTCAAAATGTCATGTTGCTAATTATACTATCTGCCCTGTTTAGGATTTAAGTACATCTGACGGAATTATAAATGCTGGACGCCTTACACACCTTTATACTGGCAGTCCCGAAAGATACCTTCCTTCTGCAAAGTATCAGATTTTTGAGAGTGGTTTAATAAAGCACTTAATTAGATGCATTTGGTCTGTTTGTTGGTAGATTGAAATTTCAATAAAATACCACATTTTTGTTTGCTATAGATGAATCAGGTGTTTACCTTACACATATCTATAATAACCCACAGAGAAAACAAAATCAGAAGTAAAATAAACCAATTGGAAAAAGTACTTCTGACAGTTTCCCCCAGTGGATTATATGTAAGGTAAATGCAACTCTATCATACATTCCTTGACAAGAACGATTCTGGTATTATCTGCCAATAGCTTGCACAGACTGCCAGATCCATATTCTACCACCAATTCATTTATACAGAATTCTCAATTAGCTTCACAAAACCACATTATTAATTAAACAAACAACAAAAAAAGGTTGTCCATGGCCAATATTAAGTCATTTAATATAGAAAAACACATTGATCAGCAAAAACAGTGCTCAGGATGAATTTCATCAAAATATATGCAGTAACATTGAATGACAGAGAGTGAATGGTTCAATTTATGAATTTTTATTTTGCATAGAAAATTGTGTCTGTTTTTTTTATTATTTAAATTAGTAAAATGGTACTGGTACTGTATTTTTAAATGTGTTGATTTAAATACTGAAACATTTTAATTTAATAAATGAATGCATATGCAGAACAAAATTGGCAGTTATTGAAGTAAGTTTACAAAACTATTGTGATAATTTCCTGCCATCAATACAGCAAATTATGAAATGCCTGGCTTGTTTAAAAACAGGTTGATCTGATAACAAAACAAAACACAGTATTCAGCCTGGATTCCAAAACAAGCAACACAGAAAACTGCCAAAAATATCTTATGTTTAGCTTCTGCGGGTTTGTAGCCTTGTACTGTATATACAAGGCTCTGCTGTGTGACGAGCCATGCTGATAAACTTACTTTTGCTCTGGAAAACAAAAAACAAAATGTTTACTTGATATAAAGCTCATATTTCATACCTGTGTGAAGTATTTATTTACAAACTGATTATTTTTATTATAAGCATGTATCAAAATTGTTCAGATTGTTGGATATTAAAATATATGACTGCAATAACAAAATAAAAAATCCTTAACAATAAATCACTGTTATTCTTATGAAGTATTACTTGTATTTATTCATAAATGCATGTTTTGGTTTCATAGCAACACGTTTGTTAAGTCATGTTCCATATTATTATACTTTTCATTTCCATACTTCCCATTATAAGTTCCCATGGTGGGATGTTTACTATAATAATGCATATAATAAATGTTTATTTTATTATAATTAAAAAAAAAAAAAAAAAAAATCAAAGCAAACACATTCACAGTAAGAAGTATTCCAGATTGAAAGCCTTTGCTCTGTTTACCACATGGGAGTTTGCAAGTTGTGCTCCATTGTTTTTATCCTTTATCAAAATGAGTCCCTGTGGATTTTAGGCAGTTGACTTATGTGAGTTTATTAGCAGTTTATCTAAACTTAACACACTTTAGTTGCATTGAAAACCATCCACACGATTGCATGCATTATGTTTCTTATATTATTTAATTAACCTATTTTTTTATGTTACAAAATAAAAAAATAAAAAAACACGATGCCCAAGACAACTTGAAATATAAGTACTTGATTATTTGGTTGTAGTTTTATACAGATGATTTACATCTTTCAAAAATAGAAGATAATTAAAGACAAGAGTGAACACTACAGTATATGACCTACAGTATATAACAAATTAATTGGTGTGAAATGTATTTGTTGGGGAATTTGATGACCCCACCTCTATTTACCAGATCAATAACCCTTAATAGCATGATATATTTACTAAGTATTTACTGCTGACAAAGTCTTCTTGCTAACAAAATGTCTTCTTTTTTTTTGTAGAGAAATACATCAATAAATAAAGAAATAAAGAAAAAAATAAATCCAGATATCCATGAATAATGTCAGTTTCTATTGTTTTTATAACTTGGAAATGTTTGATTACTGTGTCTTCAGCCTTTCACAGCTGGTGGGCTAGGATATCTGACTGATATGTTCAACAATTTTCTTTGTATCTGCTTTCTTTCTGATAATATCACCTATGGTTTGAATGGTCTGCCTGTCTGTCCATAATTTGTTTTGATTGATTACTCTACTTATTATGCAGATGAGACATGAACTCTGCTCATTTGCATGTAATTATGATCTTGAGTTGTTGGGAGTCCTTTTGTTTTGCTGTTCTATCTTTTTGGTTATTTGCTTATTTCAAATTGCCTAGGAAAGAAAAATAATCAACAGCATTAATATAAAAATAAATAATAATAATCCAATTAAATATTTTTTCAAGTTAATCATGTTGCAAGCTGTGGAAGCAAAGTAACTCATCAATGCTTTATTACTGTGAAAATGTGCTGCACAAAATTTCTGATGGATTCATTCTAAAATTCTTATGTATTACTGCCTTGATAGGGCTGGCCTCAGATCACATCTAACTAAACCTTTTTTGAGATGAGAATGTTCTTATCTAACATAACAACCAGTTTCAGAGGTTTAACAAGAGCACACAGGTTTAAATGTTGCCTAGGGCAGACATCTGTTCACATTAATCCCACAAATCCTACATAAAATGTAACCCTTTGCTGCCCAGTGTCCAATACATTTGACATTGAGGTAATAGGCATTAAATAGGTATGGGGACATACCCTGGGCAGCAAAGAATGAATCCGATGGGGGCATTTACCTGAACCTTTTAGGTTGGTTTTATCAAACTTCTATAAACTTAGGCCCACACATTTATAGATTCTTCCTAATCAACAGAACAGCAAAAAAAAAAAAAAATAATCTTAAAAACACTCAAACTATCCCTTTCCTACATCGAACTCCACTGCCGAACCTACCGTTCTGGGCCGCAATGTTTCTCAGCCTCCTGCAGAACAAAACAAAAGCTTTATTTTGATTAATTTTCAAGACTGGCCCAACTACTCAAAGCATTGTTTAAATTAGGTGTTAAAATCCCAGTGTGATCGCAATTCATTATTCCTCCTTTACTGTCTTTATTGCTGCTGATCCTGTCTTTTCCATTCTCAAGTGTAATGCCTGAGACCAGCCATCGAAAGACAGTTTATGTTTATTACCACAACAAGACCTGTGTCAGCTTCCCAGCTGAACTCAAATCTCTTCAACCATTTTTTTTTCCGTGGCTTCTGCATCAATGTTAGTGGCGCACCTGCTTCCACAGTCCATTCCACCTATTTGTGCCCCAAAGCAGCCTACACTTCAGCCTCCTTCTACATTCAAACTTCATTCATCATCCCTCCAGGCCTCTGAGGCAGTCTCTCGACTATCTAGTCTACCTTCTCCATAAACCCCCTAATGTCCACCACCCAGTAAGACAGCGGGAGATCTATTAAATATTCCAGAGGCAAACTATCATATCGTTTTTTTTTTTTTTTTTACTGTATCATGTATTATGCATTTCTCAGTATTTAAAGTATTATGGATGTTCTGTTGTTACTGCATCTTGTAAAGGGCTTTGTGATTGTTGTCCACTATGAAAGGCGCTATATAAAATAAAGAATGACTGATTGATTGAAACAGTTGTGCAAAAAATTCAATTCCTCATCCTGCTCATCAAAATCATTTTTTCCACATGTGCAGTTTCTGCAGCGATGCTCACTCCCACTCAGTCTGCCCTCTATCTTTCAAGTGACATTCAACTACTACTTTCAGTGTTCACCCCCACCAAGGTCCCCCTCATTTCTGAATAACTTAAACTCCATCTCAAACAAAGAATGTGTCAGTTTCCTAATTTCTGGGCTTTCCCATGTGTTCTCTACTGGTCTCGTCCATCTAAACAATGTGTTAAGTTCTAATTTCATTAGAACATAAAATATGCAATTGATTTACAAAGGAATTCTGATGGGTTTTGCTTAATCTACTATATTCTCTGTTAAAACACCAAAAAGTGAAAACAGCTTATTTACTGTCAACCAAGCAGCTGCTTCCCCTGTTGACTGAAAATATTTCAGCCAATAATGTGCTGAATGTCAGAAACTGAATAAAAAGGGTACCATTTTTTAAACTACTGATTCCGGGAAAGCGGTGATGCCAGCTTTCAGCACAAGTGCAATGGAACTAGCAGTAGCTTATGTGACACTTCTTATAAGAAGACGGGGCTCAATGCAACATAGAGGTCTTACCTTACCAATGTGAGAAACGAAAGAGGGTGGGTCTTCCCCTGCATGATGGTTAAGTACCCTCGGGAGGTGGGACTGAGGACGTCACTGGGGGAAGGGGGCCTATCGGCAGGTTTGATATAGGAGCTCAGTAACACCTACCAATAGGCAGGAGTGTATCCCATAATGAATTGAAAGGGAACTTTTTTAACATAGTGCTTAAATCATATGCTAAATGATAAATATTTGCAAATTTGAGAAATATGTAGGTGTGGAAGGGTGATGAGAAATTCACTGACACACGGGAGACAGAAGGTTTGATTGAAAGCACCGCACTGGTGCCCAGTTTTTTTATTTTTATATATTTTCTTTTAGCCCACAGAGGGTGCTGTTGTCCGTGGCCTGAATACCAGCGACGGTAGACAGGTCCACAGGAATACTAATTTTGGTAGACAGTTCAGTGCTGATGCTCAAAAGAATAATGAAAACAAAAGGCAAAATAAAAAGGGAAAATAAAACACAGTAACAAAACTACAAAACAAAAGTGCTGCTTACGCAGTGCCCCCACTGCCACTATGCCGGTCAGCTCGGGTCTCCATCCTATGCTTGGCTACTTTCTATACACTGGGGTGGCCAGAGTCCCCCATATATCTACAGATGTCCCCTCGGGTACGTAATACTTTATTTTCTATGGTCTTCTTTCTCTAGGCTGGCTGTCTTTCTCAGCCATGCTTGCCTATTTTGGTCGCTCACTCCAACCACTGGCGTTCCTACCTCGTCTATATTTACACCAGCCTTCTCGGCCAGCGTCTCTGTGTATTCTCAATCACAGCCACCCGAATGCACAACCAAGCACAGTACTTATGGACTGAGTAATCACCCAAGGCCCGCTTCTCAGCCACTCAGAGAGAGGGAAAGCCAACACACCCTCTTCCCCAACTCTCTGTGTCATTGCTATGATTGACAGACGGATCTTACGAGGCTGCCCTTGTCCTGCATTACCAAGCATGCACCAGACAGTCATCACAGATCTCCCCTGTTACAGTAGGTAAAAAACAGGCACAATGTATGGGTTTATGTGTTTGCTACAATCACAAATATAGATAGTGCAAGTTAATTATTACGGTAAAAATTTTAATATTCATTCATATGACAAAATACAGTACGTCTACATTGAGAATAGTATGCCAATTTGATTACTTAGATGATTGAAATTAATTTTTGTTCACTCTTTAAAAGCCATTAACCTAAACTCATCTGTTACATAGTACTAATGAAATTAAGTATGTTGTTTCTAAAACAAGTCTGGTATTAGTCTTCTAAAAGTTTATTACAATACATTTGTACAGTAGTTTTGCAATTTTCTTATGCTTTCCCCATAATTATGCAATGCATTTAACATAGTTTACCATGGCTTGCCATATTTATTTATTTTTTTTTGTAATATGCTGTATGATATTTCTCTGGGTTTACAATACTTGATTATGCTTAGGGGGTCTGATTTTCCAAATTCAGTTTTTTTAAAAATCGGGTAGATTTTAATAAAAACAATTGGGTGAAATCGGGCAGATTTTTAAATATATAAATCAAAAAAGAATAAATATTCAGATAGAAATCGGGTTTTATTTAGGAAGAAAGAAATGCATAAGCACAAAGTGTTGACAACAAAGTTTTCGTCAACAATTTAAACTTTTGATGACATCTAGATCTCCCCCCCCCCCCCCCTCTCTCTCTCTCTCACACACACAAACACACATACTGTATATGGAGGCATTTCTCCGTTCCAATCAAGTTTTATTTTTTAGTGAAGTTGCAAGTATAATTGCACAAAGAACACATTACACTGCATTTGAACCACAGACAGCTGTGCATGCATTTATTCATATACAGTATGTGCCTATTCGGGGAGTTTTCAGATTTAACTCAAATGCAGAAAAAAGCATTAGGGGGGAGAAATTGTGTTAAATTGGATAAAACCCAAAAATCACATGTCCTACTTGTGCTTTATTACACTTTGCTTTGCTTTTATTATAGTACATTCTTATAAGAATAGTCACAGTTTGGAGTTATAAATCACACTAACTGCATATGTATAAGAGCAAATACTAGCTAAAAGCAAAATAAATTTGCATGGAAAACTAAAAGATAAGAATTGTGTTTGGTATTTGAGGCAGAATTAATGTGGAATTGATCTTACTTGACCTTTTTGCATTTTTCTTACAGGAGAGTGTTGAGATGACGTCTTCCAGTTTTGACATGTAGCAGCCAGGTTTAATGGTAATCTTGAAGAAGACACATTAAGGCAGGTAGGAGAAACAACTCAATACTGATGATGACCTTGGGTATTGAGACATATTTACTTATTTACTGTGCATTATATTTGCACAGACAATTCCATGAAAACCTACATGTTTTTAAGGGCAGCATGCTTGTCTTTCTTTGCATGAAAATCTGAGGTGCTGCCAAGCAAATTGGTTGCTGGTGCTATTAGCATCCTGCAGTGTTTCTGTTAATTATCTTAGCATGATGTCTGACGCAGATAGTGATCTTTCCAAAAGAGCTGACAGATTTAAAGAGGCAGAATTAATTAAAATTGGTTCTCACAGTCTATCCTGTTGAATGCAACAGGGAGACATTTTCTTAAACTCCCCGATCAATGCTGTAAAACACTGCACAAGAGGAATCCACACCCAAGAATACAAATAATGTACATGATTACAGTTTGCACCCTGTGATTGACATAAACAAAGGCAGGCTGAAATGCAATTGTGTTGCAAGGCTTCATTGATTACACCCCTGATGTAGAAAAAAAAAAACTATGGTACCATTAGCATAGGGACAGCATGCTATGAACATCAAAGCAAATACGCATACAGACAGGCTTCCTTTCATAAATGTCATACTTTCTGGAGAGTAGCCAACATTTCAGTTGTTGCTATTTACACTGCTTTCAGAATCTTTTTAATCCAAAAATAGCATTTCTGTTTTCACACACACAGACATCCTGCTGAAGGGCTTTTAACAATATACAGCTAAACTGGCACATGCTGGGTATTAAAAACATTCTTATAAACAAAGCACAGACTGAATTCACCCTCTTAGAATTTGTTCTCCTACTATATGAGTCAAAATAAGGACGTGTAGGTATGGTTGTTTGGGCATGACTCTTGGTGATCTTCCTTTTGAACTCAGTGTGTGACTTAATTTACCCAGTGGCTATTTACAGCAAATTTAGCTTAAAATGAAAAGTGCACTTTCTGGTGGTATATTGCCAGTATACATTTTGTGTGATGTATGAGGCTGTTTCTCTCTCCACAGTGCAATAAAGCACACACCATCATGTTTTTACAATTTGCTGTGATTCTCTGAGTGATGCATCTGCAATGAACTGGAATTTTGCATGTGATGGGAATTTCTAATCTCCTTGAACAGCATCTGATAGTTAAACCTGTAAATAAATGTTGTTGTGCATATTTATGTTGTATATCTAGGATTTACTGTATGTCACAACTGTGTCCTCACCAATTACCATTAAAGAAAATACCCATTATAGCTCGTAATGTAATTATTAACCATAATAAATACTATACCTCAATAAGAACTGATGAAAAGATTAACAATTAATATTATGTATGTTTACGTATTTCAAATCAATCAGAAATGTGTATTTGTTATAAGACAAAAAGAAACCCAATGATCCAAATTATTATTACATTTATTCATATTCTCAAAGGAAGAAGAATAAAGGTTAGGCTTCATAGTTAAAAACATATGTATAAAGAAGAAACAAAATAAAACATTCAAGGAAAAGTAATGCATTGTTAAATGTTCATAACTAATCCTTGATGTGCTCTTTGGTCATAGAGTTCTGCATTAGTGAAGCAGTCTTAATAGTTCATCATGAATTGTTTGGTTCAGTCACGCATATTCCACTTGACTAAGTATGCATGTAAAATGTTCAGCATCTACTTGAATAGATGCACGTTACGTACTGTGACGATACAAATATCATGGCTTCAGTTCAGTTACTTGTAAACACACAATATAAGTTTGATACTTATTCTGTTGGTGCAATGTTTAAAACAAAGTCTTCTTAACACAGCTGGCCTCTCTGTAGAAGTTAGTTGGGCAGTAGCGCAGTGAAGTATCTCTGTGAAGGCTGTAGGCAAAAGCTTTCATTGTTCCGGAGGGAGACTATCTTCTCTGGGACAGCTTTGATGATTACATCATTTTTTCTTCAGAGAACAAGAATATATCTGACAATGTTTGACGTAAAGAGTAACACAGCCTTTGAAAAATATTTATTAGAAAAACCTTGTTATGGTTAAAACTCAACTCAACAAAAGTCAAGTAATGCCATACCACCCATAACTCAACTGCATCCAGGTTAGGCTTTTAGAATTGATTAATTCTATACATGTTTTAACAAGGTTTTTTGTAATGAAAAGGATATATTAGACTGAGACAAAGGTCGTGGGCAAAAATACTTTCCATTATTTCACATATTTACAAAAGTTATCCTTTATCATATATACATTTATTATAGAAACATTAATATTGTACTTACCAGTACCTAATCATGGCCACCCAGGTGTACAACAGATGTAACTGGAGCATTCTACTTGTCATCCTTGCTTTTGTCTATTTTTCATTATAGTTAAATGCAATCATTTGTTAAATGTTTACGCTAAGATTACCTTGTAGTATAGAAAAGATTTGCTGTGCTAAAGTTATTCCAATTAAACTAGTTCCACTGAAGTTATTTTTAAACTACATAATATTAATATGCACTTTATTATATCTATAGTATGTAGCGTTAGCCTCATTGCTTCACTGCAATATGAACTTCAAGTTAAAACTAAATTTGTCTGTTGAAATAATGCAATTTTTAAATAAATACTATTACTTCTATAATTATTATAAGAGCAGTGTTTTGTATTAAAATATTTTCTAACTTCTGGATTCAAATATGTGATCTTAGATACTGCAATTAATGGCTTCATTTATTGAGCTTCACAGAGAGTTATGCTTGCTGACGTGATTTCATTGTTTTTAGCATTCGGTGGCGAGTACATCTCAACTACTGTATATTATAATGTATTTGATTATTTTTTTTTTTTTATAAGTAAGTGTATAAACAGATTGCTTTTAGATTACTCAGGGAAGCCTGTTGTGAAATGCCTGAGGATGTGCTTTTTACATTGATGCAGCTCTGCACTTTCCATGGGAGCTAAAGACAACATAGAAATACCAACTGCTACAATACAACCATAGAAGTTACTATATTGGAGGTTCTGCTACGATCCGACCATAGCAGTTACTATATTGGAGGTTCTCCTACTGTGCTATGCCAAGGGGTAGTAAGCTAACGTTTGTATTTAAAAATAAATGAAGGATGATCCACGAACATTCATTAAGAGTTCTTTATGTACCACATGTATATATTTCCGATTAATTTTCTTCAAAAATGTCATTAACCTAAATAACATTTCTGCTGTTGTTATGGTATTCTAACTGGCTCCCTCAAGATTTTAGTACTGAGAGCCATTTTAATTAGCAACCGGGAAAGGGGTCCTTCAGAAACTGATGCACAAATGTCATCTTGCACATAGCTTACTTTATCAGGTAATAAAATTGGAAGCAGAAATCAGACTTGACTTCCTCTAAACATAAGGTCCCAGTCGGCTTGTCAGAAATATGATATGTCTGAGTGATAGTACTAATGTTTGCTATAAACACTGTCGGTGTTGTTCCAAATAGTGTCGTCTGGCAGGATTTGACACCTTAGGTGCCAAATAGTGTGGTGCCAAATACTGTATCGAGCACAATTGTAATAATAAAGTAATAATGTGCAAGACTATTTGGCTTAACACCGGGCAGTCTTCTCTTGAAAATATGGTGGCTATAATGACTGTGCAACTCACATCGATAATTTACAAGGAGAAACAAGCAATACGCAAGATCGTTTGTTAATTCAAAGTCAATGCTTAACTTGGATTTAATGATGGCGATACTTCAGTGATAAAGACAGTCAGAGATTTTTTTATTTTATTTTATTTATTTATTTTTTATTGTTGAGCAAAATCTTTTGGTTGCTGATACCAATAGCAATGGTCCTCTCTATACAAAGCTGTGTTTCCTGACTCAGAAATCGGCATCAGAAAATAATAAATAAATAAATAACTTTGGCAAAACTAGCAAGAGAAATGCACAACTGAAACACCAGCAGCTCTGTGGCATTGAAAGCAGAGATCTTCAAATGTGTAAATAAGTTTTCCTCTTAAGTATTAGCATTCACAGTCATGCTTAATATACTACTGCATATATACAGTTTTTACACTACTGATTAATTAATAATAATAATGCAAAACTGATGTTTTGAAGTTGTGAACATTATTATTAATTGTAATAATGCATTGCAAGCTCAACCCTCAATCAATATACTTTTAACTTAATTTGCTTGCTGTCAGGCAGTGTATCTGCATTTTAATGAATGTTTTAAGAGCCTGCACTGTATAATGTTTTAGCAGGATTTGGCTTTTCATAATTGTTGTTATGTAATTAGTTTTAAAAGATAGTTACCCTTTTAACTAACAGTGTTTTTACTCCCTAGCAAAGCTTAACAAATCAGCCCCCTTAATGTATGTTTATGAAGATGAGTTTGATATCTTACTCTAAAGAATGCATTGTTGGTTACTATATAGTGTTCTGTGGCCTGATCCCATATACAAATACTGTAATACCAACTAAAAACACTATTATTTCCAATAGTATACTACAGTACATGCTATAGCAAACAATAGTGTTTTGGACAGTACTAGAGTATTTTCTTATATGGGATAGTTGCAGGATATTAATATTACAATAAAAAATTAAGCAATTATAGTGGCTCTTTCTTGCACTATTATATTTCTCTCAAAGTATGTTGATTGTTATTTTGCTGTGTAATATTTAAAGTCCAGTTTTGATAGCATGTGAGATTGGAATAAACCCATCCCTGCTAATAGTTAAGTTCAGAATAAATAAATAATAATAAAAAAACAGTATTTTATTGGAACTGTAAATGTATAAGTGTGGAAGGGGTGGTGGTAATTCACTGACTAGGAGACAGACAGGTGTAATTGAAAACACCACCCAGGTGCCCAGTTTTATTTGAGAACAGTTCTTGCTTTTTCCAGCAGAGGGCACTGTTGACCGTGGGCTGCCTATCAATGATGATAGACAGCACCACGGAAATACCACAGCTGGTACACGAACAGCAAGTGCACTCGCAGGTGCTCAAAGAAATAATAATGAAAACAGAAGACGAAAAGAACAATGGAAAATAAAACAGTAATAAAACTACAAATAAAAGGTGCTGCACTCGGCAGTGTTATCCCGGTCGCCGCTACCCGCACGACCCGGATCACCGTCCTACTCTGTAGGCTAACTAGCCTGCTCTTTTACAATACGCCGGGTCTGCCCAAGGGTTCCCCGCTCTTTCTGTCTCGCTGTGAAACTCTTTGTTTCGCCTGATTCCCGGTCCTGGATCAGAGCTTCCGCACTCTCGTTGCGTCTAAGTGGGCAGCCCTGAGGAAACAAGCAATCTGCCAAGACTCGCCTCTCAGCCATTCAAAGAGGGGGAAAGTCCACACACCTACCTTCCCACCTCCCCATGTCACTGCCATGACTCACAGGAGGTTGTTGGAAGACTGCCACCCTCTTCCTGCAGTACTGTGAACACGCCAGCAGAGTCAGAACAGATCTCTCCCTGCTACAATACGTTTTGTGTATTTTCAGTTATCAGAATTATGGATTGAACAGTAAGAATGAGTTTCACTGTCTTGTCAGTTAATTTTAGCCACTTGATTTTTGGGAGCCTGTAGCCCCTGGTCTTAAAAAATAAATTGTCTCACTTCCCTCAAAACATGCTACTATTTTCTCCTTTCAAAAAGTTGGCATCTCCGACAACAGACATTTATAGATGTGTGCATTTTTTTGCCGCATAGAAAAAAGATTATTTTGATGTTTGCATTAGAGCGTATTACTGACAATGCATTCCAGAGCAACTGATGATAACTCTCCGCCATGTAGTAATTTGAGTCTAGAAGGCAATAAAACCGTGAAATTGACACACAACTGTACAAATGCATGTTGCGTAAACAGATAGCCACTTCAAGGTCTTGCTTTAGTTGTCACTTGCTTTTGACATAAATGACTCTTACCAATTTGGTCAACACTGTTTCAAGGTATAGAGTGACAAGAGGAAATGGGTTGTTTGACAGATTGTCATTATCTTGAAGTGTTACAGATATACTGTCAATTTCTGTCATTGAAAAACAGAGATAACATATGATAAAACAAATCACCCATTCTTTGACCTCCCTATATCTTTTAAACGAGCTCTTTACAAAATGTTCTATTTAAGTTCGTTTTTTGTAAACCACCACATCCAAGCCACTGCTCCCAGCTTTTCTAATAGATACTCCATGTTTGGAATCATATTCGGATTGTCAGTTTTGCTCTCTTACATAAGTGTGTACAATTTTTTAACTGTAAACAATAGAAGGTATATGGAATAATATGATCTACCTGATCTACAAACACATTAAGCAATTTACTAAAGTAGAAAATTATAACTGAACATAATACAGGTCATTAAAATAATACTAATAACCAAATTAAAGCAGCTATACTAATTTAATTTAGACAATGAACTTTTATTTTGTTTTCTGAGTGCTGCTGAAAAAGAAGATTAAACTTGATACACTCTTTAAATTGAAACTCTTAAACAGTAATGTTTGCATTATCTATAGTGACTTCTTTATTGCAGGGTTTTATAAACCCTGCACACTAAATGTGATGCTGCCCATGGCATTTGCCTCAGGCGTAATATGGCTGCCATGTTTGGGTCATGTGACTTTTTCTACCTCTGGACATCTTTTTCACAATTTACATTTTACTTCATTTTTGCAAACCATTCAATCTGTGATGAGATTCCCTTATGATTATGCACCTGGGGATGATTTGTTTTTGTCCACAAAAACTACCATTTCTAGTTTACAAGGCATTTAACTATAGAAAATGTTTTGTATAACTGTTTGATGAGAGAAGAACAATCCATCATTAATCAATTACATTTATTTCAGCTTTTTGAAACTACTGCATAGTGTCTGAATGTTATAAGTAGGTGAGTTGCAATTCTGGTCTGAACTGTAGCAGTGACGTCAACCAGTAGCTAGATATATTGTGGTATGTAATTCTTTATATTATGGACAGAGGCTATTATCCGACTTGTTTCCTAACACAACTCACAATGCCCCTTTATAACAAGACATTAGCTATTGTTTTTAAATGTGCTGGATATGTGCAAATGGAGTTCATAATTATTTTGTTAGATATTGGTCTATTTATCATGATACCGTGTTTATGGTGCAATGTAAATTGCATGGTGATTTATAAATGCACAAACAGTAAAGAATAGGACCTGGGGTGTTAAGTCATTAAAGCCAATAGTCTCCATCTATGTTATGAATAATGATTACTCAAAAAGTATTTCCATGACTATTCTAAATACATTGAAGCATGACACCATTTACAATTTGACTGGGATATAGAAACAGCTGACAACTGATCAATAACCTTGTTGAAAGCTGTTATATTATATTTGCACAGTATAGAAACAAGCCCAATGTGTTCAGTGAGCTCTTTCCTGATTCAACAAATATAGGTAAAAGCCTTATTTCAAGGAGCCTGCATTAGTTGGAGCTCCGGTCTTAATTGAATTCCGAGGTGTCAGCAGAGGATTTAAATTAATAAGACAGGAGGTCTAACTAATGTGTCCTCCAAGATGAAGGGGTTTTATAAATGCATGCCCCAAAGACATGTTCAATGTCACATGTATTTTGTTTTTATAGCGTACATGTTTGTTTCTTAACTGTTGATTGGGAAATTGGTTCCTTTTTGAATGTGAAGTAATTGAGAGGCAAGCAGTGATTGATTAAATACAAGGCACAAGAAATGTTAGGTGTGTGACTTTCTATCATTTTGAGCATTAGTATGCTGGAATATAACAGCCACTACTTTAGTGGTATTGAAGCAGGAATTAAAATCCAAAGGTGACTTGATGACAACAGTAATATAGAATGGTGTCAGGTCCATTGTAGTAACCTGTAACAGCAAATTAACTTCATCAGATGCAATAAAGTAGCATACAGGTACCTAAAGCTACAAAAAAACCAACAAAACAAGTGATGCGGTCAATGGCAATATTGACATCCAATAATAATGGTCTTCAAGCTGCAACTTATATATTTCACTAGAAAGAAGGGATTTATTTAACTTATTTTAGCTTTCCTTTCCATGTTTCGAACACTTTGTTTACTGCTTGTTGATCTTACCTCTAAACTCAGCTCTCCCCAATATTTTACTTTCAGTTCCATAAGAGACAGTATTCCACTGACCGTTCTAGTGATTACTAAAGAAATAATATATTTTTTGAAAACTAGAAATAGGTACGCATTATTTACATTTGTAACTGTTAATATTTCATTTGAACGCGTTCAGCATTTATATTTTGTGTAAAGAAAACCTTTTGTTCTTGTTCACTAAAAATGTAAAGAAAAAGAAAATCTCTTTATAGGAAAGTGAAAAACACATTGGCTTCTTTCAAGACAATATTTGTTAACACAATGTTACATGTCATGTAACCATTTTTTGTGTGTGTTAACTGAAATGCTTTTAAACTGATTAATTGCATGAACTTGATTGGTAGCATGGAATTAATAACGTAGCAGAGGTTTAATGGAAATATGAGCTAATAATGGTTAATGAAAGGTACTAGTGGCTATATGTTTGAAGGTTTAAGGGTTGGAGGTCAGGGTCTAAAGTTTTTCACTCTGTACTTTGTGATTTCTGAGTGACAGCTAAAATTACACCCATTTCCATGAAGATACAACTGACACATTCAAACCTGGTTCATTAGAAGTTAGGTAATGGTGACCTTTCTACTAGAGTGGAGCACAGAGATAACTGACAGATTATTTATACCCAACCCCCATCCCATGTAATCTCTGAAGACCAATTATTAAAGGAAATGACATAGCATGCCGAACTTTGCTTCAATTATAACACTGTGCCAGGTGGGATTAGGCCATGACATGATATTTACGTATCATTTATGCAAACACTACAGCTGAGTCCTATGTGGGATAATAGTCGCAGAATGCCAGATTGGCACTCTGCAACAGATGGGCTACTGTATTTGTAATTATATTTTATGAGAGATTCAGAATATATAAATATGCCTAACCTTTGTGTAATCCTTGAAGGAGTAATTACCTACATTGTTAATGAATATTGTCGGGCAATAAATGATGGAATACACCTTCATTAATAAGCGAGGATTATTTTTGCAAAACACATTAAAAGCACTGCTATGCTTGTCACTCAGATATAGAAAAATAAAACAGCTAATTCTGGTATAATACCACAACACGTGTCTAAGAAAGTTATTTAGCATACACTAGCCTGACACCTAGTCTAATGCCAGACTGCACCTCCTAACAGGCCAAGAGGACATTACCAGCATCCTCAAATACAGAGGATGGACATAGCTTGGTCATGTTTTCCATATGCCCGATTTTATCCCAGCCAAGACAGCACTCCAATGGATCCCGAAGGGAAAGCAAAGAAGAGGGCGCCCCAAAACTACATGGAGACGAACCACTTAAGCAGAACTCTCCACTGTGCACATAACTTGAAGGACAGCTGCCAAGACAGCGCAGGACAGAAGAGGGTAGCAGGCGATTGTGCGAGCCTTATGTGCCACCTGGCATGAAGAGGATGAATGAATGAAAATAAATAAATGCTTATATGTGATCTATGCAAAATCATTAGTACATTAGGAAGTAATCTGGGAAGCTCCTTGTCTGACTAAAGAACTATTAAAATGGATATTAAAGTAATTGTAGCAAAATAATTCTATAAATATTCCAAAATATAAAATGGCCATTATATCATAAAAAGTACTGTCAACACAACCGATAGATTTAAATGCATTATGTGATAATGCATACAGATGAAAAACTGAGACAATGATCGTATTGGCTTTGTTTTTCAGAGGAAGGTACATCCTAATTGGGACTCCAAGACATGAGCTCCAAGTGCTAAAGGTTTAGAATGGTTTAGCAAAGTTATTAGCAGTGGTAGGACATAGGCTACAATAGCTATTAGATTGGTACTTGAGCCACTCTTCCCCCATGGCAGACCTGCAGCTACTCCCTCGTGCACATTTTGTTAATAATTGTATTGGCTGATGTTTAATATGGAAAATAATGTCAAATATGAGCTCATCGTCTTTTACTTCCTGGCACAAGGGTGCTCTAGGTTTTGTAAATGGATCCCTTAAAAACAGAAATGTAAATACTAGTAATGAAAGTGTATAAAGCATAGTTGAATAAATATAATGTGAAGAAGGGTAGGTTTAACATCAGATGCCCCAACTTAAAGTAAGGACAATTTCTGAGCCAGAGGGAAACTCTTCCTGTATGAAGAGACCTCTCCCTTCCTCCAGCAGCACAGAGATGTGAACCTCAGGAGAGAAAACATAAATCATTGAGCAGGGGAAGGTTGGATACAGTTTCAAATGTGGTTTGGTACTGTTCGCCATAACAAGGTAAAATGCCACATAATTCAGAGAAATGTTCAGAGTTTATTTGTTTCTATAGACCCAGGCTTCATAAAGTACTATAATTGATATTCTGCAACATGCTGAATCTCTTCTATTAATATTCTGATATTGTGATTTGGGCTGGCATTCAAAAGAAAAGTGAATTTGAAATGAAATTCAAGAGTGGATATGGAATGAAAGCTCCTGGAATAAAAGATGATAAAATTACTATATATATATATATATATATATATATATATATATATATATAAATATATTATATATATATATCACCAACAGTATCTTATTGTCACCACTTAGAATGGGCGCTTTTGTGTTAAGGGGGAACTGGAATGTAAATGAATATATAATCATTTCAATAGAAAACATAATTAAAGATGTTAACACATTTTCAGCCTCTCCTTGAGATTATATCATATAAAAAACATTAAAATAATTTAGCATTTAATGTATTGGAGCTCGCGCTTTGTGTGATGTCCTGTCGTTGACTCGCTCTCTAGCCATACATAGCATTCTATTGAGTGTATGTACTGTTCCTATATTGTGTAGCCATTGTTGGTTTAAAGGCTTAGGCGTGCAAAAATACTTTTATGTTTCTGTTTTTCCTTTTGTTATTTTTGCATCAGAATGCTTTGCATTCCGACATAATTCATACTGCCAACGTTCACTGGTGTGGGTGGCTGTGAAGGATATGATGTAACAAGGTTCCAATATAGCAGTGGCCTGCATTTCTAGCTGACCCAGAAAGCTGACACAAAAATTTAAATAGTGGCTAAACGCTTGATTTTTTAAGAAAATGTGTGCAGCAAGGCACATTTGTTATGTATGCAGAGCATTTAGACAGCATTGTTATTTTGAGTACAGTTCTCCTTTAACGTTATTCATCTGCAGTAAGCGATAGATGGTATAAACTCCCACACAATAACCTGACATTCAAAATGTCCCCCAATCACCAGTCCAGTAATCAAAACTAAAAATCTTTATTAAGACATTTATTACACTGATAAAAAAAAATTAAATCTATAAATGTAATAAAAAGTATAGTAATCTGTCACATATCCAACTGCGATGGGACCAAGGTAAGGGCAGATATGTAAAAAGGTGGATAAATTAATCCTGTTTTAAATACCATTATACACAGCTGTAGTAATTACTGTACTATATTATTATTGTTGTGAGATTCAGCTTTTATTAGGAAGCTCCCGTAAATCCCTTGTTTAGAAAGATATAGGGTATTAATGTGACAGGGTAGCCACCTGTCGTGTGTATGCATGCATTTGTGGCTGAATGAGGTTTAACACTAGAACTGCCAGATTTATGCTACTACCTAGACTCTGTTCACAATGTGTAAATGGAATGTGCATTCAGAGAAACATACTTCGAAGTAGCCCCCATATTAGCACAATCCACACAGATGTAATGCTTATCAACCTGTTGTGTGTATTTACCACATACCGCTCTTTCATATTTTTATTGCATTTAGTTACCCGGCATTGTTTTCTGTTGCGTGTGTCACTTTATGTGCACTGTATCCAGGTTGAGCTGTGTTTCCCTGCTTCTTTGCAGCTTTCTAATCGGAATGTTTCTGCCAAAGCTCTGTGGCTAGCATCATAAGATGATATTTTCCCCTGTGCACTCGTTGTACAAAATGAAGGAATTGACGGCTGCCATGTCCTGTACATTGTACGATGCAGCAACTGGACACCGGTGATTGCTTTCACTGAGAATTAAGTTTTGCGCGGATGGTGGAAACTCTCTTCTTGCTTTGTTTACTGTTCCAAACAGGCTGTTTTTTTTTGTTTGTTTGTTTGTTTGTTTGTTTTGTTTTTCTTAAACTGTTTTGCTAATAACAGTGAAACAAAAAAAATAATAATTGGTAACATTCATCCCTTTTCCTAAGCACGGTTACATCAGCCTAAGTACCACATTACAAACCAGTCTCTGACCAGCTGCACGAGTTTCATCTTTGCACAGGTAGTGGTATGATCCACTGCCAGCCAAAACTTGATCCCAGATTTGACAGGTTTGTTTGACTTGTATTGTGTCCACCGACACCGTGCTTTTATGGGAAAAAGCTGCTTGTCCATGTATTGTTTTATGTTTAGCTTGAAACAGGAAATACTGTTTTCAGTGAAGCCATTACAAATTACTGCTGCCAATGCAAATATATGTGTATTTGCTCTCAAATCAAAACGCAAAAATATCAAGAATTCTCAAAAAATTCTTGTAATATTAATATTATAAAACAGCAGACTATATATGCTCACGTAGACAACCAGATGACAGTTCTCCAAGGAATTGATAGGATTACAATAGAGATTTGGATAACACATATCTAGACTTCAACAGCAATATTTTATTAAAATACATATTGCTGTAAACTCAGAGGAGGAAATAACAAACTGGCTTGTACACATATAAACAATAATGTATTGTAGGTTATATTGACAATAAAAGCATGTATTGTAACAATGACTACTTTTGGCGGTTCTAGGTAGAAGTGCTTGTAACTTTTTTTTTGCGATTCTGAATTTCAAACGCCGTCAGGATATTTAACATATGCATTTAGGAAAAGTCAAGAACAGAAAACCGTGGATCTTTAACATACACAGAGTATTTTACATTTTAGAAGTGCAAACTGTCAAAATGACTACCGTGGCGGTTCTAGTGTTAAGTTGATACACCCCGCAGGCGAACAGGATTTATTTACAAATTGTAGCACTGAGCTGCGGGGTTTCCAGGACATAATGAGATAGACAACAGCTGCAGTTGAAAGCAGTACAAAACCGCTGTATTTATCATTTTTCTAACTTTTAGTGAACAACGACTCTCATTCTTCTCCTCTCACTCGCAAACCCCAACCTCTCTTAACCACTTCAACACCATGACGTACGCACGTACGTCAAATGAAAACCCACTTAAGGTACCATTCTATTTTATTCTATGATCAGTTTCTCAGTCTAGCATTTCAGGTTTCATTCTCTAAGCAGTGCTAGTACTGTGGAATGTGCAATGAAAGTCGGGGGAGGGTCAGGTGACATTTGTCTCCAGTTGCGTGTCATGTAGCGATTCCAATCTACCTGTGGGTGTTTAGAAGACTGAGATATATTGTGAGAAGCCATTCAACTTTTTTCGATAGTTTTTAGTGAAAGCTAAACATGGCAACGTACGTGGAGAGCAACAATTGGAGTGATGAAGATTTCAAAGTTGGTTCGGAGGCCTTCGATACCAGTGAAAGTGATGCTGACTTATCACTCAGCGATGATGATGAGGATGTGGAGCCAAGAACAGCAGGGGACTGGATGTTTATTACTGATCCCTACGATGGTGTCAGTCCTCCATCATTTGACCCAGATGTACACCCCACTATGCAACTTGAGAGTTTGCATTCTCCATTGTCTTTTGTTCCCGTATAAACAAAAGAACATGCGGCTACTTTACAGATAAGCCAGATGCAAACGGGAAGCTGTTTGGTGTGAAATGGTAGTGCTGTGATGAAATACCAGCAGCACCAGCAGGTGTCTGTGGCAGTCAGATCCATCACAATGCCTGGAGAAAGGCTTGCAAAACAAGTATTGGAAGGTAAGCCTGAACTATATAGGTTGAGGAACCAATAGGATTAGCGTAGTGAGCTAAGTCTCGCTCCTAGAACTACGGCAAGCCCCTATTCAAATAAATAAATAAAAGCATGGATGACAAGTAGAACACTATAGTTGCATCTGACGTAAACCAGAATGGCTCTGTAATATCACTCTAATGTCTTATAAAGCTGTTGTAAACACCCTTTTTTAATGCAATGCACATGTAATTTACAGCGTGGTTCCTTTGATGCAGGCCATCTGAAATATTAGCATAGCCTCTCCTTATTTATCATAAAATGAACCCATCGGTGCAGAACTTTAAAGCTTCTTATAAACCCACCTCAAAAAAGGACAGTTAAGTGGATTTTAATGTAATTTAGCCCCTACTTTACAAATTGTTGCTGCATTTCATAGAAAGTTGCTTACTAATATTGTGACAGATCACCTATACAATGCTTATTGTGAAAATGCTTTAACAATGGAAATAAGGTGAATAATTACTTTGTACTTTCAACACTCAATGATAAATTATGAGGTAAAAGAATATCTAAAAAAACAATATTTGTTTGACGGAATATTTGTTTGACCAGAATAATTAGTTATGAGGACATATAGCTACCATAAAAGAGCAACTATTTCCAGTTGGTTTTGCAGTCTGCTGGGATTGCTTGAATTTAATCTAGCAGACACGTTTAAATCCAGTCGTTGTAGTCTGAGCTCTACGGTATTGCTGCTTGCACTAAGCTGACCTTGAGGAAACAATGTGATTGTTTTTTCAGTTCTACATCTGAGTTCTGATCCACATGCTGTAGGACAAAAAAAAGGTTTTCACTCTACAGTGCTGAAGGTTTATATGAGCAGCAATACATTATATATTTATTTATTTGTGTGTTTATTCATTATTCCATTCCATTTCTAATTAACATTTCAAACACACTTACATTCCCTTAGCATATTCCTGTCTAATAAATAACATCCCACGAAATCCTCAGAACTTCTGTAATTTGCATAGGAACAGTATGTCCCTTAACCCCTTTATTCCTTTACTATTATTATATTATATTATATATATATATATATATATATATATATATATATATATATATATATATACACACACACACACACACACACACACACACACACACACACACACACACACACACACACACACACTGAGATAGCTAACTACTTGAGATATAGAGCGCTGTTAGATCTTTATAATGCACAGTTCAGAGACTTTTTTTATCAAATGAAGGAAAAGTATCCTTTGTTGTGCATTTACAGCACCTATCTTATCAGAAGAATTTGATCTACAGTGATTTATAGTAATTTAAACACTGATGACTAAATAATACCCGTTTGAATAATGGTAGCTGTTGTTTTACATATACTTGGTACATAACATATCTGATTTCAACAGTAATATTTCTATCTGCCGTTTTATAGAAGAATCATTGAAAAAGGACCCAAGGTGCTCAATCTTGAAAAAAGCAAGAAAGTACAATGTGTGTTTTAAAGTGCCCAGGCTCATGAAAATGCATAGTAGACATATGCTCAGAGATTATAGAGGGGACTCTATGTCACCAGCAAGTGAACATGCATCTGTTTCTGAACGATTTTTATTTTTTAAATACTTTTTTTTTTGTCAAGATTGTGGATCGGAAATCATAGGAGATATGACAACACTAGATTTGCTGTTTAATTTGTAGTACAGATTGAACAGCAATCTGTACCACATATTCTGGCAGATGAGTCGGCATAAACAAATGTTTCCTCCAAAACTAATGTATACATACTTTTGGCTCTTCTAGTACATTTCAGTACCTTGTTATAACCAGTTCTTGAACTAGAAATCCATAGCAAAAAAATATTACCTAGCTATAACTAAACTGGATTAGAAACTTGCATTAGTTCTACACCCAACCCAGGGTTCAAGACAACATACATGGCTCTAACTATCTTTGTATGGCATAATTTAAAGGAATTAGAAATGTATACAGTATTATGAAACAGACCCCCAGGATTCAAACTATTCAAACTATTTAGACCCCGTTCACACTACTGTGCTGGCCCAGGACCGCAGAATATTTAAGTCTGCAACCTTGTTCACATTTGCGGTTTAAGGTGCTTATACATGTTTACATATATGACTGAAAAGCAGGTCTAAAATGTGGCAAATTGCTTTTTTTTTTTTTTTTTTTTTAATGGAACGATTCCGAATGGAAGAGCTACCGGGATATACAGGAATCCTTGATTTGTAGCAGATGATTATTAATATATAAGTATATATATAATTATATATATCTATATATATATATATATATATATATATATATTTCAATGCAGTACAATAGAAATTTTATGGTATATATATATATATTTAAAAGAAAAAAAAAAAAAAAACATGTTATTGACTATTTCATTAAATGTTATGGTGTGTGACGGGGTGACGGCCCGCGCTTACCCCCACCCACAATCACATTGTTCTCATAAGAGCACAGAGGTATTTAGAACGCAGGAAACAGCAACTTGCTTGTGTTCACAGGTATAAATATGTATTTTCGTAATGGATACTTCACGTAGATTGCAAATGACTAACAGGCTGCCCAGACAAGGACTGACATTCACAAGACAAGCTCAAGACTGACCACCTAATATTACTGCTCCCTCCTAAGGAAAGACACAGCATGAAATAATAATTAATTAATTATTCAATAACCGGTTACATCTGGAATCAGTTTATACAAAATGCTCTTATTATTATTTAACATTCATTCCATTTACAATAAACATTCATATAATTTACATGACACATGTTTCTTCTCGGTTATACATATTTGTTTAACCTGCATGAATACCGTCTTTGTTTACAAACACAATCTTTAAACTATTCTGTTGTTTACACTTTATTATCATTGTCTTTATTATTGTCTGGTCCCTAACCATTAAAAGTAAAGACTGAACATTAGCATTACCCCATTGTCTTGGAAGATTACTGAACACATGGGTATAACAAAACCTTTGTTCCACATGCAGCTACCCAGATAGCTGTACGATGTTGCGGCTGTAACGCAGCACAGTCGGTTAGCAGTCGCAGCAGCAAGTAGCAGTTGGGCCAGTTCTGGCTCAATGCTGTTGCCATCGGCTTATTTTGAGAGATAAAACTACAACACTGGCCCAGTTCTGGCCCAATGTCAGACAAAAGACACATTTTGAATGATGTTTATTTTTGTACTAGTTGGTTACATTCACGAGAATAAGAATTTTTTTTCATAGATATATTAATAAACTAAAAGTTTTTAATTATCATATTTTTGTGTTCAGTAAGTATGTGAACTTATGTATTAACAATAATTAATAATAATAATCATTATCATTAACAATAATCAATATTAATTATTTTATATAAAAATATTATCAATATAATGATATAATATATGAGCATATATAAATAGATTATATATATCTATATATCTTATATATATATATATATATATATAGATATATAGCTATAATACCGAATACCAATAGCTATATGAAGATGTAATTGTAACGTATTAAATTAAAAAAAAAAAAAAAAGATGCACGTATCTCCAGAGCTTAAAAAAAGAAACTGCTTGAGCGAAGTCGCAGAAGTTGGAAACAGTTGGACAGAGAAAAATATAAAGATTTGAGGCATCACATTTGTCAAGGTAAGGATATTTAATACTATAGTATTAATATAGTAATACTATTATTATGGAAACTGCAAACGATAAGTGTAGCTATAAATAACATGTTAAAAAAATAATTTCAATTTTCATTTTTTGTCAGGTGTCAGTGGGGCACAGGACTGCCTTTGAGTTTAGATTGGTCTGTAGTACTGCAGATAGGCAGGTGTTTTTCCAAATTAGCCCGCTCCCCCCCTTGAGTCACATCTATTAACTTTATGTTATTAACCCTAGTTAATGAGGGGACCGAAAGCTGTTGGACACGTGTGTGGGTGAGTGGAGCGGAAGGGGAAGGGAAAGGGGACGGGAAAGGGGATGGGGAATAGATGAGGAGACAGTGGTGAATGGAGTGAGAGTGTGATAGGAATTTGTTATTAGTGATTCCTGAGTGGAATAATTTAAAATATTGGTTTGTTCTTCTATTTTTGACTCCCAGTTCCCTTCTGTAATTGTTTTTGTGTTTGTTTAATTTTGCCTTGTTTTCTGGCTGTTCGGAATAAACGACTTGAGCCTTCACCTTAATTCCAGTGTCGTCTGACTTCGATCTTGAAAGAACCCGAAAACGTTACAATATAATAATATGTTTAACTATGAGATGTATTATATTTATTTTCATATAACCCACGCCTCCCAACAATATTAAAAATTGTACAATAAATAATATTTCTAAAAACACACATTTACTATTTTTTTCTAAATCATGTAGAAAAAAAATTAGAGAAGTCACATTATTAGAAACACATTATTTCAAAAGGATATACAGGCAATACTCGACTTACAACGCACGCCACTTACGACTTTTTTGCATTATTACCGTGCTTCGACGTTACGGCGTTTACGACACGGCGAGACCCGAGCCACGCGTCATGTGCGCATGCTCGGTGTCTGAACCACAGTACCTGCCGTGGTTGCCCTGACTCAGTCTAGCGTTTTTTTGTTTTTTTTTTATGCATGTAACATTTTTTTTTTTTTTTTTTATGTATTTGCTGTTAACAATTTCTGATAAAAGCAATTGACTCAAAACGAAACCTAAGCTGTGAACTCTGTCACATGATGAGGGTACCACATACACACACTGAACACATCATTGGAAATCCCCTAGTCTGTACTTTTAAACAAGCCAGGTAGGTGTCTAAGTGATATGCACGTAACCACCGGGCTGAGTTAAATTCTGAAAGGGTTCTCACAAAAATTAAAATATTAACCAATACATGTCCTTAATAGTATTAAGATCATGCTACAATACTGACCACCCAAATAAATGCAACATTTCCCAGCTGATTTAATGTTGTTCTCATATACTGTATGATCTCTGGCTGTTCTTTTCGTAAATACACTTTACCGGCAGCTGCTCTCATAATATTCTAACAATAAAGCTGAAAAAAAAATAATTACAATGTATTAACAGGACAACAGTAAAATAGACTATTTATTTGAATAACATTGCATGAGTCAAAAATGCTAACATACTGTTGCTTTTCTTTTTTCTTTTTTCTTCAGCCAAAACAACCTACCCAAAACAACCTAACGGCATTTCCTTTCATGAATGTAATGGTGGATTTTAATAAAATGTTTGCATGGTAGGGCAAGGACTTGGTTATGGGTCATTCCATGCCAACTCAACCAGACCTGTCCATCCGTCTTGGATTTTGCTAGAAAAATTCACCTGGGGGTTTTCTGACACAGAAATGCTAATCCTTATGAACCTTAGGGACCAGTCTTCCAAATTTTGTGAAACACTTGGTTTTAAGTTGTCCACCCACTGGTAATTAACTCCCCTTGAAATTAGAATTTTTGCATTTTAGGATCCACATCCCCTACAGGGTAAAGGGTTGGGCTGACATTCGAATAAAACTTGTCCCTTACGCATCGTCTGGCAACTTGCCAAAAGTGAGTTATTTTTTTCTCAAAAGCCCTATTCATTATGAGCTACACATGATGATAGTGTCCAAGTTGAGCCCAGGGTGCTTTTCTGGTCAAGGTCCATTTTTCACTTTAGGCTTACCTTTTCAAGGTCACAGGTTGAAGAGAAAATTAAAAAATAACAATGACTAGCATTTCTGAGCTCATCATGTCAGAAAACCCCCAATTGATTTTTACTAGCAAAATCTGAGACAAAATGCCCCTTTTCTGGTTGAGTAAGCGTGGAATAACCTTATGTAAATGGTAATGATAGTGTCAGTGGATGATGGCTCTATCATGTGATAACTGACTGTGGCGGGAGATTTAAAATTTAATTTACAATTAGAGCTGAGACATTACAGGGAAAAGCTACAGAGAAAATTTGCATGGACATGTATGTCTGTAGTTACAGCAGTTTCATTATTTTTGGTAAAATAGCAAGGTTAGCAATCTATCTTTAAACATGAATTATAAATATAAAAAAAAAAAAAAAGATTAAGCTTTAAGTCTTAGAACCTGTTTTTTTTTTTTTTTTTTTTTTCTTTACTAATTACAGTTCACAGAAAAGACTGCCTTCTTACATTTATTTAACTAATTTCTTGAGCAGGCCAGTTTTAAATATTACTGTTCTGCCACAAATTCTTTATTTTCCTTTGACCAATCTATTATCTGTGGATTTATTCTGTAATGAAACATTAACAATTCACTTAATACAATGTTATCTTAGGGCCAGTTCTTTATTCCTTGATCTAGATTTACTCACCTAAATAACTGCATGCTTGCTTCAAGATATTTGCATATTGCTATGCTCGTGCCGTTAATAAAAGCTGTCAGCTCTGCTCACTAAAGCTATACTTTATTTTATTTTTTTTTTGTGGATTAAAAACGCCAGTCAAGGGTAAATGTAAAATGCCAAAAATAAATAATATACCACTAAAGATGGGAGTTTTAGTGTCAACTGAAGTTGAAGCAAATTAAAATTCACAGAACATACTCTAATCTCAAGCTATAAGAGTTGATGAGATTATGTTCTTTGAACCTCCACGTAAAGGGGTTCCTCAGGGTTCAGTCATTGGATCAATCCTCCATTAGCCTCCATATAAACGACCTGGGATCTCTTTGGGTAATACTATACATTTATATACTGATGACACTACTGTGTATACACAGGCAGTACAGAGGGATTTGCAGTTTGCATTAATTATTGTACAGCACCAACTGTTTCTGGACAAATTATTACTTTAAGTTAGTCAAAAGCTATGTTGTACTGTTATAACAGAAAAAAAAAAGATTAACAATTGGTTTGGGGTAATCGTTACACTACATGATGAATTACTAGAGAAAGTTTCCTTTTCTAAATATTTAAGGTATGTAGATTGATGAGCATCTTACTTTTAAATACCACAGTGATACATTGGTTTTAAATTAGGATTTATTTTTAGGAACAGGGAGGCTTATTCCCTATCTTGCAGATTAAAGTTAGTGACTGCTGCTATTTCCCCTGTTTCATGTTATGGTGATTATATTTATCCTGTTTGCTTCTAAGCAGTTTCTACATAAATTAGATGTATTATATAATGTATGTGGCAGATTTGTTCACCTTTGACAGACCAATATGTTATGTATATACAACTAAACTTCTCACCTGGTGTTCTCTCTGCCTCACTTCTCCCACGCTACTCCACTGATCTCCTCACTCCACTGGCTCCCGATCACCGCTCACATCCAGTTCAAGACTCTTGTACTTGCCTACTGAGGCCTTGACCAGACCCTACGCTACCTCCAGACCCTCATCTCTCCCTACACCCCCACGACCTCTCCACTCTGCCTGCACTAGAAGACTGTCTGTACCTCCTCTACGCTCCCCTGCCTCCAAAGCCTGCTCCTTCTCCACCCTCGCCCCACAGTGGTGGAAAGACCTTCCTACGGGTGTCAGGACTGACCAATCCCTGACCACCTTCCAGCACCTCCTTTTTTTGTATCTTGCTCTTAGTTGTACTATAATTCTTGATATGTATTTTTCGTATACAACTGTATGTCACATTGTAAGGGAGTCTGCTAAGAAATTAATAATAATAATAATAATAATAATAATAATAATAATAATAATAATAATAATAATAATAATAATAATAATAAACAGGGTCCCATGTTTGTATTGTAGGCTTTTTCATTGGTATTGTTTTGTGTTTAAGGTAAAGGCCTGGTTTCATTCTATCTGAGTGCTCTGATAGAAAGGACTAGCACTGGTTATAGTATATGCTCTCAGGATCCTAATAGATCCTATTTAGCTGTTTAAACGGTATCTTTTACATATCAACTGCAGGTTTGTGTCTGTGGCTGGAGCAAGGCAACAACAGTCAAGGGGTTTGAAGATTCATCAAGGGAGAATGAAAAGCTTGAGGGAGAAGGGACAAGGGCCTTGCATTGATCAATACTTCTTACGAAGTAAGTCAAGTCAGTAGAATGAAATCCCGCAACAGGAAGCAAACCACAGTTTGCAGCATATCAGCAACCCTGTCATAGATGTGAGGAGGACTTGCGTGGATACAACTAACTATGAACCTAATGATCCTTGTGAACCCGGTCAGATAAACCAGCGTAAGAGAGAAAAGAACCTCAACGGGCACAAGCCTGGAGTTAAATGGCCAAGAGCTTGTGAGAAAACTGTGTGGGACACAGTAAATATGGATCACTGTTTTACTTTGGAAAGGTTAAATGGAACAGTTGAAAAGAAGCTGGATACATTTGGAGACATCATCTTTCTACATCATCAGATGGAAAGCAATGCAAATTGATGGAGATGCAGATGGATCACGTTAGTTTACGTCTTAGTTGGTGCTTATCTTGGCGAGAGCCAAGTTCAAATCGGCATGAAGTTTTAACATCTACTTTCATGTAATGGAAATCCAGAAGATGTGGAACTATTTTCATCATAGTATGAAGATGGAATTTGATAACCTTTCTTTCTCTGGTTTTAAATATTGTAGTTCTGAAATTGATTTGAACCCTTTCCTTTGATCTCAGTCTCAATGGGTGCATCTCCAGGTTAAATAAATACATAATGTAAGTATTTCCTGGTCAGTCAATATATCTTCTTTATAAATGTTTGCCTATTGGATTATGCCATGTTAGAATGTTCGTTAATTAATCTTGCATGTCATTGTGAGAAACTTAAATAAATCTTGCAAGTTTACTTGAAAAATTTCTGCTAAGTTTTTGTACAAGTTTGTTTTTTGAAAACGTACGGTACATTGGGAGTGTGTTTTTTTGGATAATGTTGTGATGTAAATAAACTTTTTTTTCCCAATGCATTATAACATTTGACGGCACAGATTAATGTTATGGAGACGCGAAGTGTGTAATATGTAACTTACAAAGCTATATCTTTTCAGTCTCCATAGTTTGCTTAGCTTATTCTAACTTTAGTATCTACCCCACAACTTAACTTTTTAAAATGGCTGGATTTTTCACTATAGTGCTGTGTTCTTTTGTAGAAAAGTTGTTACGCTAGTTGAAAAAGCTAGTTTCCAGTATTAAAGTAACGTTAATACTGTTGACAAAACATTTTCAACCAGTATATATCATTTCATGTTACAGTTTAAAATGTTGTTATTGGAGTAATTTCAGAATCTCATTGTGGAAGGGTGTGGGAAAGCACAAGGCAGACACAAAGTTAGAATATGAAACACCAGCACAGGCACCCAGATTTATTGTTCACAGCTCTATTGGCAGGTGCTTCAGGTGTGGTGGAAGCCTAGAGAAACAGGCACTGCTCAGTATCTTCTTCTATACACTGTAGGAATACTCAGTCCTGCTAAACACACTATTTTAAATATTCAAATTAAATAACCGCTGCGTGGCTTGTTTGCACCATTGGGTCTGTCTCACGTTGGAGTTGCTGCTGTCTCCCTGGTTTCTCCAGAATTTCCTAGTTCTGTTTCCAAATGTCAGGATTCCACTGTGAAGTCACACTCCACTATACTTCCTGTATAAACCAGAGAGGATGCAAAAACAGTGCCTTTTTATTTAGCCGTTCACCCTGTATAGTCACACCCCCCCCAGCTAATGGCAGAGCACCAGTCAATTCATTCACAGCTGACTTCTGTCAGAAGACATTGCCTGACAGCATGGGAATACAAGGGGGTGTCCAAACACCCCTACAAGCTCACGCATGCCAGTGCAAATCCCTCCCCTCTCACACCCACATTCCGTGGGAAACCCAATTTAATATCTGTACATGATCCATACAATTTTTCAAAACAACAACCAGTTTATGTATTAGCACACAGAGTGATTGCACAATACAAGCCGACTCAAAAATCTGTTGATTTTAAAAATAAATAAAATAATCATTACTTGACTGATATAAGGGTGCCAAGTTAGATTTTGACCAGTGCAGCGCATTGCCTAGCACTGGCCCTGCAAGTGCTTAATTATTCGCAGATGATCTAACCTAAGTACCAATAAGTACTAAATTATTTAAAAAAAAAAATAATAATCATAAAAATAGCTTAAAAGTCAAATGCATTGGTTAGCCCATGCTAAATTTCTAGATGAAAGGAAATTAAATTCACCACTTAAATAATATAACAATTGTGTGCCAACAGAGTGACAAGGACAATGGTCAGATCCTATAGCTTGGCTGTGTGTAATTGACCGAAATTTTAAATATGACATTGATTTTATCTTGCCCAAGCACCTGCACAATTCATCACAACTGAATCCATCAACAGGCTTTGGGAAATTATTGAGAAAATGTAAATATCAAAACATATTTTCATTTGTAAGCCCTACTAAAAGTTATTCAAATCTAGATTATAATTACTGGCACCTATAGTAAACATCTAAAACACTAAAATGGTATACTTTATTTTTTTACCTGTTGCTGACAACTTCATGCTAATTTAAACCTATAATAAGCGAAATGTTTCAGAGTTAAATGAAAATATGTCTTTAATCATAAAGTCTATTTGGAATAATCCATTATCAACAGATCATTAATAGCATTGTGAACATCATAGCAATTTAGCAAGCTAGTGGGAACTTAATCAAGTAATTAATTTGCATTTGTTTTCTGGGCACCCTTCTTTACACAAATGTCAATTAGATAAAATAACATCTCAGTATATTTGAATGTGCAAACAGGGCTGTTGAGTTTTTACACTGTATCAGTTCTGAAAATGTGAACCTCTTTTTTTTATGTCCCTATGGCAACATTTGCGTCATGGCATTGGAGTGCCCTTGTGCCACTTATTTTCATAAAAATTGTATTTCTTGAAGACCACTAGGAAAGTTGTTGTGACAAGGGATAAGACTCTACAACTGCTTTATAAGCATTTTAGCACATTTGTTCTAAAATGTGAGTGGATGTTTTTTTTTTTTTTTTTTTTTTTTTTTTAAATATTATTATTATTATTATTATTATTATTATTATTATTATTATTATTATTATTATTATTATTATTATTATTATTATTAGCATATTTAAGTTATACAATATACTTCACAATTCTTACCAGTCATCTGCTGAGCATTATTCACATTATTACACAAATGTAACCTTGACTTTGTCAAATATGTGTCTCTTGTAGCTTTATTTCTGTGTTTTATTTTAATAATTGCCTGCATTCACACTGACAATCTAATTTGGTAGCCTGCTATTTGTTTTCTCCTATAATGTATTTTATATGGGATTGTTTCATCCTTACACCAGCATATTTGCATTGTCCATGCTCTTATTCTGAAATTACACCAAAACAGTCAGGTGGTACTGTAGTAATATAGCTACTTTTTAAACATGTTGTGGAGGATTCAATTTGAATTTTTCTGAGATAGGATTTGAACCACATACTCTGGCTGCAAACACAGCAGCTTTACGTAACTGGCACAATGCTACTTGTTAAAAACAAAAGATTGCAAAGGAGACTTCAATCATGAGTGGGAGATCTGCCTCAGACAAAATTGATTTACAAAAAAATGTTATGTTCTAAATATACTGTGGCAGAGACGACGGAGGAAGTCTAGAAAGGCGAAAAGTTGTAGTCCAAGCTGCAGGACTACTACTCCCTGAAAGCAACATGACTGCAGGAGATCAGAAGCACCTGAGCTCAATTAAGCCTGCATAAGAGCAGGGGAAACCCTGCAGGAGGGAGGCGACTGACAGAGAAAAGCCGGGTGCAGTCAGCGGAGTGCAGAGTGTACAATTAAAGAAGAAGAGGTACTGTTTTGTTTGGGTAAAAGTGTTTAGTTTTTGTTTGCTGGTAAATGGTTTAGCCATCCACCACATAGTTATAAAGAAGAAAGTGTCCGTTAGTACTCCGAAAAGGAGTTAGGCTTTTGTTTATTTTGATTATTGTAAATAATAAAAGTGCATGCAAGTGCTATCAAAACTCAGTTCTGTGTCTCTCACTGGTGTGTAGTTTGAAAAGTGAACTAAATTTGGTGGCAGCAGTGTGATGTGTACCTTATACACCCAGCACAGAACTCAGCAGAAAAAATAAAGTAAACAGAAGAAATGGACGACATGCTAAAGGCATTTCTGCAGATGATAGCAGCGGAGCAGCAAAGCAACTGACAGCTGAGTCAAAGGTGGGTTTGCCAGAACCTGAGCCATCAGAACTCCAGCTGGTCTTGGCCAAGGGGGAGTCGTCTACATTGGAGTTGTTTCCTGCACCAGAACCAGAGGTAATGGTGCCACGGCTGGAACAAGAGTTACCGCCGCTGGACCAAGAAGTACTGCCGATGGCTACAGAGAAGGGGCGTTACAAACCCAGATCTGACGTGTCCTATCAATACAAGCAGTTGTGGATCTGTTGCTTTGCTCACTATGGGTAAAAAGACTAATACGAACAACTGAAAAAGCCCATTGTTGCTACACGGGATCCCTGAAAATATGAAGGCAAGGAGGGGATTATGGTAGCTAACATGCCAGGCCGAAGTGTTTCGACAACCTTGTTTTCATCTAAAGAATCAAACAAAGTACTATATTCAAAACTTAGACCCAGTATAGTACTGAACTGGAATACAGACTTTGAAACCACAGACACAAGCGATGAATTAGAATTGCTGATGACTCTAATTCCCCTGCCCTATAAAGAAATCAGCAAACTGAAAATGACTGGCCTTTCTTCCTGAACAGATGGGGCTGTTTGAGTTGACCACTGGACTAAGAGCAGGCAAAAAGTAGCTGTATATCACCCGTACAAAGTACAATGTGGTTGTGATTACTGTGTCAAACAAAGTCCAGTTACTTTATTAGAACGAATGTGAATGCAGAATCAATCTGAATTAAAAACCAAACAAGGGCATAACTGTTGTATCAAAGCTATGGGGGACACAGACACTGATTGCCTACTTTTTCAACCACCAGTGTGGAGTAGGTAAAATAGCACAGCATACTTGCTGGCATTGGCATTTCGTTACAGGACTTAACACCTGGGTACCCCATACATGTCCCCTAGAAGCGGGGTGGGAAATGGAACAAGCATTGCCAGAGCATGGAACTGAGCCCCATCCAGTACTGGACCTTGATGCGTTAAGAGAACGGACCAGCAATAGATCAAGTTGTCCTTACTGCGAGGAACACAGCTGTGAAGTTTGTGATGTGTGTTACAATAAAAAAAAAAAAAAAAAAAAAGTACTGCCCCGCAAGTAGGACTACATGTAAGGTTTCCAAGCCTACAACCTTGTACAAATTGAGGGTCAAAGAAAAGAGGAAGAATATAAGTACAAGGAAAAGGAGTTCATCATAAAGCACAAACAAGAAAGAGTATGCAGACGAATTCAAAAAGAAGAAAAGTGGAGGATCAGGAGGCAGCGAAGACTAGCAAGGAGAGGTTGTGCACCCGAAATTGATGTTAATATGTCTTCATTGAGACTGCTCGATGAAGAAGAGAATATCATGTGAATTGGTATCACACCAATACCACCTCTCAGGCTCGTAAATTAAAAGAATACTAATGAACGAAATGCAGAATAAAACAAAGAGATGCTAACAGAAAAACGGAACACAATGTTGCAAATGAGACAAAACCACATTTGAACTTAACATACATGGTTTGAACTTACACCGTGAAATGGTGACTCAGTTTGGACTTAACAAAGTTGTGAAACACAATTAAGCCACTTAGGAAACATCTGTTACTTGCAGGCTTGCAAGCAATGCACACTCGGAAAATGGCGAAATAATGGAATATAAGAAATTAACTTGTCAGCAAAATGGAAAAAAACAGACTTTCACTAGAGAGAGCATACAGTTTGATCATGTACGTACGAAAATTAGATAGGGACACACATACACTCATGAGTTCAGACCATTCATTTTAGATAGGGACACACACACACACCTAGATAAGTAACACACACATGTAGGACACCTGGGAGACTGCTCACCTTCAAAAATCTTTGTAAATTCTTCTAATTTGTAAATATAACTGAGCACTCGCATGTAGTAAATTTTGTAATTTAACTTTAATGCTTTATGTTATTTTTCTTACTGTTCATTTACAGATGGCCTAGCAATTAATGTAATATGTAAGCACAGCCTAGCTTTCAGTGGAGCGCACATGTATTCATTAGCGTTTGGTTGCATAGCAATACATTAAAGTCACTGACACTGAAAGGACAGATCAGCAGTACGAGTGAAAGTAGACAGAGTACTATGTTTATAGTACTAAGTGTTTATTTATACGCCTAACCTCTGATTGTTTTTGCAAAGTTAATAAATGTATTATTATTGTTGAATTATATGCATTTTGTCCCCATTTCTTCCACAGGAAATTGCTATAATAAATGTAAATGCTATGCTGTGATACATGTTTTTTCTTTAATGCTTATCTTGCTTCCCATCTAAATGTTAGTATAAGTTTTGTGTATGATACTGTAGTAGTGTAAACTGTTCGTAATTAGTTAAGACCTCATTTTCTATTAATACTGTTTTACTTAATTGAATTGATTCAGAAACACAATGACAAAGAATTTGTAAAAGCATTCAGACTGACTGTTTGAGTCCATTCATTAACAGATTCAACTATATCAGCATAGTCCACAATTGATTTTTTTTTTCTTATTTCTACATGCAGTCATATATAATTCATCAGTGTCTTTTGCCACAGGAACATAGTAATTGGATCAAACAAAGATGCCTTTATTACCTACATCTCTAAGATAATTTATTAGACGCTTCCACATAATGAGCAGATATCTGATATATGACAAGGTCTTGATTGAGTCTTTTAAACTAGTGTATTTAAATATACAATAACTAAAAGCTGGATTGATTGTGTGATTTACTGAAAACAGTTACATGAAAATAGCTATATTTTACATGCTGTTAGATCACATCACTGATGGAGATTAGGTTCAAGTTGTGAGTTCTACCTGAAAACCGGATCAGTCTGGTGAAAACCTGGTTGTATGAAAATCTGCCGAGTCCAAAGGTTTGTAAAAGTTGTGGATGTATTGACAGCACAGCACCTTGGATGTAAAATACCAACGAGTTGGAGTGGGCGATGGCAGTCTGCCAGCTCCACAAGCTCAAGCACGCTCGTTCGCTTTGTTGACTTCGAAAATTTTTTTTTTGCAAATCCGGATAATGTACAAAGAAAATTCTCGCTACTTTGATGAAATGGGCATAACAATGTATAAAAATAGCCATGGGCACCTTTTTCTTAACCTTTGACTCAAAGCCATCATACATTGTGCTACCAGTTTGTGTGCATAATCCAGCTCATTCATTGCACGATCTCTCATACCCTGCCTGGCAACAGACACGTCAAGATTAAGTCTACTTATGAGTGGTGGAGGCGAGCCGCAAAATTGTATCGTGTAGCCAATACAAATACAGTAAAATCTTAATGACAGAAGATTATTGAAGGTGGAATATACACAGAATCCCACCCATTTTTTTGATGATACAGAAAACTCAAAATGGTTATGATACTGTCGTGTTAGCCAATAGCAATACAGCAGACCTTGGAAAGCATGACGTAAGGTTTGAAAATGTATGGAACAGGCGCTAGAGACTAAACGAATTTCGCCCTTGATGCACGGCTATCACAGATCAGTATGGTTGTTGTACTGCGATTATTTTTAAAGTAAAAACCTTTTTTTACTTTTACAAAATTACATGTAGGCTTAGCCTCCGTAACCTCTTATGACGAGCCACCGCTGGTTATTATTTAGTTTGTATATGTCTGTGTATCATTAATAAACTGGCCATCCATTTAGCTGAAAATAAATGAGTCATCTGGAATTATTTCATCCTGGCCATCGGACATCACAACACCACCTATTAATTATTCTCTGATTTGTATTGACATCTAAATGAATCAGCCTAGGCCTGCAGGGCATTCTAAACCTATGAGAACAGCAGTTTTGCTGCTGATTACACATTTTCCTAAAATAATGACATTGTTTTTCATTCCTGGTGCTTATTTTTAAAGTTTATTTCTGTTGCTTTTTTGTTTTATAATCGCATATCTTTACTTCAAACCTTTTATTACTGCCAGCTCAGAAAGGGAGTTGAGATAACTACATCAGAAAGAGCTCTGAAGATTAAACAAGCCCATAAGAAATTAATTTATGTGTAAAATATTAATTAAGCAATCTCCTGGGTTGTTGAAGGTACTCGACTTGGCATTATTGATTTGGCATATTGGTAATTAGAGCATCCCTAAATGTAAGGCTAATTTACAGGATTCATATTTCACTTTAATGCATCATTTGTATACTGCCAAATCTTGAGCTATTCAACTTTATCAGTATATCTGGGTGTAGTTAAAATGGGACTATTTAAAATAGCAAACTGGATAGTTTGTGTGTGAAAAATGTTCTTTTTTAACATGCATCATGAATAGCTGAATCCATTTAACCATCTACTTTATGAAGTTTATATTCATTGTAATGTTTTAATAGGTGACTTGTAGGTGTACATTCAGTGACATCAGACAGGTCATTTGTAATTGTAATGTTTTCTTTTTGAGGGGAATTGGATAGGTTGGACGGCTAGTTAATTCTTTTATATTATATAAATATAACCAATCACCAAAATTTGTTGGTTATTTGTTTTTATATTATATATATATATATATATATATTATATATATATATATAATATATATATATATATATATATATATATATTTTATAAAGCTATGGTGTCTTGTTAAAACTAAGTGGCTCATTTCTTCAGACAGCATGGTTACATTTTTCAAATGTGTCTATCTATATACAGACAGCAACCATACATTGCCTTACAGAAACATGAGTCACTTTAGTCGTAAATCACATTTTCTTGTTTGAATTTTAATGATTTTATTAGTCCTTACATTAGTAAAACAAGTGTAAAATAAACGAATACAAAACATTATTAAAATTCAAACAAGAAAAAAGTGACTTACCACGGTTAGTTTCCAAGTTCTTCCACCCAGAGTTCCGTAGCGGTGATTGACATGTTGTTCCTCCAATCAGTGACATGGTACACTTTTGCTTATCTCCCCTCCCTTTCCAGTTTAGAGTTAATATCGTTGTTTTTACTCATTTGTTAATTTGTTTTCTGATTTGTCGTTTTGTTTTGCACTTCAGGGCCACCATGTGTGTATATATATATATATATATATATATATATATATATATATATATATATATATATATATATAAAAAATGTGTATTTACTATCTATGAGAAGATTTAGTTTTGGTTTATCTTGCAGAGAAATTACAAACAAGCAGAAAAATAATTAATAATAATAATAATAATAATAATAATAATAATAATAATAATAATAATAATAATAATAATAAACCAAGCAAGATATATTTTAGTTTTAACAAAAATCAAACTGATATTCAGAGGTTATATATTTTATTAAGAAAAACACCTGTATCACACTCAACTACCATTCTCCTCTTCTTGTCCCACCCCATAGCAACCAATACACACTACTTATTCGCTTGTACAGTACTCCCCTGACCTCCCAACTCCCACCTAATAGGCTCTCATTAACTGTCAGTAAATGTATTATATAGAAGCCCCCCAAAACACACAGTATAGTGCTGCAGATTGGAGCCTCCCACAGCTTAGCTTCTGAAATGCCTTAAATCACGTAATAAAATATTGCAGCATTTGTAAAGCATAGTATTATTCGTAAAGGATGCTTTCGTTTAATCGCCAACCTTGTTTAAGGGCCACATTCATTTTTTATTCAATTTAAAATAAACACTGCGCCGCCAAATTGAAGTAATACGGTACTTGTTAAATTTGAAATATTTTGTTAAATTTGGTAGGGAAGGGGTTAAAACCTCATCCCTGGAAATCTATGTGTGGAATGTGGACTGACTATTGATTGCCAGTTAGAGTCTGGCCATATGTACAAAAGAGGAGCTGAGGCAGCTCCTTTTATTCTATAGCTAAGATGAGTAGGTTTTGCTAAACTTGCTGCAGTGCCTATTACTCCAAAGGGCTGACAGTAAAGAAATAAATAATACAAATAATATATTCATTTGCTTAGTTAGGATAGTGTTCCTGTGACTTGTGTTGGCCAAACTTGGTCACCTTTTGTTTTCTAGATTTGTTTTGGATTTCTGTTTGTATTTTTGAGCAGCGTTTGTGTATATTGAAGCAACATCACTCAAGTGATACCATTGTTCATAGCTCGGTGGTGGTACACTGTATTGAACTGTAGCAAAGTGGTTGATAGTGTGCAGGTGCAGGTGATTAAAGAACAGACAGACAATTGTAATCCAGGTGAAAAGGTTTGTTTTATTTATTTTTAAGTCCAGTGTCTGATGGCAAACAGTAAATAATAATGGCGGTAAGTAATACAGCGGTGTGTATTCCTTAATTTATAATCCCTGTGTTGCCCCTTATCCTGTTACTATTATACACCCACACAAAACACACAAGTCCGTTAGTGCGTGAACTATTGCTAGTGCTGTAAATACAGTTTTATTTGTGACAAAGATGCCGTGCTGTCTGGTTTCATACTGGCCCCTGGCGACAGCTCCGGAATTGTTAACTCTGGTAACATACAAGACAAGACGAGACAATTACAAACAAACAAAAACAAAACACTCATGATTTCTGGCAACAATACACTTTTACTGTCCTTGTGGCTTTTACTCACTACAAACCAAATGCAAATGAACAGATTATGATTCCTCATCCCCCTTATATGCTATCACGCATGACCCCTTGTTAAACGAATGGAGTTGCCTTTACAATCTGTGGCTGCCACATTGTTTCCCTTCCAGGTCGATACGTTCTTGAAACAGAGTCTCACCTTTTTCCAGACTGACCGACTTCCCGACTCGGGGAAAGAACTGTCAAGCCAGCCCGTCCAAAAAATGTTGTCCTCACAGGTCGGGAGGGAGATTTACAACCAAGGTTCATTGTATTTCTATCACATGAACCCATGCTGTTTTTTGTTTTGTGAAAAAACTAAACAAAACAGAGATGCATGTTCTGGCAAACAACATTCCTGTCTCTCCCATACATATGGTTATTGTTAGGAAACCAGCATTTGCAAGCACAGTTAAGTGACCCAAGATGAAGTAAACAGACAAGTTCAATTACCAAGCTGTTAGCAAACGTATTTACAGTGCCTGTAGAAAGTCTACACCCACTTGAACTTTTTTCACATTTTGTTGTGTCAGTGCCTCAGAGTGTCATACAGTTAAATGAGGATTTTTTTTTCCACTTATCTACACACCATACTCCACACTGTTAAGGGGAAAAAAAGTTTTTATTGAGAAAAAATTATATTTTAAAAATACAAAACTGAAAGATCATAACTGGATAAGTCTCTACCCGCTTGAGTTAATACTTGGTGGAAGCACCTTTTACAACTATGAGTCTGTTGGGATAGGTCTCTACCAACTTTGCACACCTAGATTTGACATCTTCTTTACAAAACTGTTCAAGCTCTGTCAAGTTCCTTGGGGAGCATTGATGGACAGCGATTTTCAAGTCATGCCACAAATTTTCAATTGGATTTAGGTCGGGGCTCTGACTGGGCCACTCAAGAACATTTACTTGTTTTTTCCTTACCCACTCCAGTGTAGCTTTGGCTGTGTGCTTTGAGTCTTTGTCATGCTGAAAGGTGAACTTCTGTCCCAGTTTCAGCTTTTTTGCAGAGGGCAGCAGGTTTTCCTCAAGGACTTATCTGTACTTTGCTCCATTCATTTTCCCTTCTATCCTGACAAGTGATGATTCTGCCACCACCATGCTTCACAGTAGGAATGGTGTTCTTTGGGTGATGTGCTGTGTTGGGTTTGCACCAAACATAACGCTTTGCATTTAGGCCAAAAAGTTCCATTTTAGTTTCGTCAGACCACAAAACTTTGCCACATGGGTACAAAATCTCCTGAGTGTTTTTTTGCTTACTTCAAATAGGATTTCTGGAGTGCTTGGGATATTGTTGTCACATTCACACTTTGACTAGTCTTGGCCATAAAAGCCTGTAGCTCTTGCAAAGTCACCATTGGCCTCTTGGTAGCCTCTCTGATCAGTCTCCTTTTTGCTCGGTCATCCAGTTTGGAGGGACGGCCTGATCTAGGCAGGGTCTTGGTGGTGCCGTACACCTTCCACTTCTTAAAAATCGTCTTGAACATGCTCCTAGGGATTTTCAAGGCCTTTGATATTTTTTTATTACCCTGATCTGTGCCTTTCAATAACTTTGTGCCAGAGTTCTTTTGAAAGCTCCTTGGTGCTCACGTTTGAGTCTTTGCTTTGAAATGCACTTCCCAGCAGAGGGAATCTATAGTAACTGCTGAATTTATCCTGAAATCATGTGATCACTACAGTTTAACACAGGTGGAGGCCACTTAACTTGTGTGTGATTTTGAAGGCAATTGGTTACACCTGAGCTAATTTAGGATTGCTATTACAAGGGGGGTGGACACTTATGCAACCAAGCTATTTCAGTTTTTATTTCAGTCAAATTTCTAGAATATTTTTTTCACTTGGAAGTTGTGGGGTAGAATGTGTAGATACATGAAAAAAAAAAAAAAAAATTAATGCATTTTAATTCCAGGCTATAAGGCAACAAAAGGTGAACATTTTGAAAGGAAGTGTAGACTTTCTATAGGCACTGTATATATTGGCACTGACCATAGATTAATAATGTCGTTTGCTAAAGACGATATGTGAGGTGTAACAATACCTTTATCATCAGTTTATGGGTTACACGTGTATGCATGCTGTTATGAAATACAGAGAAGAGTCAGATTAAAAACACAAGTACAACATGGGGAAATGTAGAGGTGTTACTTAGCATACATAAATTACATGAAAGTTGAAAAGCCCTTAGACAGAAATTTTCTTTATATTTGCTTTAGCATTGCAAATAATTGATGCCATGGTAACTACCTGTTTATTAATATTGAATCTATTAATGTGCTTGTGGTATAATTGAACTACAGCAGATGTTGCTTATTAGTAACCTCTTGGTTCCCAGCAAAATGTTGTTATTAAGTGAAAAGCCACATTTTCAAGTGTATGTGTATGGAAAAAAAAGATGTACACTATAGTTGTAGAAACAGCACACTGAAATGCACATGTTGGTTCATTACAGTGTTAAAAAATAAACACGAAAAACATCAAATATCACAACAAACAACTGCTTGGTAATATTACACGGGTGTGTGAAACAAAAAAGTATACACAGTACTGTATTGTACACATATTACTACAACAACCTACTATCAATATCCTTAAAAACAGTAAATAAATTTGGTATACAGGACTTACAATTAATACAGAAGTATCATTTTAAAAGAAGTAGTTATCCAATGTTAGTTTTTTTTACGATTCGCCACCTCCAACTGTAAATCACTCCCAATTTTGTGTGCAGCTTCGTAGCCAATTTCAAAATGCTGGATACAACAGATTTTGAGATACCAAACTTCTGCTACCCATACTTGTTTAGCACAAGGGTTCATGTAGTGCCTCCAGAATCCAGGTTAAAATAGAGAAATAAAAGCAAGCTATTTTCTCTGTTGTTGAGTTTTTTTTAAATAGAAGAGAGAAAGGTTTAAGGCATTGTTTTGTATGCATGTTTTTTTATATATATATATATATTGAAAAGGACTTTACTGCATGTGTACAAAAATAATGAAAAGTGTCAACCTTTACTCACCATCGGATGAAGGATCTCATCTCGGTAACTAACATCAGTAGGGGTGCTGTTTTGGAGGACATGAAGATCTGTGCTTCCCTGTGTGCTGATTCCAGCCCTCACCATAACAGATCCTCCTCAAGATCTATTAGGTTCTTCAACATACAGGTGTAAGAAATGTTCACCACATTGTTTCCAGACTCTGGCATGCCTGTCTGTATAATAAAGACATACTTGCTGTTCCACCTGATGTAATCACTAGCCCATCTCAAACATTCCTGGATATGTTAGGGTGTCAGTGGCATGCGGAATAAGACTCTTCTGAAAGTCATACTAGCCTCATGAAGCCACCTGCTAACAGACTGTTTGGAAATTCTAATACCATTTTAAGGTCATTTTTCAGTTGGTTAGCATGTGCTAAAGGTTTGATGAGATGACTTATTTTTAACACGAGGGGTTGTGACCCTATCATTGTCACTGGTTTAGAATTTATTCTGCATATGGGTGACCACACTTTGGGACATATTCAGTATTTGAGCGACTTGACGTTGAGTTGCCCCCTTTTCAAGAATACTGATCCCGATGGGACCAAGTCATCATTGGTGAGGATCATCTTGCCAGCTGTTACAGATTGGTCTTTGACAGAGCACCAGGGTAGATACAATAAAAATATGTTCATTCAACCTTCAACTCAACCTTTATCCTGTGATTACCCAGTAAAATTCAATTTTATTACATACCTGACATTCAGAGAGCCTCATTTCTACTTCAGGACAGGAACTTTATAGTCCCAGGGGAAAGATACCTAATAATAAATCTAGTTACTAGATAATGATTCTAGTAGAAATTGTATTTAAGATGGAGGAAAAGGTTACAGTTACCATAAGAGCTCAGTAGTGCATTAAGTCATGTGAGACAAATATAAAAATAATTTAAAACTGCAGTTGATTTCTAAATGTGTGGCACTCCAAATCATTTTAAAATACTACTTTTTACCAAATTAAATGTTGCTTTTTCATACTGCAATAGGAGTCACAATAGCCTATATATCTATCTTGGTTAAGAAGATTAATGATTTCTAGTGATGCAAATTATTTCCATCTATGAACTGGATGTGTTTTCTTAATGTTTATTGGTTTATATATAGGTGTTCAAATGCTGGAATCTGGAAATACACAAACAGTGTAGTTGTTCAATTCAGTGTGTTGTTTCGAGATTGTAGATGGGAGATTGTGGTAGGTCAATCACACCATCTAGTGACCGATATATACCACTATATGACAGTGAGGAATTGCTGGTCCCACTGCACATGGGCTCAATATCCACTTCATGCAGAAAGTTTGGTCACCATAACCTCTACATTTGATCCCGCAACAAAGAAGAGACAGCCTTAATTACTGCCATAATCACCAAAATTGTCAGCTTCCTCACATGTTTTGTTTACTGATGAATTAAGATTTCATCTGTCTACCAATGATTGACATGTTCAAGTATGGAAAATCAATGCAACATCTTTGAATATGATCGTTTTGGAGGGTAATTGTATGGAGAGGCATCTGCATTGGTGGTCACACAGATCTTATTGTGATTTTAAAGTAAAGATTTATAGCTCAGCGGTATATAAACTGTTCTGTGACCCTGTAGTATGACTACTTGCTTGTGCAATTGGCTCTGAGGTTGTTCTGATGCAAGAACATGCCTGTTGTCATACTGCCAGAATTGTCATTGATTATCTTGAGAAGGAGACTTGAGGTTTTGGACTGATCAGCAAGAAGTGTGGACCTTAATCCCAAAGAAAAACCTCTGTGACCGTCTAAGATGTTGTGTGCATCCACATTCTAACCCTCCATGGAACATCGGAGAGCATGGTGTTGCACTGACTGAAGAATGGGATAGGATGCCCCAAGAAGTCCTCTTCCACCTGATTGCCTGAATGCCCTGTCAATGTAGAGATGGAATCAACACTAGAGGGGTCCATACTCAATACCAAGACATTCTCCAGTGACCAAGCCTATAGGCATTTCCAAGGGTCTATTGTTCAGATACATGATACTGATGTTACACACATAATAACATGCATTTACGTTATTTTCTGTGTATAATCAATGCTACCTTGAAATACTCAAGTTTGAAATATTTCTCCTGTCATTTTTTATTGTAGTGTTTTTGTAATTATGACATATAGCCTCCATAAACCCTGACACCATGATAACTTGTACTAACGTAAGTCACTACCTTGCTTGCACACAATTGGACAAGCAATATACATATACAGACACATCAGTTGGTCTGCTGTAATCTAGCAGGATATCAGCACTCCTGTCATAGATGAGACTAGTGATGAACCTAATGATTCTTGTGAACCCGGTCAGATGAACCAGTGTAAGAGAGAAAAGAAACTCAATGGGCACAAGCCTGGAATTAAATGGTCAACAGCTTCTGAGTAAACAGTGTGGGGCACAGTAAACACCGATCTCTGTTTTGTGTTGGAAATGTTAGGTGGATCAGTCGAAAAGAAGCTGGGTAAATTTGGGGATAACATCTACACATATGGAAGTGAGAGGTTGAAAAAAGGAAGGAACAAGTACAAACTATGCATGTAAAGTCTAGATAGCAGCAGAAGATAGAGAGCTTAGTTGAGAAAAGAAGCAGCTGAGGAAGCAATGAAGGCGCTCAGTGTATTACAAAGGGTCATAAAAGATAAGCTTGCAACATTGTGCAGGGCTGAGCAAATGCTGCAAAAAGGAGCGTGCGAGAACTAACTTTTATAAAAACACATTCAAATTTGCAAAGACGTTATTCACCAGGTAGACAAATGGCGTCCTAAAAGCAACTAAATCTGAGCTGGAGAGATATCTTGAAGAAATGCACACAGATTGAAAAGGCAGGAGCCTATGTCTTCCTTCAGATATCCCATCTATCAATCCACTAGAATACCAAATGGAGGACTATGCACCTAAGTGGAAAGTAGAGGAAGATCTAAAAAAAGGCAAGGGCATCATCATTTCCTGGGCCTAATGGAGTTCCGTACAGAGAGTAACAAGAGTGCCCTTGGTGTTCTATGAATCCTGTGGATCTAAATGAAAGTATCATGGGAAAAACAAATTGTACCAAGAGCATGGTGCCGAGCAAGTGGGGCTTTTATACCCAAAGAAAAAGATTCTATGAGTATTGATCAGTTTTGCCCTACTTCCCTGTTAAACGTGGATGGCAAGATTTTCTTCAGCATTGTTGCTCAGAGATTGTCAGCTTACTAATTGGAAAACTGCTTCATTAACACTTCTGTACAGAAAGCTGGTATTCCAGGTTTCCCAGGATGCTTAGAGCACATCAATGTGATCTGGCAGCAAATTCAAAAAGCTAAAAAGGAGAGAAATGAGCTTCATGTGACATTCCTGGATTTAGCTAATGCATACAGTTCAGTCCCAAATGAACTTCTTTGGGCAGCATTTGATTTTTTCAGTGTACCAGGGACAATAACAAACTCAGTGAAAGCCTACTTCAGAGATTTGCTTAAGAATTCACCACTACATACACCACTACATGGCAATGTCTAGAAATTGGAATAATAGCAGGATGCACCATTTCTCCACTGGCTTTTACCATGGCAATAGAAGTAATTATTAGGGCGTCAAAATGGGTAGTGGGAGGAGAACGCTTGGCTTCTGAAATGCGACTACCACCGATTCGAGCATACATGGATGACATGACAACAATGAATACAACAATAGCCTGCACTAAACGGTTATTGGGCTAACTAATCAATAATATTGAACAGGCATGAATGCAATTCAAGCCCATTAAGTGAAGGAGCATCTCTATAATTAAAGGTAAAGTAGTGGATAAGAGGTTCTACATTAACAGTGAGGCAATACCAACAGTGTCTGAGAAGCCTGTGAAAAGTCTTGGGAGATGATATGATGGGGACCTAAAGGACACAGTTCATATGGAGGAAGTGAGACAACAAGCAGTGCAAGGGTTGAAGACCATAGACAGCAGTGCTTTACTGGGCTAACTTAAACTCTGGTGCTTTCAGTTTGGTCTACCGCCAAGACTTCTGTGGCCAATCACTGTGTATGAGGTTTCCTTGACAACAGTAGAAAAACTGGAAGCTTTAATCAGGTCATACGTCAATAAATGGTTAGGAGTTCCACACTGCCTCTGCAGAGTGGGACTGTATGGTAAGGGGAGGTGCCAGTCTCAGCTCTGACCAAGGAGTTTAAGTGTGCCATGGTTCGATTAGAAATTACATTGGTAGAGTCACATGACGAATGTGTGAGGGAGGCACAGCACCTGTGTTGAAAACTGGAAGAAAGTGGGCGGCAAAGAAAGCTGTGGAAGATGTAAAGGCTGCCCTTCCTATCAGTGATATCATGGGGCAAATACAGGATGGAAGAGGAGGCCTTGGTCTCAGATCAGCTCCTTCTACATGGCACAATGCAGCCCCAGCTCAAGCAAAAGAAGAATGAGAGGATGAGGTGCGTTACGGCAGTTTTCCAGGCCAAGCAGGGATAATGGACAAGATTGGAGTGTGGAACAATGCAAGATCGGCTGGCGAGGTCTATGGGACAATGGAACACAGCAGGGTCAGTTTCCTTATCAGGTCAACATATCATGTTCTCCCATTACCTCAGAACCGTAATCTATCATTAGGAGAGGATCTGTGGTGTCCTTTGTGTTCATTGTTAGCTAATTAAGACACCTTTTGACAGGATATAAGGTTGGTCTAAGCCAAGGACAATTTACTTAGCATCATAACCAGGTGCTGTGATGTTTGGCCTTAGCATTGGAAGACAAGCACAACATGACCAACAGTTTGCCACCAATGCCAGCAATATATGACACAAGAAGAACAACATTCAGTTCATCCAGGGGAGCAACCTCCAAGAAAAGGTATTAAAGCCAAAACTCGTCTAGGACAACTGGAAACTGTTAGAGACTGGAAAATGTTGGCAGATGTTGGACAACGGCTGATTTTTGCATCTGAGATTGCCACCACTAACCTTCGACCTGATATTGTCTTGTGGTCTGGATCAGCATGCCTTGTTTACCTGGTAGAGTTAACAGTGCCATGGAAGGATGCTGTGGATGAGGCGTATGATAGGAAGAAACTTCTGCTTCAGCAGCTAGTTGAGGGTACCGAACAGTGAGGATGGAGAGTTCAGGTTTACCCAGTGGAGGTGGGTTGTCGAGGATTTGTGGCACACTCCACAACCCGGTTTCACAGAGACATCAGCTTCAGTGGTCAAGAGTTGCAATGCATAGTGAAGAACTTATCTGAAGCAGCAGAAAGGAGCAGCAACTGGCTCTAGTTGAGACAAAAATATTGTGGTTGGAGACCTCAAGCACAGTAGAAATAAAAACAAACAAACCTTGATGTAAAGGAAGGTAAGTAAGCTGGGCTTAGTGTGGGACAGATGGGGGTGATGCTGGGAAGCCAGAATCACTGTCGAACCCTCTTAGGGTGTCATGGGCTAGTCGACAAAACACCAGGAGTGGAAGGTGCCCACTTGAAGACCCCAGGAAAGTACCATACTCAGCTCATTCCAGACAGTTGTCATGCCGATGCACTAGGGAGGCCACACTGTGATTGATCCCTGGAGCCAGCATTGCAGCCAATGTCTGTGCTGATGCACCAGGCAGGCAAAAAGAGGCTGATCCCTGGAGCACTCTACACCAGGCAGAAGGATATCTACATCAGATGGAAGGAAATGCAGATGGAGCACATTAGTTTACAGTCAAATAAGCTGTGCCTTAGTTGGTGCTTATCTTGGTGAGAGCTGAGTCCAATATCAGCATTAAGTTCTAACAGCTACTATCATGTAATGGAAATCATTAGTGTATCTATTAAAAAGTCTCTTTGAAATCCCTGTAGTTTTTGCTTCATACCAACATCATACTGGCAACTTTAAAACTGCACAGGTATGATTTAAGGTTAATGCACTATGCGCTACGATAATTCAACTGCCCCGTAACTGTCTGAAAGGATGTAAATCAGCATGTTTGGCAGTTACCAAATCCTTGTGAATAAAAGATCAAAATATACATCAAGTGACATGATATTTACCTTGAATGCAGCTTTGAACTACTATTATATAAGAATGCATTGGTGGAGACATAACAAAAACATTGTGAAGGTGAAGATGTTACATGATTGTTAAACAAAACCCATAATTTACTTGCAGATGTCTGAGTAATTTAAACTGCTGCACAAGAACCACACAGTGGTAACACTCAGGGGAAGGGCACTTGGGGAGTCATAAATCATGGCAAGAATTAAAGGCAGTGAACATAAATCTTCTTAGCCTCTTAAAGCAATACTGCAAAGCCTAGGATTACAACCCAGCATGTATGTAATCATTGTTCAGGGATAAAGTTAGTTACATCTTTTTAAAAATTTCAATTAGACAAGAGGAAGGCAGTCCTTCCGTGAATATACGTATATATAATATATAATTATATATATATATATATATATATATATATATATATATATATATATATATATATATATATATATATGTGTACGTGTGTGTGTGTGTGTGTGTGTGTGTGTGTATATGTGTGTGTATATATATATATATATATATATATATATATATATATATAAAATATCGTTTTTTGGGTTAATTTAAGCTCAACATTGTGTGGTTGACAGAACATTTGCTTTAAATATTTTTTTTAAAAGCATGTAGAAATTGGGAAATTCGGCAGTCTTCATTTTGACTTGGATTCATAAGATTTCAATTTTTCTGTTTATTGTTTATTAAAAAATATATACTGTTCACAAATTATAGATATTAGGTATGTGTGCATAAGATCCAATATTGAAAATGTTAAAAAATTGTAATTTTTTAACAGCAAAAATCATTATATTTTGTCTGGAAGATGAACCCTTTGCAGTCAGTTTATTCAGCGCTTGTCAGGCACATCAGGTCCAACCTATTTTCACACGCGCTGTTTATTTTACACACTCTGTTTAGAGTAAAACAGGTTTAAAAGGCAGTGTATGGCAAAAGGACATCAGTCCTTGTTCACTGTATTTGTTCACTGTCCTTGTTCACTGTATTTTTCACATACCTCTTTATAGACGTGCATACTGATAAATCCTCTCCTGATCACTCGTTTTATCACCAAACTTCTCAATAATGCAATCCAAGTCATTATTTTATTACTATAACATCTCAAAAAGCTCTGCAAATGTCTGTGACATTCTTTGAGCGCTGGATGCAGAAGCAGCTATCTCCTTTGTTTGTGTCCGTGTTGTCTCTATGGTGCAGGGGCTATCAGTATTGCTCAGATAGACCCTTTTTTTCTTCTTTTTTTTCAGCTTCATTCAACTGCTATCAGTCTCAGTCGGCCATTCAAAGATTTTTCCAGAGAAAAAATGACTAGAGATCTGTGCTTTACATCTTTTTGATGATGTCGGACAGGGTCGGGCATGGGATTGGAAAGGGAAAATTGTAATGTCGGACCTAGTCCGACATAAGACCACAAACGGTTAAACAAAATATTTTGCATACTCCATTGAAGCTAGTTCCAGTCTTCAAAGCATAAGCAGTTGGTTCTATTTTTACAAGCTGAAATACTTTGCTCCCTTCATTCACCACCTCATATGCATAAATTGGTTTTAACTGCTTATTTTACTGTCAAATTTAAATAATTTGCTCTGCTGAGAAATTATGGTGATGTCAAAATAGATTTAAATATGGGTAAACTGTACTAACCTAAAATATTTTGCAATAAGATGTCTTGGAATTTTTAAAGCTCAACAAAATAACTACTGGGAAAAAAGGAAAAGCTACATAAATTGATGCAGAGGTAAAAGATGCATCTGTTTGGTCTATCTTGGGTCAATACATTTTATGAAAATATGTAGCATAAATTGTTATTTACTTAGTAAATAACATACATAGTAATATTGGACTTGAATGTTGCGAAGATAAAATTAGATAGTAGTGATGGGGACCAACCAAGACATAAGCTATGTTTCCATCAAACTTTTATTATGTATCCTGTACGATAAATGATGCACATAAATGCAATGGAGATACTTTCCGAACACATTTAATGAGCTAGTGCATACTTTACCAGTCATACGGTGGTATTTACGTGATCAATCTCTAACCGGACGGGGCACTTAATAAAACTTAATGGCACATATCATATAGCTATGGCCAAAAGTTTCGCATCGCCTAGAATTTTAGAATTGAGACATAATTAAAATAAAAGAATCTACATGAACATAATTTAGATTTTTTATTTAACACAATTCAATCAAACAAACTACAAAATGCTATCAGAAGTCTACTGTAAGCCATACGTAGTACAGTATCTCATGTTAGATTTTGAAGTGTCACATTTTGTAATTTTTGAATAGTTTTTCGTTAAGTATATGGAAAACTATGAAGCGGTATGTAATTCAATGTGTTAACGTAAACATTATTCAGCAGGTTTCATTTGACTGTATGAAGCAAAACTGGTTAATTCTGTAGGAAGCTGCAAAACTTTTTCCATACCTGTAATTGTCCCCCATAATTATCAAAAAGTATGATTCTTGAATCACCTATGTGTTTTTGTAATATTAAAAAAATAAATAAATAAAAAATAAAAACTTGCTTGGGAAGCACCGGACAGAGCAGTTCAGTAATTCAACTTAAATAACACATCGCAGGGCTCAGTCATGTTCAGTCATGTTACATGATGAACACCTTACAAAATACTAACCTCACTAATGGACATGATCATTATTTTGTTTATTTCCAAACAACTGAATATGGCTGCATTCTGATTTTCTGTAGTACAACATCCAGATATTTGTGTTTGGTTTAAAAACTCAGAGCAAACCTGCTTCAACATTTATAAAGCCATGGTAAATAATAAGTCGTGTCACTTTGGTCAGTGTTTTCATCTGCACAAACGGTAGATCTACCGCTGATTTCAGGGTTTCGCTGAAAAGGCAGTCACCAAATTTCTCATTGTTTCTGGCAACAGTTTATGCACTACAGTGAAGTTTTTGGAAGGCAGTGGAATTGGGGTAAATTTTTGTGGCAGTTTCTTTAAAGACACAACCTGTTGTAAATTGTAACAGCTTAAAAGAAAATGTATGCGATAACCATTTTTTAAAAACTTGTTATGTCATTACGTACAGCTGTTTGTGCACCTCAAACCAGTTTGCTGGAAACCTGTTTTTAAACGATAAAATTTTCATTTATTTTTGTGTGAAATGTTACAGGTTCGCTAGAACTTTGTTCGGCACTGTAGGAAATTGAGCAGATAGGTACTGGAGCTAGTTATTCCAGTTTTTTTGTCCAGGTCTATACGATATATATCATTATTTTGTCTGTCATTTATTTAAGTTTAGCAAATTAAGTTGATAGGTTGTACTTGACTTTTGTCAAGTATAAATGCTATATACTGTTGTCTTTTCTCTGCTGGCTAGTAGAGAAAATTTGTTTAAAAGCCAAACTGGGGTAAAATGTTAAGATATGGAAGATATGAAAAGTGTTGTCTGTCAAAATACAATAATATGACTCCTCTGCTGCTGGGGGCTTAAGGGTACCCCTAGCCCTGTGCTTTTTTTTTGCTGGTCACCCCTGGTGTAATGTACATGTTTACATTACTTTATACTTCATAAAAATAGTGTCATTTGGATCAGTTTCTGTTTGACACATTAAATAGAACACTGGACTTGCATTGATGATACTGTGTACACTTATACACAGCAAATTACTGTTTCTCGTGATGGACTGCAGTTTCTTCCTACTGGAGAGAAAACCAAAACTTGAGATACAAGTCAGCAAGGCCCACTTAACCAGGAACTGCCACTGACCACCAGCTGCTATTTGTGGACACAGCTTTCCCAACCCTGTTTCTCACAGCAGGTGGCATTTCTAAGCAGTGTTAATTTAGGCACCCAGTCTGTCGCGTCTCTTTAGTGGTTGAATACCACTTGTTTTTTTTTTTGTTTTTTTTGTTTTTTTTGTCAGTTTTCTAACAGTGCCAAGAAAGTAACAGGCAGTGATCAAGATGATCTGCCTGACAATCTGTAAAATATTATTGTGGGCAATATGCATGGCTATCACAATACTTTAAACTGCATTATTTAGAAAATAGAGATCCCAAGAAAATGAATGCCCAATCCTTAAATCCTCTTAACACTTTTGGTGTATATGTAATGAAAAATAACATTAACAACCAGTTTTATTTAAACTCTCATGTTCAGTGCAGCCAAAATCAAAATCAAATTATGCATGGGTTACACAAGTTTGTTTTTGTTTTTGTTTTTTCCATTTATAATCAAAATGCCCTCAAGAGTTCAAAGTAAAACAAGTTTAATCACTAAACCATTACAGGGGTGTTACCTTTGAACTTAATCATAATAATTATAGTCATTTTTCAGTTTCTCAATTTGAAAGATGTGATACATGGTTTAAATTAGGCACTGGATATTTCTGGCAACAGCAAATCTGAAAGTGGGAAGTATTAAAATGGTGATTCATACAAAACATACTTGAAACATTTGAAGATTAAATAATTATATATTTTATTTTTGGGCCTGTGTATGCAGTGTTAGCATAACATGATTGCACCCAGTTATAAAGGTATAGTATGCGACAGTTAACAGAATGGGGACAGTGGTAAACTTCAGCAAAAAGTGGTGAAATAGACTTTTAGAAAACACTGGTGAAGCAAACTGGACTAAATTTGTTTTGTCCAAATCCATATAACACTAAATAGTTTAATCATCCACATTCATGACTGTACCATTAAAGGATTCATCAATTGAAGTAGTACTCACGTGATATCCTTAAATGTCTGTGCGGTTTGGCTTATATAGGGCAAGCAAAAAGGAATTAGAAAATATGCATCAGTGAAGATAAAGCTGCAATTCGACACAATAGCATGGACTACGCCATAGCTTGACATTATAAAAAAACTGAATCATGTCTCTGCATTAAGCTTAAAATATATAGTTATCGAAAAAGTAACAATCCCTGAAAGAGGATGCCATATAATTAAACATCTTTTGAGAAGAGAGTCCTTTTAAACAATGGAACCACATGGATAAATAAAACACTTGATCTCAGTTCTTATCTCTAATTGATATACCCTGTCAACACTAATTGATATACCCTGTCATCACTAATTGATATACTCTGTCATCACTAATTGATATACTCTGTCATCACTAATTGAGGATTGAGAACATATAACACCTTGAACTGGATTAAAGAATAAGTACTTATGGTTGATGATATGTTTATTTATTTATAGGAGTGTACTGCATAACTGCTTCTTAATTGTAGTTGATCAATGCATAAAATTAAATGAATTTTGTTATGCAAAATTACTGATAATGTGAATTGTTCATTTATTTGATGACCTGTTCATAATTCCTGTGTTCTGTTTTTACACGGATGGTTGTAGGCTACATAGGATTGATGAACTCTGTAAATGACAAGTTATCTTTTGAAGCTTGGGATAATGAACTTGTTGATATCAAGGCTAATAAAATAATAGTATATTCTTCATATAAGGGCTATTGAATTATTTATTAAATAAATAAATTAACTAATATTAGATAATTGATTTTCTGCTTAACTCTCGGTATACTTTAAAATCTGTGTATATTTCTTAAATTATTAAAGATAACTTGTCATTTGATTGTTCAGTATAATTAACTTGTCAATACTGAAATTGCCGATGTGATTATGTTTAGACTTTTCTTATAATGATTATCCAACTGTTTTATTGATTAAGCAAATTATCTAATTGAGACACATATGATATATCTAACTAATTGTTTAATTGATTGGTATAAATGTAAAGCCACGTTAGGTGTCAAAACACGTTGTTTGTTAGTTTGTTTGTTTTACCACCATGTTTTTAACAAATACATATTTTTTTTGATGAGTATAAGTCAGCAGGAGTTACGTATTAAATAATTTTGAAGAAGTAAAATATTGAGAGTGTGACTATGAATGTCCCTATGGAAACCTTTTTGGTAAGCCATTGGTGACTGGTTCTGAGAGCGGACAGATGAGCTTCCGCCTCTCTCATTTTATGCACCGCGTCTTTGTGTTGAACCTGGTGCTAAATCATATGTAGACAACCTTATTCTGGGTCAGGGATTCGTAAGTGGCAGAGCAGCTACCCTCGTTGCGATCTCCTGAGAGTCAACCCTTGATCCTATCTTCTGTCCCATTCTGAGAGCGAAAGCACCCACGAGGCACTCCTTCACATTGGTGGCACACTCGTAGGAGTGGCGGGAGTGGGGGGTGGGGGTGATGGGACGACATGCCCGCTCTCTTTCCCTCCCCCTGCAAAACCTCCCTCATGACCAGAGTCTAGATCAGGTCTCTATCAAATTTACCCCCCAAAACCTCATGACCAGAGACATCAGGGTCAGTTTTCATGACCAGAGCCACGTTCCTCTTGGAGGCACCGACGGCTTTAGACACCTCCGTGTTTGGGGGCTTAATAGTCGGGGTGAAAAGGCATCCTTCCCCCCATACGGAGTGGCATGTTGACCAGATCCATCAAGGTCTGTTTTCATGACCAGAACCATGTTTGTCTTGAAGGCGCAGGATGCCCCCCCGTGGCCGCAAATCAAGCATCTTGGTCGGCCTCGATGATGGTAGGCCACAATGATAGTAGGTCCTGCTGAAGGTATAAGTGGTGCAAGGAAGACACCCCCCCATTCAGGTCGGTCTGGGGGCCCCAAGACCAAGTCCTGCCTGAGCTATGGTCGACTTGGACTTCCATCTTTTGGAAGGGACCAAGTCGGTCCAGGTGGCCTAGTGGGAGTTCCAGGAGGTTGAGAAGTGTATCTTGCTGGGGGCTTGATATTCTGATCAGAGTGGCCTGGGTCCAGGAACTAAGACTGGGCTTTGGAAGCAATAGCTGGGGTCATAGAACCAAGCCTGGGGCACTGACAGCACCAGCCGGGGTAATACAGCCAAGCCCGGGCTGTGAAAGCAATAGCCAGAGTCTACTATAATTTAATGACAATACTGGGAAGTAAGTAGTGTTTGTCCAAATGTGCCTCAAATGAGACTGTTAAATATCCTCATTCAAATCTTTATAGTTATCTCTGAATAGATGCAATGTTTACACCAGGGGTCCCCAACTTGTCGATCGGGAGCTACTGGTCGATCTCAAAGTCTTACAGAAAAGATCATGAAACATTAAAAAAAGGTAAATAAATCATATTCGTTTTAAAATGTATGCTTTATTTTACTATTTACTATCTCAAGTTAGAAAAAATAAAACATTTTAAAAATTCACTGGGGGAAAAAAAACTAAAAAAAAAAACTTTTTTGCCTTATTTCCAGACAGACAGGCTGGAAGTTCTTGGTTTAGTTTTGTAAAGTGGTCGAAGGTGAAGTCATGACATAAATTAATAAAATAGTAATATCTTTATTTTTAAATAGCATATTTCATAGTGGACCACCATCACAAAGTGGTCACTACAGAGGTAGGCTGCAAACATGCTCAGGGTCACACAGAGAGTCAGTGGCCAAGGTGGGATTTGAACTGGTATCATTGTGGTTATAAGCACTGGACTTTAACCACTGGACCACACTGCCTCTTTTATGAGGCAGCGTTATCTAGTCAAACAAATATATTCAACACAGACATTTTCTCTGGAAATGGTATCTATTTGAGAATACATTGGATACCCAAAGAATAAGCCTTTTTGTTAACCGCTACCAACATTTAATTGCATTGTTATTTTTTTTGTTTGTTTGTTTAAATAATAAGCATAATGAGTGTGAAGGGCCGTCTACTTCAAACAAGGCAAAAAACATTTTCATATTGAGTGGAAGGAGGAGTATTTTTTTTACCACAGGGAATGACAAAGGCATTTGTTTAATTTGCAATGCACACTTGGCTCTGGCAAAAAAGGGGAATGTTGAAAAACACTTTAAAACGATTAATAAAAACTATGACAAAGACTTTCCAATTATTAAAACGGAGCTCTAATAAATAAGGTAAGTGAACCTAAAGCACTAACTTAAGTCAATGTTCACCAAGCAAACCATCAAATCCAAGGCAGCAAAAATTGCTTAATTTCGTGTCAGTAATTTAATAGCAAAAATGAAAGAAACCATTCAAAGAGGGCAAGCTTTTTAAAGAAGCTTTTCTTGAAGCAGTGGATACATTGTTTGACAGTTTCAAAAAAGCAGAAAACCAAAAAGGAACCTCTCATCTTTTGAAAAATCCACTTCTCACTTGGAAAGAATTCAAGCAGAATTTGATAGATGCTTTGCGGATTTCAAACATCTGGAGCTGGTAGCCACCTTCATATCCTTTCCATTCATGACGGCTGATGTTGGTGAAATTGCAGAAAAAAATTGGGTCAGTGAAATAATAACCATTCAAAATGACATCCAACTAAAATGCAGAGCTTTAGATGATACTTTTGGGGCAATGGTCAGTACATCAAAATACCTAGAAATAAAGATGGTTACACTGTATTTAAAATCATTTTTTGGCTCCACTTACCTCTGTCAGTCTGCATTTTCAAGCATGAAAATAGTAAAATACAGATCAACAATGATTGATGCTCACCTGAATGACTGCATGAGACTTGCTCTTACCAAGTACACACCAAACTTCAACAAACTGGCTGATGACATGCAATGCCAGGCCTCTCATTAATGGTAAGTTTCAGTTACATTCATTATTTTTTGATTGGAACCTATAGGTAGATGACAAGACTTTGGGTAAACCTAAACACCACTTGACTTAGGGTTTACACAAATCTGCCAGCATATTTCACAATTGTAATATGTATTCTTCCTCTAGTATTTTAATCTTGATCAAAGCCCACAGGTGTGATTAATTGATGAATCATGAATCGATTAAAACCCTGAATTTGGACCTACATAAAAGTTCAATACACAAGCAAGCAAGACCACATAGGTCCCTTCATCAAACAAAAGTGGTTTGAGAAGAAATATACATTTGCAAAATGAAACTGCGGGAAAAAATATTCAAGCTGAGTTGAAAAGGTTTTGGTACTTGAAAGCCTTTTGTTTTCTTTTTTGAATAAATCTAGACTTAACACACATAACCATGTAAAAAGTGTATCTCTGGATGCATGTGTTAACCTACTATTATGAATGCTACAATGCTGATAATGTTGATTTTTAACTTACTAAAATTCTCAATGAGCATGATAAATAGTTTCTGACATACATAAACATTACACAGAGTATCCCATATAAATACAATTCAAAGTGACAAGCAATATTAATAGGAGCATGACAAATTGTTACAGTTGCAGTCAGAGGGCAAATTCAGATATTGCCATGTTTAAATGAAAACACTTTCTGTTCTCACAGGAGAATAAATAATATATGTTTTAAAAGAAACAGAAGGCAAGTAGTCCCTAAAAGCCATATAGAATTAAATGCACCCATCCAATATAGTTAATGCACTAGATGAGTAATCAGCTGTCACCAATGCATTGACCCTTGTGACTGAATGCTCTAAGTGTCTCTAAATTAACATGTACAGCAGTTTACTAATTTGGACAGGTTTCTACTTCTGTGAACAAATGAGCACCTTGCAAAATGCAGCACACTCCACTCGTGCCCAGAACCAACTCACGACATGTCTTCTTGTGTGATAACTCTGACCCATGTTACATTATATATTCTGTGTTTCTTTATTTTTACCCATGTTATTTTGCATATTCTATATTTCTTAAAGCATACAAAAGTGAGTAACATTTAAAAACTAACCACCACCATTATCATGCTCACTACAACAAGGATAGTATAACAGAAAAGAAATAAGACATAGTTCACTTCAAAGGCTTCCACATTTTTCTTTTTTAGTATCTAAATAAAATCAGAAAGTTCCCCCGCAGTCTCTTCTTGTTTCTCCCAAATACAACTTTGTGAGGTTTATATCAGCAAGTGTTTTTTAACCCTTGTATTTTTATTTTCTTGCACTATTTAAAAACATTTTCTTTAATTCTTATTGTATTGGTCTAAACTTGTTTCTTAGTTCTCATCATTGTTTGGCTGAATGTCCATGTGTTTTTATTTAGAATGTATTATTTTTTCTCCATGGTCCTGTGCTTGTTGTTGAGAGAGTGATAATGACAGTCGTTTGTTTTTTAAATCAAGCCAGGGACCGTCATGACATAGACAGAGAAAGAGAGGAAGAGAGGATATACCATGGCCCGCAATTATCAGATTTATTTTAAGAATTAGCCTTGGCCTCTTCACTGTCACGTGTGATATAAAAACAATGGGGCAAATATTCAAAAGTCTTGCAAATTTTCTCATCTTTCTCACAACTCTGCTTGCATTGTGAATACGTACAATACTCTTTCAAGTAGACTTGTTATGATTTTGAAAGTGTGCTTCTTATGAATGCCATTATTGTCATTGCTTGTGCCCCGGCACCTCTTTCTTTTCAAATTAAGCACTGGTAATCAGTATTGTTTAAAATGAACCACAAATAAATTAAATGTTTGAGTTGAAAATAAACCAAAATTAAATCAAAGTTTAATCAAAGTATAAATCAACTAAAGACAAGTTAAGGAATGTTATACGTTGTCTGTATATTCTGCCAGCATGATATTTCCTCTTTTTCTGTTGCTCTGCTAGCATTTGCAAATATAGCTGCCTGAAAACCATGTTCCCTCTTTAACTAGATATCAAAAATATCAAATACACTCAATTTCAATAAAGTTCTCAGTGGGTGCTGAAACTTAAATAAGACCAGAATCAAATGAAAATTGAACAAGTCAGCACTCTTTAAAAAGGATATTTTTATTTTAGTTTAAAACATGGTTAGGCAGGCGAAAAAAGAAAAAAAAAAAGATAAAATAGGAGACACAGTGCATCATGAAAGAACAAAAAGACTCAACGATATAGACTTAACAAGAATCAGATGTATGATTACAAGTTACAAGTTAATCAAGTTAGGAAGGGTGCCAATTAAACTTAAATTAGGAGATCAATTAACTAGAAACATAGATTGCCCTGAAATACTTCTTGCAAAATAATTAATCAAAATTAATTAGTGTAACCAGTCTTAAGTGATTTTCATGCAACGTAGTGATTTGTGAGCAAATTAACTTTTGAATTCAGCTGGTGGTGGTGAACTTGCAGAATTATTCGTGACACCCCCCCAAATTTGAGGGAAAACCACTTCCGTGAGAACAACTCGCAAACCCTTTTTTTTTTTTTTTTTCCAACGCAGCATCTATTTTGAATCTCACTCAAAAGCGCAACTTTTTTGCAAGAAGTACTTTCTGAAATAAGTCTCTACAACTCCCCTTGCGACACACACAAGGGGTTTGAATAATTGGCCTAATATTTTTAGTTGGGCATATTAGATTTATACAACGCTTCTATTGAGCTACGATATGTCATTTTTATTTTATTATTTTTTAAATTTATTTCATTATTTCTTTAGTTTAAATTGGTTCTTTGTTTCCCAGGGGCAGGGGTTGTAGGAATGGCATATATTTGAAGCTCAGTTGAGCTCCGTCAGGAAACACATTTCTTAGTTATTGTCACATGTGCTGTCTCCTTTCAGAGGTGTACTATTTGCTGGTTCCTGTTCCTCGCTCATTGTTTTGGTGTCATTTTGCTTTGATAGTTTCTATTTATAGTATTTAAAAACAAAACCACAGTACTTCTTATATTGAAATACAGTCAATTTTGATCAGGTTAATCACTATTGTGACAAGAGCTAAACAAAAACAATTATTTGTGACAAGTAATTTAAATATATATATATATATATATATATATATATATATATCTATATATATATATATATATATATATATATAATACCGGTCTTCTTTAACGCACGTGTACAGTAAATAGACCTCAGTGTATCTGGTAAAATACCACCTGCTATGTATTTCCACCCTGATTGTGGGGTCCGATCTATTCCAAAGTTTAGGGCTTGACTTATTCATGGGCAAATGCAGCATGAGTTATTTTACGCTTGCTTTATACAGACAAAAAAAGCCAAGCATTTCCATGATGTAAACATGACTGCAGATAACACAACCTGACAAATAGACTTTGTTCCCTCAGGCACAGTCTTAAGAGAGACTTGATGGACAATCATGTCTAATCCGGCACTTTAGAACAACACAGGATCTGACCTATACACTATAACAGCAAGAAATCAGTAACATACATCACCCACCACAGCTGTGAATTCCAAATTAGAGCTCTCAGTATGATAAAGTAGATGATGACCATAACATTTAACAACACTGTGTACTGAGTGGTACAGAACAATGACTAGCATGCTAGTGCAGGTCTCTCAACAGTTTAATTTTGTTAGATGTTTTTATCAGTGGAGTTCCAATATATTCTATTAGTTCATATGATTGCATTGAGAAATGATTGGCTGTAGAGGCATTCTAACAATGTAGGCATTTCCCAACAATTCATAGGTCAGAACTTTTGTTTGCCTCATCACATGCTTAAAATGGAACTAATCTCTGAGTAGATGCTTTCTCAATCATTTTTTATTATTTGGTTAAAGAAGCGCTTTGGGCCTATTTTCATCAGTTCTCGGTTGTTAGTAAAGAATTTCTTGGTAAAGGCTTTTTGCAGTGGTTATGTCATAAACAGGATCGTTACTGCATAAGTCGTGCATTTATAAAGGTAGAGGGTTAATTAGACACAGTGTTATTTAAAAACAACCTTCTTAAGCAATTTGGCTGCACACCTACTATAACATTATAACCTGGAGAAACTAACTTACCTTCCCTGTGTTCAGTCTCTAAATACACGGTGGTTACGAATATTAATTGAACGGTTCACCTATTAATTTTAAATTGGTTGTTATTTTTCCAAGCTGTATCTATCTATCTGTCTATATATATATATATATATATATATATATATATATATCTAGGGTATAAATATATATATATATATTTATATATTATATTAATATATAATATTAACCGATTATTAATTCCGGTTTTAACCGATTAAAGTTTAATGAATTTGTCTTGGCCACCTGAGTGCAGTATCAAAAAACGCACAAAAAAGAAATCTTGAAAAATGGCAGAAGGTACTTACTGGAAGGCATACCCAAGATTCACAATGTATCAGAATTAAAAAACTACAGCCTGCAAAATTTGCTCACCGGTGCTTTCCTTTAATAGTAGAATTACTAGATTATCGCATCATCTTAGTTGCACGCAAGTTCATTTTTCTTTTTATTGAATATACGTAATTTCAAATGGTATCAGAAAAATAATACTGAAAAACTGTCTGGCTTAGTGATTTAACTGCTGTGTATACAGCTAGTGTTTGCTGTCAGGAGCGTTAAAACATAAGCTGAAAAAAGCTAAAGAAATGTCCAATGCTTGACAATGTTTTATTATTTTTACTTTTAAAAATAAAAAAAATTACCCAGTTGTTACCCAATCTCAGCACCAGTGATGAAAAAGAGAAAGACTCCCCCCCCCCCCCCCCCCCATTGTTGCATATTTCAAATGCTTTTTACTTTCTTTTTTGTCCAAAAAGTATATATTACATAAGAAGCTTTCTGAATAAGAACTTCAAGTTTATGTTTTTCGGGGGCTGTCAACAAGCCTGATATGGAGACTGGATTATTTCTGCTGTTCAAAAGCCTTTGGGATGATACATTATGGATTTTAATTTTAAACACCGGCTGCAGTATTGTGGCGTTCAAAACCCCTTCTGTATTCCCACAATATTACAGATAAAGGGTCTAACCTTTTTTTTTTTAAACCAATTAAGCATGTTTTGCCTTATAAAAAAAGCACAGCTAAGCAAATATTGAATTTACTTCTCACTTCCTCCAGCCACTGTAGCCATAAAATAACCCTAACCCATAACATTCCTAGAATTATTTTCATAATGTACTTTTCATAACATTGTTTCTACATTGTAGAAAACTGTACATTGTATAATTAGCTTTGCTGTTCTTGGAACCTTAGTTTAACCAGTACTTTGCACTGAAACATAGCATATAAAACTGCTGCTCAGGTTTTTGACGTAATAAAAAACTTCATTATTTATACATTAATCTCTTTTAATAGCATATACGTTCCAACTTATTACATGACACGAAATACGGAAAAACAATTTTGTTTATATATATATATATATATATATATATATATATATATATATATATATATATATATATATATATATTTGCGTTTTGGGATTAGGAGCTACATAACCACCCCTCTCCCACAGCCAGTGACATCTAATTGATAAACACTTGATCCCTTCTTTGTCAGGGATAAGGCCACAGGCTAAACAAGCTTTTCTTCCTGGCACTAGGGAGATCCAGCAGCAAAAGAACCACCATTTTGATTTCTGTAAGGTATGACTAGAGGCAAAAAAGTCCCTTGTCCAATTTCAAGCTATATAAACTCAAAAGTTATATTACAAACAGATAAATACACACCATATCTAAATTTTGTATTTCCATACTAGGGGTAGAATGATTACTAATTTGACAGTATCAAATAGCGATAGTAAAAATAGTCAGGTAGGTCTACTAGTCACCACTTTAAAGAGATAGTATTAAGTTATGTATTTGATCATGTCTGGTACTCTATTTGTGAATAAATTGTTGTAGCTTCTTCCTGATGGTGCACTATATTTTAAAACTGCTTGGAATTTTTTTAAACTATTTATTTATGCTCTAAAATGTCATTTACATGTCAAGGTATTGCAAACTCAACAGCACTTCCATTCATCTGAAACCACAAGCTTTACTCACACGGTCACGTGATTAGTCAACACCCAGCTTTCTAATCAACTATTTGGTGGTATCTGTAAACCATACCAAGGCTTGCTTATATAACACATTGACAATATCTCCATTGAAAAGTCAAGAGAAAAAAGGGATAATTTTTACTATCTTTGTTCCTCCAGTTCGTAGAGATCTTAGGTTTAGATAACAATAAAACTAATTCCTATCCTCATCTCAGGCAAGCAAGTTCTGAGTAGAGTGGTCATTGTCTTACAAACAGATTCCCTTTATAAGCTGTCTGGACTAGAATCTTGAAACTTAAGTAATTTAAAACAGCATTAATAACATCTGTAGCGGTCATTACCTGGAGACAATTCACCTTGTCTTTCATTAAGTACCCTTGTCTTCGACTTGGTACACCTAACTGTTGCCGAGGTTAATTATCTGGTCGATAATGACCTCTATATTGTACATTTTACTACTTAAGCCAAACACAAATAACTGCCTCATAACTGACCAAGGAAAGCATTACAACTACAAAATGTCTGCCTCATCAGGTTTTATTGTTGAAATAAATGTCAGAGAAGGTGACCATCATGTTTATCTGCAGTTTGACCTCGATAGCTTCCTGGTGTTTGATGCACTTAAATTGTATTAAGAGCCATGTGGAATGTTTGAAATGACCAAAGTAAGGATGTACTGAATAGCCACTAAACAAGTAGTTGAATTGTATTTATTAAAAACAAAAAACAACAATATTAAAAAAGGGAAACAAAATGGTAATAATACTGGCATGAAAGTTTTATTTTATAGATTTTTTTCAATGTTATTTCTATTATTTTATGCTATTATTTGTATTTATTTAAAAAGCTAACCGGAGTGTGTTTTGTTTTTGTTCACAACAACGTACTTTTTTTCCACAAATAAGTTAAAAAAATATAATTAGGTTGCATTCCAACTAGGTCCATTTTAAATGGATTTGGTCTGGTTCATTTAGTTTTAAACATTGTATCAATTTGCTTGCTGTCCACACTGTTCAAAGGGAGCGAGTTCATTTGAATGCAATCTAAAGTTAGTTTTGTTGGTCATTTTTCATTTTTTTTCAAGACCGAGTTCACAATGCAGTTTGCATGTGCACTTGGTTTGTTTGTATGGTCTCTTGAATGAGATACTTACACTATCCTGCAAGGCATCTTTGAAGCTTGAAAGATGGCAACTATTGATGTATTGCTCAGTTTTTTTTCCGCAAATTTAATTCATATATTTTTTTTGAATGCCTACAGTAGGACAATAGTGCAGTATTTAGTTGTGCCACTGTTCTACTGTAGGCATTCAACAAAGTAATTTGAGAAAATTATACCGAGTATATTTTACTATTTTGTGAATTGTCCAGTTCGGCTTGGATTTTGGTGTCTGACCAGATTTCTATCGGAGTCTTAGTTTCTCGCTCTGTCCAGGTAGTTTAGGATTTCCAGAGTCATTTAACAATGTTACTGTTTCCGACTGAGACAATCCCAGTGTTCTTGGGATGTCTGGTAACCCTAGTGTAGTTCCCCAATACATTTTGTTTTTAACTTTGCTTGTTTCCACAGAATATGAACTGAACTATATGTAACGGATGTGCAATGAATGTATTGTTTATTTTTTTGCATGTAATTAGATTGAGTTTTATTGTGTGATTTTTATAATTTCTTAATGTTGCACTGTCTCTTTAAACCCCAGGGAAACTAGTGGTCTCTATAGTAACTGCAGTGCTAAATCGTAATGGGGCCAGCTGTATAAAAACAGGTGGGGTTAATCAAACGGGGAGCTACAGGGTTTGAGAGGTTTGTGAGCATGGGCCGAGGAACTACTGTTTGGATGGGATTTTGAAGTGTAATAAAGTGTAATACTGATGCGCTGTGAATTGGCTGAAGCACTAGAAGTTACACCTGTAAAAAGGTAACGTGGGGTTCATTGTAAACAATGAGGTACCATATCTCAAAGTTGTCTGTTGAGGTCTCTGAGGGACTCACTTCTTTTCCAGGCACATTTTCAGGCATTAGGGATATGTATTTCAAATAGTCAGGTTGGTGACAACAAATGTCACATAACAGCATATTATAGGTATAGTGCTGTCAAAATGTGTGATTTAAGATTTTTGCACATTTCCTTTTTCTGAGGCGCATGGTGTCACCTGTACTTTGAAGTTTTTCCTCTGCATCTGAAATGTTAAAGCTGTGTTCCTGTAGTGCATATATTGTGTTATCACTTTTTCATCCTCAACCCTTTGCAGACTGTGAAAATTCTACCCTTTTGAGGTCCAGCTGACATATCTTGACTAATCAGGTTTGTATCATGGCAAACATCCACTGAAATTATATAGTATTATAGCTTTCTAAACAGCCAAGGGTCTGAAGGTTATTAAGAAATAACATTTTCGCTCTATGATGAAATATATCCTATGACAGTTTTAAAATGCAGTCAAATTTATTTATTTATTTATTTATTTTTTTGGATAAATGTCCCCGTAAGTGTCATTGTGGCAGTGTTGCCCCGCCCCTGTGTATTTCTGTGTTGTATGTTGCATGTAGTGTGTTAATGTTGGTGTATAGTCATTGGTACACAGGATATAATATGGGTTATGAGCACAAGTGTTTCAAATATATATTTGTATTTAGGCACGAGGATTGCACAGCACTTCACATGCAGGTAAAACACAATAATGTGAGCACAGGGAATTGCAGTTATTAATTCACGTGCAGTTGTACTGAGACTCCAATTGAATGAATGATTAACAATTGAGTCTCGGTACAAGCAATCGAGTCTCATAGATTAGCATGTTGATTAGCAATTAATTAGCAATCAAGTCTCATAAAAGCAGCATGTTTTCACTCACTCTGGGTTGTGTGTTCAGTGAGTGGAGAATGGGATTGGAGACGGAGGTAATAGTTAAAATAATATCAGCTCGTCGTGTTTGTCTGTGTAGTCCATTTTGCTTGTCTCTTTGTTTTGGCTATGAGTTCAGAGTCCTGTGTTTTTGTTTGTCTTGCAACCTTTTATTTTCTGTTTTTTTAATCATTAAATGCTGAGCGCAACCAAATGCTCAGCTTCACCAAACTCGACCTCTCTGTGTTGGTTGCTGTTTCTGGTCTGACGTCACCCACTACAGCTGTCTTTGTGATTGTGGGATTACCAATGCCTCCTAGATGCAGACCAGAGCAGGAACTGCAGTTTTTTTTTCTTTTTTTTTTTTTTGGGGGGGGGCGCGACGGGTTTTTTTTTTTTTTTTGTGGGGGGGGGGGGGGGGGGGGTGCTTTTGAATTACAAATATATATATATATATATATATATATATATATATATATATATATATATATATATGTAAAATGTGATGGAAGGAGGGTAAAGAGATGAAGGACAGGGAGGAGGAGTGTAGCCTAATGGCTAGACATCCCCGGCGATATAACCAGCCATCGCCAGGGTGCCCCCCTCTGTGACCAAGACCATCTATTTTCCAAATGTCCCTTCCGCCACTATTAGAAGGAGGAGGAGGAACCAGCCCAGGAGAGGAAGGTAAGGAGGAGTGGGAGAAGAAAGCGGCAGCAGCAACCACAGCAACAGCAGGAGGAGGTCGGGGATGATGGTTGGGAGGTTTTTTTAAAGAACCTTGCGGCAGAGTTGTGCCCCGGCTGTGGGGCGTATGGGCAAACATTGGCCATCTGCCCCATGCAATATGTCAAGGGGGAAGTAATGCCTGAGTGGGAGGAGCCCGTGCATCCAGCGATCAGACGGGGGGGACCACGAGTGTCCAAGGCCCAGACGGGGCAACAGCTTTTTCCACCTCCACCAGCAGTGAAAGAATGCCTGCTGTCCCCATCTCCACCAGCAGAGGAAGAATGCCTGCTGGTTTCGCCCCCTGCAAGTGAGTGGAAGCCGTACCAGTCCCCTGCAAGTGAGGGAGAGTCGCACCAGTCCCCTGCAAGTGAGGAAGAGCCACACCAGTTCCTTGTAACAAGGGTAGACTACACACCACTCCCACCTCCATTGCCAGGAGACTACACACTGCCACCATCAGAAGCAGAGCAGCAGGAGCTGCCTCTGCCTCTGCCTCCGCCACTTCCACCAGCTGAGGGTGAATACCTGCTGGTTCCGCCTCCATCAACTTGGGAGGACTGCTTACCGCTCCCATCTCCACTATAAGAGGGAGACTGCCTACAGCTTCCCCCTCTACTACTAGAGGAAGGACCAGGACGTGATGCTGGAGGTCCTCATCAGTCTCTGCATAGGCTGCTGAGGGAAGCATGGGGAGGAACCGCCCGGCTGCGAATAGGGCCAAAGCCCGCACCCCAGCTTGTCCTGACTCCGTCATCGCTTGTGGGTGCCTGCACGACAGCGCCCAAAGATGACTTCACGTCATCGCTCTGGGATGCCCGCCTCGCTTCTCCCAAGGATGCCTGCTGCTCTGCATCTCCTGTTGGGCCACCGGTGGCAGGGTACGAGGGAGAAGCGGAGCTCCCACTGCCACCGCTATGGCCAGGTGCTCCCCTCCCGAGTTCACCTCCTGAGGGTCTGCTGCTGCCTTCGCCTGGGGGCACTGGAGCTGCTTCGCCAAGGGTCGCCCTCAGCTCTGCTTGGCCGCAGAGGTCAGTGTGCCTGGAGACCCACCAGAGGGAGTGCTGTGTCCTGTGTTTTGTTTGTCTTGCAACCATTTATTTTCTGTTTGTTTAATCATGAAATGCTGAGCGCAACCAAGTGCTCAGCTTCACCAAACTCCACCTCTCTGTGTCTCTTCTGTGTTGGTTCCTGTTTCTGGTCTGACATCATCCACTACAGCCGTCTTTGACAGTCATTTATTAATCTCCTACCTAAAAATTAACAGTGGTAGCCACAATCCACAGAAATTAGGGTTAGAAAGAATTTTATTTTACAACAAATTAATTGATGGGTGTGCAGGCTTGTCCACTTCAGATGCTTTACTGGAATCAGTGTGAAGAAGTTTGTCATCTGCCAACATCTTGTTTCGGGTTGATAAGCATTCTTGGTTATGTAAAGCAATTTAGTATGCTCTAAGGTAATGCCTGCACTTTAAAGCCATTGTATACTGTAATCAAAACCATAGATACTGTGGAAGGCTGCATCCCTAAAGTTTTTCTATGAACATTAAACTACACTACATTCTGTTAATTTCTTTTTGGGTTTATGGACATTTTTAGTGATTTAGTAGGATTTCTGGTAAGCCTTGTACTTGTGATCGCCGAACCTCACGAATGGAAACAAACTAAACTTTGCTAAAAAATAAATATCGTTCTTGATTTAGACCTGACTGCATTTTGATTGTTTTTCTGAAATATGAGAAAGGCTTTTATGCTAAAAACAAAAAAAAAAAAACATGTTTGTGGCAGAGCAAAGCTCTGCGCTTTTTAAATTGGCAGGGATGGGGTTAATTTCTCCTACCTGCCTAGGTTTATTATGTTCAGGTGGCTGGGGTTGATTAGTTGATTAGGTTAATTAACGATCAGTCAGCGCCCAGCCACCTGACATAAAAGGAGGCCTCTGCTTCTCATTTAGGAGGAAGGAGCTGAGGAAGCAGGTTGGTGTTTGTTGGTTTTGGTTTGGTAAAGTTGAATCCAGTGATTGCCCAGCCTGGAAACCTTGTTTATTTAAGTTTGTTTTTGTATTTTTTTTTTTTTTTTGTGTGTGTTTAAAGATCTTTATTTTGCCCTTGTGCACTTTATTTTTGTGTTTATTTATAATAAAATTAGGATTATTTGAACTGCAGTCTGTCTCTGGGCCTCTATCCACTCACCAGCCTGCCACATTTGGTGTCAGAAGCTGGATAGTGCCACCTAGAAGCTCAGAGCAGTATTTCTTTTTTTTTGGGGGGGGGTTATGGGAAAGAAGAGCAGACAGCATCAAAGGCAGGACAAGCAGCAGCTAAAGAAATGTAAGCTGCTGCAGCCACCGCTAGAGGACTCGGCCAGCCTCTTCCCCTGGTGTTCCTGGTGCAGGAAGGAGGACCATCATTGGTGGTCCTGCCCAGACGTGCCACCGGCAAACTTGTGTGGCCGGTGTGAGGAGGACGGCCACAACTGGGCAGGATGCCCCTACAACCAGGCCCAGGAAGAGGTGCAGTGTTCACCCCGGGCATCAGGGGCCACCCCACTACCTCCAACACCACCACCGTCCCAGGAGATCTAGGACTGGTTGACGCACCCTGAGGCAGACCTCGTCCACGATCTCCCCATAGTTATCAATACGCTGTGGCGTCGAGATGGGGAGAGGTGGGAACAGTGGGAGGAACAACACCACCCTGAGTCCTTCCCAGAGGTTGCCCTCATGGTGGTTAATTACCTGGCAGTAGACATGGGAAAGAGGCTGGAGATGCCTTCCCGGGAGCCAGAGAGGGGTGAGCCGCCTTCCCGGGAGCCAGAGAAGGAGGAGGAGCTGCCGTCGTCCCGAGAGCCAGAGAAGGAGGAGCCGTCGTCCCAAGAGCCAGAGAGGGAGCTGCCATCGTCCCAAGAGCCAGAGAGGGAGGAGCCGCCTTCCTGGGAGCCAGAGAGGGATGAGGAGCTGCCGCCGCTCCCAGAGCCAGAGAGGGAGGAGCCGCCGCTCCCAGAGCCCAGAGGGGAGGAGCTATGGCCCAAGGATGCCTGCCTTGCACCACCCAGGGATGCCACTCCCGCTCTGCTCAGGGATGACACATTCGCATCGCCTGGGGTTGCCTGCTGCTTCGCATCGCCTGGGGTTGCCTGCTGCTCCTTTTTGTTTTCTAGGGTTGCCGAGGGTCCGCTGCCTCTCCCACCAGAGGGAGCCGGGCCGCCGTCACCATCGCTCTGCTTCTCATTTAGGAGGAGGGAGCTGAGGAAGCAGGTTAGTGTTTGTTGGTTTTGGTTTAGTAAATTTTAAATTCAGTGAAGGCATTGCCCAGCCTGGAAACCTTGTTTTTGTATTTGGTTTTTTTGTGTGTTTTAAAGATCTTTATTTTTCCCTTGTGCAATTTATTTTTGTGTTTATTTATAATAAAATTAGGATTATTTGAACTGCAGTCTGTCTCTGGGCCTTTATCCACTCACCAGCCTGCCACAACGTTGTATGCAATTACATCATCATTCTAATCCGATCAAAATTATAACATGCCGCCTACAAAGAGTTAAGCCTTTTTGTTATTTAGCTTGTCCTGCATATCTTGAAGTACAACAACATCTATTTTATTTAATCTAAAGTGATTTGTCTTCAGTGCCTCTTGCCTTGTAAATTTCCTCCAGTTGTTGTGGTGCCCAGTGAGTCATACCATGTCATTGTTGTTTGTGAACACCAGCTATTGACATGCTGTACCTCTAGTTGGATTTCTAAAACAGGTTCAAGAAGCTTTCATTAACTTCAGTTTCCATTGTGAAATACTGTCTTCATATAAACATGAGTTTCAGTTCAGTAAACATTGTAAAATGTACATCTGCTTGTTCTCCTTCCTACGGGCTTGACATACTTGTATTTTCGAGTTATTCCCTAAGGTATACAACCACATTCCCCTTTCATTTCTGTTCTGTCCTTTGGGAGCTGTCTATATAGTACTCCTGTATACTGAATTAACATCTTCAAGGATTAAAACAGCTTTATGTAATACAAAGAATACAGAACCTACCCATTCATCATGTTCAATGGTGCTGGAACTAGGGGTGCGGCAGCACCCCCTGGCTTTGCATGGCTTCCATCATACACAGGAGTTACAGTTTTGTTCAATGGCTGTCAGCACCCCCACTTTAAAAATTGTTCCAGTGCCACTGATCATGTTCAGCATTTTATGGTATATTCTTTATAACTTTAAATACTTACATCAGCCTGATAGTGGTTCCTGGTTTCCGTCCATTTTGTCAATCTCTACTTTAAACCAGGTCCCTGAAAGATTTCGAATTTAAACCTGCACCCGCTTCTACAAATTTGTCTGTACTTATTTAGCAACAATAAAAACATGTTCAGCACCCTGGACAAAACTTACCTGCATGTGCTAGTGAAGCATAACCCACGTGTACGGTATCCATTTTAGGACATCCTCAAACCTCACCCCTCCTCGACTCAATCGTCGGACAGCGTCAAGCCATACTATCCCCTCCCCTTTTTTACAGTTCTACTGGAAAAGCTGGACAGAAATCTAACAGTACAGTTTTACTTGCTAGAGAGATCGATGAGTACTACGATTTAAAAAATAAATAAATAAATAAAAATCGCCATATTAAATAGGCCTATATTACTATAGGTACATAAACATACATTAATAGGACACCGAGTTAGTACAGTTGAATGTGTTATGCATTAATGTGAAAGCACATTAAAGTAACTGTATAATATATTCTCTACTTTTTTACTTCACCTTCCAGCCTATCACAAAAAAAGAAAACCGGTTGAAGGCACTGCTAGGAGTTTAACTGATGGATCCTGTTCGATCCATATTGAGGGCCTTAGGCAAACTTTGCCCACTAAGTCATATTTGAATGAATTTTCTCTCTAAATGGCTGATGGTGAAGTGTTTACATCTCAGATGTTACACATGGGTCAAAATCAGACCTAACTGTATTTCACTGATAGTTTAACTAAGCATTTTTAAGCAGTAATTGAAGACATACCATTGGTTTCATGCAATGCATTCACAAGAATGACAGTGTGGTACTTTGACTCTCAGTCATTTAGAATACCTGTGCATTAATCAACACAAGACAAAAAAAAAAAAAAAAAAAAAAAAAAACAACAACTAAAACAGACACACCACAGTCAAAGTACTCAATTGCTGTATGTTCAATTATCATGACAGCCCCCTTAATGTGATATGTGTTCACATTTTTTAAATTACTTTTAATATAGGTTGCGTGTGTTTTGCAATGTTAAAAATCAACTGTATCCTTTAAATGAAAACATACACCAATAACGAATACTTTTCCAAGTCCATTTTATGTATTGCTTTATTTTAATTTTAAAAGTTGTTAATGAGTTAATGTAAATATTTGTGAAAATAATGTATTGGTAAGTAAGCTAAAGATAACTGAAGGTCTGAAACAATGAATTTAAATTGGTGGTAGCTTGCTACCTATAAAGTAAAATAAAAAAATACAACAATAACATGAGATTTGGTTGTAATTAAATTTACATTGACCTCATAAAAGGTAAAGTGTGTTTTGATTTGTTTAAATTACTTCAGATCAACTAATCCTGAAACGTACTTTTTAATTACCAATTATTTCAACATTGCAAAACACAAGAAACCTATATTAACACGTAATGTGAAAACATATTGTAACAAAAATAATAATGATCCTTCAGTCGACTTCAGTTCCAAGCTATATCTTTATTTATTACAATAATAAATGATCAAAGTTTAACAAGGTTAACTAGCAATTTAATAGGTGGGCCACGACCTACACTGCAAAAACAAAACAATAACAAAAAGAAAACTCGGGGTGGAATTATTCTGTTTACTCGTTTCTCTCTCTGCTTCTAACAACAACAAACACTCCCCCTGTCACTGGTCTGCAGCACCAACCACTCCCGCGTCATCCAACTCTACGACCAATCACCAGCAGTTCCTGCAGTCCATGCATGTTGCCCATAGGCTACTGGACCGATGCGAAATACAGCCCCTCCCACCTCAAGCGCCCCTGTACTTTACAGACCCCACATCCACTACAATATATTACGTAGTTTCTTTGACATACTCTCAAATTAATGCATAACACATTTAACTGCACTAACTCATGATGTCCTATTAACGTACTTTTGTGTACCTATATTAATATAGGCCTATTTAATTTGTGTATTTTTATTTTTTATTTTTAAAAATTGTAGCACTCATCGGTCTCTCTAGTGAGTAAAACTGTACTGTTAAATTTCTACCCAGCTATTCCAGTATAGGAATAGGGTTGGGTGAGGATTGAGTCAAGGAGGGGTGATGTTTCATGTCTGACGATTGAGTCGAGGAGGGATGATGTCTGACGATTGAGTCGAGGTCTGGTCTGACGACTGAGTCGAGGAGGGGTGAGGTCTGATGTCTGACGTCTGAGTTGAGGAGGGGTGAGAATTGAATCGAGAAGGAGTGAGGATTGAATCAAGGAGAGGTGAGGTCTGACATTCTTGGCCCTGTTGATTCTTTCTTTCTCTGTCCTCAATGCCCAGCTGGTCTTCAATCTGTTCAAACTATGACATTCTCATCACCTAATCTCGTTCTGTATTAAAAACAGTAGCTACATGTGGCAGGTTGGCGAGTGGATAGAGGCCCAGAGACAGTCTGTAGTTCAAAAAAAATAATTTTATTATAAACACAAAAAAATAAAAGTGCACAAGGGCAAAATTAAGGGATTTAAACAAAAAAAACAGTACAAAAAACAAACTTACAAAAATAAAGGTTTCCAGGCTGGACAATGCCTTCACTGGATGTAGAATTCATAAATCACAAAAACCACAAACACCAACCTGATCCTCAGCTCCCTCCTCCCAAATGAGAAGCAGAGGCCTCCTTTTATGTCAGGTGGCTGGGCGCTGATTGATCGTTAATTAACCTAATCAACTAACCAACCCCAGCCACCTGAACATAATAAACCCAGTCAGGTAGGGGAAATTAACCCCATCCCTGCCAATTTAAAAAGGGCAGAGCTTTGCTCTGCCACACTACCCTATTCATATCCTCTTCTATGATGTAATATCGGTCTTGGTTTCCCCCTTCAGTCTCCACAATTTCAATTTCAGCTTCCTGTATAAATTTCACATTGAGAAAATAACTACTGATTGTTTGTGGACTCACCGTTTTCTATGCAACATGAATGTATGGCATTATAGTGATTGTAACGTCAATAAAGTCTTGTTTTTCCATCAAAGACATGTAGCCACATTTAGGTCCTATCTAACTTTGCCTTATGCCTTATTTCTTTTAAACAGCACAGATGTAATTGATTTAATTTCTGATATAATATATATATATATATATATATATATATATATATATATATATATATATATATATATATATATACAGCACTGTGCAAAAGTTTTAGGCAGGTGTGAAAAAATGCTGTAAAGTAAGAATGCTTTCATACATTATATTTATCAATTAACTAAATGCAAAGTGAGTAAACAGGAGAAAAATCTAAATCAAATCCATATTTGGTGTGACCACACTTTGCCTTCAAAACAGCATCAATTCTTCCAGGTACACTTGCACACAGTTTTTGAAGGAACTCGGCAGGTAGGTTGGCCCAAACATCTTGGAGAACTAACCACAGTTCTTCTGTGGATTTAGGCAGCCTCAATTGCTTCTCTCTCTTCATGTAATCCCAGACAGACTCGATGATGTTGAGATCAGAGCTCTGTGGGGGCCATACCATCACTTCCAGGACTCCTTGTTCTTCTTTATGCTGAAGATAGCTCTTAAGAACTTTCGCTATATGTTTGGGGTCGTTGTCATGCTGCAGAATAAATTTGGGGCCAATCAGATGCCTCCATGATGGTATTGAATGATGGATAAGTATCTGTCTGTACTTCTCAGCATTGAGGAGACCATTAATTCTGACCAAATCTCCATCTCCATTTGCAGAAATGCAGCATCAAACTTGCAAGGAACCTCCACCATGCTTCACTGTTGCCTGCAGACACTTATTCGTGTACCGCTCTCCAGCCCTTCAGTGAACAAACTGCCTTCTGCTACAGCCAAATATTTCAAATTTTGACTCATCAGTTCAGAGCACCTGCTGCCATTTTTCTGCACCCCAGTTCCTGTGTTTTCATGCATAGTTGAGTCGCTTGGCCTTGTTTACACCTCGGAGGTATGGCTTTTTGGCCGCAAGTCTTCCATGAAGGCCACTTCTGACCAGACTTCTCTGGACAGTAGATGGGTGTACTAGGGTCCCACTGTTTTCTGCCAATTCTGAGCTGATGGCATTGCTGGACATCTTCCGATTGCAAAGGGAAGTAAGCATGACGTGTCTTTCATCAGCTGCAGTAAGTTTCCTTGGCCGACCACTGCGTCTACGGTCCTCAACGTTGCCCGCTTCTTTGTGCTTCTTCAAATGAGCTTGGACAGCACATCTGGAAACCCCTGCCTGCCTTGAAATTTCTGCCTGGGAGAGACCTTGCTGATGCAGTATAACTACCTCGTGTCTTCTTGCTGTGCTCAGTCTTGCCATGGTGACTTTTGACAGTAAACTGTCTTCAGCAACCTCACCTTGTCAGCTGAGTTTCGCTGTCCCTCACCCAGTTTTATTCTTCCTACACAGCTGTTTCTGTTTCAGTTAATGATTGTGTTTCAACCTACATATTGAATTGATGATCATTAGCACCTGTTTTGTATAATTGTTTAATCATACACCTGACTATATGATTACAAAATCCCTGACTTTGTGCAAGTGTACCTAGAAGAATTGATGCTGTTTTGAAGGCAAAGGGTGGTCACACCAAATATGGATTTGATTTGGATTTTTCTTCTGTTCACTCACTTTGCATTTAGTTTATTGATAAATATAAACTTTTAACATGTCTATTTTTGAAAGCATTCTTATTTTACAGCATTTTTTCACACCTGCCTAAAACTTTTGCACAGTACTGTATTGTGGCAGGCTGGTGAGTGGATAGAGGCCCAGAGACAGTCTGAAGTTCAAAAAAATAACTATTTTATTATAAATAAACACAAAAATTAAAGTGCGCAAGGGCAAAATAAAAAATCTTCAAACACAAATAGAAAGACAACAAAACAAAACTTACAAAAAAAAATAAGGTTTCCAGGCTGGGCAATGCCTTCACTGGAATCAAACTTTCAAAAATACAAACAACAAAACACCAACCTGCTTCCTCAACTCCCTCCTCCCAAATGAGAAGCAGAGGCCTCCTTTTATGTCAGGTGGCTGGGCGCTGATTGATCATTAATTAAACTAATCACCTAATCAACCCCAGCCACCTGAACACAATGAACCCAGGCAGGTAGGGGAATTTAACCCCATCCCTGCCAATTTCTAAAGAGCAGAGCTGTGCTCTGCCACGTGTGTGTGTGTGTGTGTGTGTGTGTGTGTGTGTGTGTGTGTGTGTGTGTATATATATATATATATATATATATATATATATATATATATATATATATATATATAATCAAATTAGCTTTAAGTTAGGAAGCCAATTTTATTTTAAAGTGTTTTATATACTATCGGGGGCCCCCCCCCCTCCACAGTTTTCTATTCTCAAACGATAAAGTTTGTGACTCCACTGCCATCATCTAGCTAGAAAACAAAAATAAATGCACGTTAATGTGTTAGTGGCAGAAGGTGACTGACAGGATATACTTTAAACATTTTTATATATATTTACTTAAAAAAAAATGTTCAAATATGTTTAGGGGTACTACATTTTTAGATGCTGCTATATCGATCCCCGTCTCTTTCAAAAAAAAGTTGGCTACCATGGCAACAAGCTTGCCAGCTGAGAATGAAGGTAAAAAAATTGGGACAGGTCAAGTCAAACTGCCCAATCATGGACCAGGATTTGGGAAGGGCCATCCTCTTTTTCAGGTATACTTAAACTGAAACACAGAGTCTAAGACGAGTCTGCAAGGAAAATCAAACGATTGCCTGCTGGATGTCCATAATTTCTTCATCATCTGAAACCAAGCTGAGGAAAGGCCACTGAATTAATCCATGCTACCACAAGCCAACGATGAATTTCAAAAATAGAAAGGTATCGTAAACTAAAAATGAATAAAACCAGATTTGTCTGGTTTTATTTTTGAATGTTAATTAAGCATTTTTATAAATAACATCTGTTAAGCTAATTGTGAAAATTGCTTAAAGTATTAAATTATAACAATATATTGAGTTATTAATTGTTAATCTTGGTATTTTAATTGAATTTATTTAGCTGGTAAGAGTTGGATAATTTTTCAATTTAAGATATTATATTTAATTTAAATACCAATATATGTGTTTAACTTAATTTCTCCTAAATAATCAGTCCATTTATTCAGTGCTTGTCAGGTGCACATGCACTGTTTATTTTACATGCGCTGTTTAAAATAATTTGTCACAGTAAAACTGGTTTAAAAGGCACTGCATATCAAAAGGACACTGTACTGCATCTCCATCCAAGCCCCACCCCTTTTTCGCTGTATTTTTTACATACCTCTTCATAGTCGTGCATACTGATAAATCCTCTCCTGACCACTCGTTTTATCACCAAACTTCTTAATAATGCGTACAAATTCATTATTTTATTACTATAACATCTCAAAAAGCTCTGCAAATGTCTGATATTCTTTTAGCACTGGATGTGGAAGCAGCTATCCTCTTTCTTTATCACGGTGTTATCTCTGTGGTGCAGGGACTATGTGTATTGCTCAGATAAGCCCCATTTTTCGGCTTCTCTTGGCTCTTATCAGTCTCACTCGGCTATTGAAAGGATTTCTCGGCTCTTTCCGGAGAAAAAATGACTAGAGACCTGTGCTTGACATCTTTTTGATGATCACGTAGAGGGTCCGACATCAGAGTCGAAAGAATATTATTGTCGGACCTGGTCCAACATAGGACCGCAAAGGGTTAAATATCCATCGCATGCTTTTTAAATTGTTTAAACCTTAACTGGACAATGAACTAGTTCTTCCATTATGTAATCTACAATCAAACATTCACAGTCAGGTAGATTTTTTTTTTTTTTTTTAATTTAACGTTTTTCTCAAACTTTAGCTTCCCATTCCCAGGACAGATCCAACTATTTTTGCCATACAAAGTAACAAAACATATTTATTCTCACAGACATGACATAAAAAATAATTAACTAAGGAAATGTCTTTCAACTTGGATGCTCAACTAAATCATTTTTTTTTAATCAAGTGAGTGCACTTATTTAATAAACAGCTCTACTGGGATGTGACTTCATGCTGTCCTTGGTGGGATCTAGCCCTCATAATTCAGTTACTTATGCAGTCATTGTATAATTATAGACATAAATCACAGCAAACATTTTACTACCACGTATATCGTCTAAGTGGGTCAAGCAATAATAAGAAGCCTTCACTGATCTATGGGAGCAAAGAAAGCTTCTAAATGTAATGTCTTCAGTTAATTTAGCCATAACCGAAAACATCAATAGGCCCATTGCCTATTCCCTGTAGAGTTTGTCAAAAACATAAAGAATGACCATGTTTGCTGAAAATGATTACACAGGCCCTTTATGTTTTACATGTATTTTTAAAGATTTAGATGTGATGTCAATGATATAATATATAATTTCCCTATGTTATATTAGTGGCTAGCACACCATCCTCTAAAGATTCACTTATATCCTGACCACATTTTCTTTAATACAAAAACACATTCTTGTTAGAGCCACGTGGTACAATGGTGTGCCATAAATATTTTGCAAGGTTGGCAGGGATGTTGTTTAAGACCTCTGTACACTATGAAAATTCAATAAATAAACTTTTTATGCCAAACTGCAAACTGAATTTCCGACCATGGGTCTGTGGAAAAGATTTGCATGAAGCTCCAAGGGTCCAAATCTCTTTAATGTATCATTTTCAGGGTTGATTTTTTTTTTTTTTTTTTTTTTGACTGGTTATTTTATAACAAACTTGTATTGTATTTAATTGTTCCCCACATTCTTGTTTTATTTTGTGTGGGTTTAGTTTCTTTGTGTCGCATAAGACTTTTCACCTGTCAATGTGTGTGTGAGTGGAGTACGTGATGTCATTCAATAATTCTGTGATCTCAATGTCAGAAGCAGGAAGCAGGTAGCTTTTGTATATGGATTTGAGCTACCCTTATCAAAAAAGTGTCTTTTTATAGTCATACCATAAAATGTTCTGTGTTTTTTATAACTGATTTTAAAAATGTAATTCATTTTATTCACATCTACATCCGTTAAGGGGAAGTAGCCATCAGGGTTCTAGTGGCTGTCGGGGGTGCCATACGCTTTTAAAAAATGGAAAAGATTACATGGGCATGAATGTACGATCTGGGTCCATGTATTGTTTAGTGGTTTATTTTAGATTTAGTCAGACAGCATTTTTGAGTGTTAAATACAGGTAAACTACCAGCTGTTTTATGTGAGCCACACCATCTCAAAACTGGTCCATGGTTGGTCCCTGTTGTTTCTTATCTATGACAACATCGTAGATCGGGGTATAAATGAACAAACTTGTCAAATTTGCAGATGATACCAAGCTTGGGTGAGAGGCTGACATGCTTACAGCCACCAAGATTTAAACCGCATACAAAATTGGGCAGAAATATGGCTAATGCAATTCATGTGTTACATTCTGATACAATAAAGACCCAAAAAACAAATAAGGGATTGTAACATGATGAGGAGCCCTGTACAGTATTTGTTTATTCATGTTTAGAACGGGGTCTCCCCCTTTTCCTGTGTCATATTTGTGTTTGTAGTATGATTTATTTATTGTATTTATGATGCATAGCCATGCGTATTTTATTTGTTATTGTTTTGTTTCTGGCAGAGACGAGATTAGGCAGGTTGTACTCTGCCAGGGTGTAAATGAAAACCTTGTGCAGAAGGTGACCATCTCCCGAGTTAATTGTTTGTAATCGGGAGATGGTCACCTGCATATAAGCCTGCAGCTCTCTGCACTCTGGGTGAGTGTACAGAGGAGAATAAGAGAGAGAGAGCCAGCAAGCAGAAAGGAAACCAAAAGAGATATTAAAAGAATATGGACAGTGACAGCAATTTGCCCAGCCTGACCTATTTTTTTTTTTTTTTTTTTTTTTAATTAAAACTTGTATTTTGCTCTGTGAGCAGTGTGTTTTTGTTTCAATCATTTATTTTATTTTTGTTTGAAAATAATTTGTTATACTATTTTATTACATACTGAAGCAAATTGTTTATTTATCTTGTCTCCCCTGTTTCCTTACAATGTTTTTGGAACAGAGTAATCATCAAAACAGATGCCATGTATTCTGTATATGAGAAGGGAAGGTTCAAGATGAAGTATTGCAAAACCACAGGTGGAAACAAGTGATTTGGCATTTTTGATAAAATGAGAACAAGAGTTCAAAAATGGCTTACAGAAATTAATTTGATAATAGCACTAAATCACCCAGTCAGCAGTATTTATATATTATCTTCAGGATGGCTGGCAGGATGAAAAGTGGAATGTGGAGAAGAATGCCCCAGTAACAGCCTGGTTCTGTTATGTTCAGAGTTGGGCATTTTACTGAAAAAAGTAGCTTATTACTTTTTTTCTGAAGAAACGTATCCTTATTTATTACTGAATAAAAAAAAAAGTAGTGTCTTATATTACGTGTTTCATTTCTTTCTCTTGTTTTGTCCTGTGAAACAGTTGTTGTAACTACTGTTTACTTTATAACTATACATCTGGTTCATTTATTAAATGTGCCAAACAGGTTTACATTTTTTTTGTAGCAGTAGTATAACAAACAACAAAAACAACTTGTAATAATGTATTGGCTATTGCAAATAATAAGCATTACACTGCATGTGACTTTGCAGAAGTATGTTTCCAATGTAAACATAAAGAAGTGGAAATTAAAAAAAAAAAAAAAAAAAAAACAACTATGCTTTTTATAAGAAAATAGTGAGCATTAGTTGGAAAAAAAAACTGACAATATATATATATATATAAATCACCTAACATAAAAGACATGCACAAATATTTTGTAGATACATAGAGTAGCGTACACTGGGGTTAGGGGTTAAGGCTGGTAGGTGATGCAATCTAAAAATGAACACAAGCTCGATAACTGCTCTTGCAAGGGAGCCTGGCGCTTTTCTACAGTGTTATCGGTGATATGCTTTAACCCTTAGCGGTCCATTTATTCAGCATTTGTCAGAGTAAAACAGGTTTAAAAGGCACTGCATAGCAAAAGGACACTCAGTACTCCATCTCCAGCCAAGTCCCACCCCTTGTTCACTGTATTTTTCACAGACCTCTTCATAGTTGTGCATACTGATAAATCCTCTCCTGATCACTTGTTTTATCACCAAACTCCTCAATAATGAGATCTAAGTCATATTTTATTGCTATAACATCTCAAAAAGCTCTGCAAATGTCTGATATTCTTTGAGTGCTGGATGCAGAAGCAGCTGTCTTCTTTGTTTGAGTCTGTATTATCTCTGTGGTGCAAGGACTATGCGTATTACTCAGATACGTCCCTTTTTTCCTTTTTTTTTTTGGCTCCTATCGGTCTCACTCAATCATTGAAAAGTTTTTCTCTGCTTTATCCAGAGAAAAAAACAACTAGAGGCCTGTGCTTGGCGTCTTTTTTTATGATGTTGGACAGGGTCCGACATCATTCTGGAAAGGGAAAATTGTAATGTCGGACCTAGTCCAACATAGGACCGCAGAGGGTTAAAGTGGGATGTCCCGGGTTCACGTCCGCCTGTGAGATGCCCCTGCATGTGGGAACCAAGGTTCTCCACAATATTATATATCGAAGCTTCAATTAAACTTTAGTATTTGTCATATGCATGCAATTTCAGTTCTTGAAAGCGTACGTTGTCAAACTATTTTAAAAGCTTTGTTTATAAATCTAAACAGCCCTTGTTGTATCACATCTAAATGTACCTTTTGGGATTGCTGTGCTTTTATTGAACCCTGTAGTACTCCAGACAGTTAACCTAATTGTGCACATGCACGCAATTAGCCAGATAAAAACGAAACTAAGGCCTCTGTTCTTTATAATGCTTCTATGAAAGCTGCTATTTTCAGGGTAAATAGCAGTTGGCTCTTTAACTTAAGAACTGTCGTGATATTCAAGGCGAGTTGTTTGTGCTTCCAGTTTGATGGTGTGCCACGTGTGGTACTGCTGCTGACTGATGCAACACAGATTACAAACAGTGGTTGCATCTGTAAAATACAATAAAGAGCAGTTTCTGAATACAACTGAACTGGAATGGCTTTAAAAAATAAGACGACCAATCTAGGTGTACAACCAAGAAAAGGTAACGAGACAAACTAATATTATTACTCACACTAAAAATCTAACACGTTATATTATCTTGTTATTGATGAAAGAAATACTACAGTAACACATTACTTAAGTAACAAGTTACCCCAACTCTGGTTATGTTTACTGTATGCGGTAGCCAGAGAATGGATCTTAGAAATGCTGGTACAGCGAATTATAGCCTACCTGGGAATTGCACTTGTTCACAGGTTCATTTATCCCTTTTAAGCAGACCCGGACACAGAAGTTGAAGTTTAGATGAGTTGCGCACTTTTGTTAGTCACAAAACAAAAATAAATAAATCAAAACTCCCACATGGAGTACTAAATTGTTAATTGTGAAATTAATCCATAAAGGACAGGCGAAATGTCTGAAGAGAAACATAGAAAACCATAAGCCCTAATGTTTCTTGGAGAAAATTAGAGGTAGTCTGTTTATTTTTGAGAAAAAAAAAAAAAACTTAACTGAATACAGACAGACTTGGGGCTACTGAGTTTGCTCTTTCATGCCGTTATGTCTCTGTTGAGCCTCTTTTGGTTTAAATCTAACATTTCACTAGAGATAATCCTGCTGAAGCTGTTATGTAAAGAAAAGGTTACTTTCAAAATAGTTTATTTTTATTTTTATTGATGGAAACATTTTTAAATGCCTTTCAGTGTCACTATTTATTTATATGTATGAAAAACAAATTGCGATACAGTCATGCATACAACATGTCAGTAATGCATTAGCAAGTCCAAAAACATTACTGCAAATTGTTAAAAAAAAAAAAATCTAATGTTACATAATGCAGAGTGTGATTGTGGTTAACAGATGTTGGCAGAAGCTTTTTTCAGGTTACGTTGAGATTAGTATTCGCCAGGTGAATGGGATGTTACCACAGTAAGCATGTCAAAATGTTTGAATATAGTAAACAGGCATGAATTAGAGATCAGGGCACAGGGACAAGCTGTCATGACTGACAGTGGGACAGATGTACCTATTGAGCCTGGTATTTTAAAATCACATTCAGAGCTTGGGGTCCAATTAATGTAGCAAGTATTAAATATTTATAAACACAAATGTATTGCGACAGGGAAAATAGTTTTAAATGCTCATATGGTTCATTAAAATTTAAAATAAAGAGGAATTAAATCATATCCAATTGAAAAAATCTGGATCAGAACATCTGTTCATTATGAACAATGTCACTTAAGCCCTCCATTTATGATGGGATTTTATCCATTTTTTTCTAAATTGATTTGAAAATTTGAATCTCTACCTGATGTTTGTTCTTTCCGCCAGAGGAAGAATGACTGCAGTTCTGAGTGCAGATTGACACAGGGCACAGAAAAAATAAATAAATAAATAAATAAATACTAGTGTCTTAACAATAAATGACAGTGTTAAGTGGTATAGAAAAAAAAAGAGACTTGCTGATCCCAGATTAAATTATCTGACTATTTTTATTTTTTAAAATGTTGCATTGGTATAAAAGATGTTCCTTTTTTAACACTGTTCACAATTATGATTCAGGACATATTAATTATATTAGACTATTTGAAGGGTAAAGCCTCCTTCCCACTTTTCTCTGTTTCATTCAGTGACTTTATTCTAATAACTACTCTGATCCATTTTACATGAGAGTAAAATTATTTTAAAACTGCAGATTGAAATCTTGTTTTCTAGGGGATCCAGATCATAATGTCAGAAGTTTGACACTTAATCTGGTTTAGTAATTTGAATCCAACTACCCCCCGACATAAATGTAGGAACTCATGTTAAGGGGTTTAAAAATTGTTTCTTTTCATTTCTTAACGTGAACTTAATGGAGTACACAATTCTAATTTAAACTGCTTTTAAAGTAGTAATCTGCCATGTTGTAAGAATGATAATACCCCATGTTTATTAGTAAAAGATCATGGTAAATCACTTCCTCTCTTTCCATCTCATTTGCTTAGGCCAGTCCTTGACTTGCCTCTGTGAACCTTGTCAGTCCCCATGAGGCTTTTTTATCCAATATAATGTGAACAGAAATGCAGTCCCCCACAAATAACATTTTTATAATTTTAAATTTTATAATGATGAAGGTGTTTTGAAATACCTGCAAAACAAGTGTAACATCTACCATTCAGACAAAAGCATTGTATTTTAGCATACACTAAAGAAAGTGACACCTTATTACATTGGGGAAGTGTCTTCTAAAGCAGCTTGCAAGGCTTCAGCACCTGAGTACTAATTATATTCAAACTGAACCTTTTCAACCTTGTGCTTACATTATAGAATAATAGCAGGATTTGAATATAAAATACAGCAGGAGATATTCACATTATTAGATTCAACCGCCAACTTTATTTTAAGTTCAACTGTTTTCATTTGGTGAAAACTGAATATACATGTTTTCTATTTTACAGGTGTCAACTGAAAGCTTATAATCTTAAACTTTTACCTGTACATTGAAAAAGACAGTGGGTGTATTTAGCGGTACCTTCATTAGTTATTACACATTAGAAGTGTTTTGATTTGCCAATATTTAGGTAAACCGAATATACCCCAGTAGGTTACATTAAAGTCAATTTATAAAGCCGAACGTTATTAAAAAAAAAAAATGTGCTAGGCTGTTTTTTAATTACAAAGGGTTACGTGGGAGAAAAGTAATCTAATGTGATATGTAGGAGACAACAACAGAATGAAGGATGTGCCTTGTAATGTGAGTGGTAAGGAAGGGTTGGTAGCACAGAGAAATAATTAGTTTACTTACCAACTGAAAGAAATGTAACTAGTTTAGTGAGTCGGGATCTCAATCAAGTGTATTTGAAAGATTCATTATATATCAAAAACACATGAGCTGAATAGGAAACAGTTCTTTGGTCTCAATTCTCTTTCCCTGGGAGACATTGCTGAGGCGTTCAACCTGGCTGACTAGATGAGTTTGTGGAACCGTTCCAGTCTACATCAAATTCATTCCATTTTTAGCACATATTTTTACTGACTGAAAAAGTGAAAGTCTCACACGAGAACAAAAATAACAGTGAGGGGTCTTAGACACTATTTGGTTATGTTATTAAGGTTTGAAAGTTTGAAATAAACTATGCATATTCTTACATATTCTCTACACACTTACAAAAAACATAAAAATATATATTTTTGTTTTAAAATAATAAACCCTGGCAGCAGTGGCGTAGCCTGGATTTTTTTCGGGAGGGGATGGAAACTGTAACTTTAAGGTGAGTAATCGCAGTGGTGCAACTGGCAAACTGATTTCTTATTTGTGCATTGATGTTTTATTTTCAAAAATAAAGAACAATTATTATTTTTATTTTTTTTTAGTTAAAAAAAATAACTTTTGATTAAAAACAAAAAAGGAAATACAAAGCAAAGAACCTGAACTTGCACATCCGCATCTGATTTCAATATCACATTATGATAGTAAATAAAAATAACCATAGAGAATTTCATTTGTACTTATCGTTGTTCATTTTTGTTAACTAACATTTTGTGTAAAAGCAAAGTAAACCATTTTATTTAAGCTAAAAAATCCTGACTAATTTAATTACCGTTTGACTGGCGCAAAATTGCTGGTGGTAGGTGCTAGCTTGTTGTCTTCAGTTTTCTGCCATTTAGACAAATTAGGGCAACCAAAACAAATACCTCTGTCAGACGATACTTCACCTCTCTCACTCAGTGTTACATCAAGTTGCGCGTCTGTTTGGACTGTAAAGTGTAAAAGCTATGTGCATTGTCCAATCAGAAGAGTTCAAGGTTGAACCTCTCACAAATGACAGTAAATAGCCCAATCACAAACAGAAATTTGAAATGCTTGCTTTGGCAGACAGCAAGAATGCCATTGGTCAGTTGTGAGTGGCGGTTCATGTATATACTAATTGAAAGCGGTACTGATTGAAGCATATTGAGGCCACCAAAAAAAAAGGAAATCTGGGGAAGCACATCGCCACTGCATGTATGGGTCTTGTACTGGGATGTGACTCCTGTGACACAGAGTGGTGTATGTAGTATTAACGTTTGCGTTACCCCTGATCAGATTGGCCTATAGTGTTTTACTTAAGGTTTAACCAAAAATGTCCCGTTGTATGTAGATTTTACTTGATTTATAATTGTTTTCAAAAGGTTTCATCATTTACAGTATCTCGATATAATTTGACACTTGATGTGGATATTAATGTAAAATAAATCAATACAGAAGTACAATATAATTATGACTACAATACTAAATAACACTTACTTTTGCTTCCTTTTTCTTTGGTAGTTTCCAGGTTCAGATTACAATCTGATAGTTTTATTAAAACAGCTCACACCATGTCAAAAACTGCTCAATCTCAAACACTTCCTGGTGTTGTCAATAAAGATTATCAATACAAACCTTTAAATAACTTTATGCAAACAATTAGAAGGCAAACACTCATACACTATTAAATCAACACTGCACAGCAAGCTTAATGTTGCCAGGAGAGTTTAACCAACTTACTTACTAGCCTTTTAACAGTAAGTATTTTAAACTGGGGGATTACTAAATTGTCAGTGGATGTGTGGTTCTCTGCAGTGGTGGTTAGCAACCCCAATGGGAGCTTGTTTTCAAATAAAAGTGTGTTTTGCCATTTTTATTCCTGACAACCTACTAATTAAAGTTCCAAAATCCTGATCATGCATTTAATTTGAGGACTGTCAAATAACTACATACATTAAGCTGCTTGGAAAAAAATACAAAGTACAGGAGTCCATCGCGTGTCCGACTGCGCTGGGACCAGAGTAAGGGCGGATATGTAAAAAGGCGGCTAAATGAATCCTGTTTTAAATACCGTTATACACAGCTGTCACAATTACTATATTCACACAGTTATTGTTTTGAGATACAGCTTTTATTAGGGAGCATCCCTAAATCACTTGTTTAGGAAGATACAGGATGTTAATGCTTGTGACAGAGCAGCCGTCTGCCGTGTGGGTGCGTGCATTCGCTGCTGAGTGACAGGCAGGAGATCGAGATGGAGGTTGAAGTTGATACACCTCGCAGGCCAACAGGATTTATTTACATATCAACACACTGAACAGCTCATGTGACACCAGCAATGTTAGCCCACAGTGTACGAAAACTCTGGTGGGATCTACAATCTCCGAACTAATCTTCGCTGTTCAATAATAAACAAAATCCAGCTACTTGCCGGGGGTTTCGATCTGCTTACTCATGCTTCAGTATCCAACCCTGGTTCTGGTTCTCTCTGTCAATCACTCAGTCTGAAGAGCTTGATCACGGTGGATAAACGGTTGGGGTGGATATGTGATGGACGGATATGCGACGGATTACTGTAGCTGTTAAACATAAATATAATGTTATATGTGCTATCTTCTATCACCTGAAGCTAAATCGTGACACAGTGCTATCCTGGTGAGAAATCATGAGAATAAATAGAATTGAATTTATCAGCGTAATGGTTAGGTGCACCTATGTTTTTGTATTAAACTAAGAGGTAGGTTACATTTAATAAACTGTAGAACTATAATTTCTTCACTCGCCATCTCGACAGCAAATCATGAGCAGTATTGAAAGAGATGTCTCGAAAACCCTCTGCTGTTTGGGATTTTTTTTTTGTTAAATGCCTATACGACCAAAAAACATTGAATGCAAACTGTGCAAGCGACTCTTGTATCATGGAGACACAACAAGCCTCAGAGATTACTTGAGAAGCCAAGTTCATATTATTATTGTTATTATTTTTATTGGTAGTTGTATTAAAGTAGTAAAATGTAACTGTGACTGATAACCTGTTTGGTACAGACTTAAATAAAGCTTTGTTTTTCCTATGTTAGTTGCAGTTCTTTTAATTGGCCGAAATAAGGTGCCACTGCAATGCAAGCTGACTGTATATATTGCAAGCAGCATCAGTTACATGTACATAAACAACGTGTATTTTTATTTTTATTTAAATTATAAAGACATGTTTACTCTTCTATATAATGTATTTCTAAACCACATGTGAATGTTTTATATGGATTACCTGTCAGATAGTAGGATTTTCAAATATAAATTAGTAACTATGGTGACGTCACCAGTACATTATGCAAATTAGTACCATCGAAGGTTCGAACCTTTGTTCGGTAATATGTTCCAAACCCTCAAAGGTCAAAATGTACCCTTTACAGCCCTATAATTAAAACATAATATTGTAAATGTAATCTAATACATAGATCTAAGTATTTCCTTAAAGGCGGCAAATGTACATTTAAATATACTATACACAAACCACATGTAAACCATAAATAATGTTGTATATATTATATATATATATATATATATATATATATATATATATATATATATATATATATATATATATATATATATATAAGAGCAACTTTGAAGCTGCCTGTTGTCTCTATAACGCTTGCAAACATTAATGTGTCTTTATACCATGTTAAATGACACACTCACTACAAAATACCATCTGTGCGAAGACTTCAATTTAGTTTTAATACCAAGCAAATTGTTGGTTCTGTGAATCTGTTGTCTTAATGACAATATTTAGGCAGCACACAGAATTCAGATTTATTCTGCCTCATAGTTTGTTTTAGTACTGAACACCATCGGTTGCTGGATGCTATTAGTTAGTCTAGAGTGAAACAGAAATGTTACAATGGCTTAATAAAGAATAATGTAAGCCTATTTTCTTTTTGAAACTTTTATGAAATACTTTGATCTTCAAACCAGTAAAAGGGTAAATGCAGTGAATAAATAAATAAGCAGGGCTTCTTTATCATCTTGTAAGGCTCAGTGTTGGTATCCTGTATCTCAGGTTGTCCAACTTACTACAGTTAGTAAGGTGTAAGGCTATGGTATTTTAGCTGTTAAAAGCATCGTCAATATTATTAATAATAGAAATATTGTTTTGAAAAATAATAATAAAAAAAAAAAAATTAACGAGTATGCTTTCAATATTCAAGTGATAAAAAATGTTATACAATGTTTTCTCACATTTTATTTTTAACCCTTTGCAGTCCATTTATTCAGCGCTTGTCAGGCGTGTCAGGTCCACTTTTTCTCATGCTTTGTTTATTTTACATGCGCTGTTTAAAATATTTTTTTTCAGAGTAAAACGGGTTTACTCTAACTGGAAAGGGAAAATTCTAATGTCAGACCTGGTCCAAAATAAGACTGCAAAGAGTTAAAAGGAAACTGGAATTAGTCATTATTTATAGTATTGTAGCTTACCAGGTGTTCGGAGAGAAGAAGGAATTGAAGAGACAAGAACAGTCAGTCCAAATGGCAATTACTTTATTCAACCATCACAGTAAATGATTTGTTTGAAAGGTCACTTTGTGAAATGGTTTCAGCCTGTATGTACTCAAAGTGGTTTAACTTGTAGATAATTTCCCTCAGGTATATAAAGACTTTAAAGCTACAACTCACGTAGTGAACCAACAAAGCAACCATGAAGACCAAGGAGCTTTCGAAACAAGTCAGGGATAAAGTGGTAGAGAGGCACACAGCAGGAGAAGGTTACAAGCACATTTCAAAGGCGCTGATTATCCCTCTCAGCACAGTGAAGTCCATCCTAAGAACATAAGAACATAAGAAAGTTTACAAACGAGAGGAGGCCATTCGGCCCATCTTGCTCGTTTGGTTGTTAGTAGTTTATTGATCCCAAAATCTCATCAAGCAGCTTCTTGAAGGATCCCAGGGTGTCAGCTTCAACAACATTACTGGGGAGTTGATTCCAGACCCTCACAATTCTCTGTGTAAAAAAGTACCTGCTATTTTCTGTTCTGAATGCCCCTTTGTCTAATCTCCATTTGTGACCCCTGGTCCTTGTTTCTTTTTTCAGGCTGAAAAAGTCCCTTGGGTCGACACTGTCAATACCTTTTAGAATTTTGAATGCTTGAACTAAGTCGCCACGTAGTCTTCTTTGTTCAAGACTGAACAGATTCAATTATTTTAGCCTGTCTGCATATGACATGCCTTTTAAGCCCAGAATAATTTGGGTCGCTCTTCTTTGCACTCTTTCTAGAGCAGCAATATCTTTTTTATAGCGAGGTGACCAGAACTGCACACAATATTCAAGATGAGGTCTTACTAGTGCATTGTACAATTTTAAGATTACTTCCCTTGATTTAAATTCAACACTTTTCACAATGTATCCAAGCATCTTGTTGGTATTTTTTATAGCTTTCCCACATTGTCTAGATGAAGACATTTCTGAGTCAACAAAAACTTTTTCATAGATTCCTTCTCCAATTTCAGTATCTCCCATATGATATTTATAATGTACATTTTTATTTCCTGCGTGCAATACCTTACACTTTTCTCTATTAAATATCATTTGCAATGTGTCTGCCCAGTACTGAATCTTGTCTAGATAATTCTGAATGACCTTTGCTGCTGCAACAGTGTTTGCCACTCCTCCTACTTTTGTGTCGTCTCCAAATTTAACAAGTTTGCTTACTATACCAGAATCTAAATCATTAATGTAGATTAGGAACAGCAGAGGACCTAGTACTGATCCCTGTGGTACACCACTGGTTACCACACTCCATTCTAAGGTTTCTCCTCTAATCAGTACTTTCTGTTTTCTACATGTTAACCACTCCCTAATCCATGTACATGTGTTTCCTTGAATCCCAACTGCATTCAGTTTGAGAATTAATCTTTTGTGCGGGACTTTGTCAAAAGCTTTCTGGAAATCTAAATAAACCATGTCATATGCTTTGCAATTATCCATTATCGATGTTGCATCCTCAAAAAAATCAAGCAAGTTAGTTAGACACGATCTCCCTTTCCTAAAACCAAGTTGACTGTCTCCCAGGACCCTGTTTTACCATATAGGTAATCTTCCATCTTGGATTTTATTATAGTTTCCATAAGTTTGCATATAATAGAAGTCAGGCTTACTGGTCTGTAGTTACCTGGTTCAGTTTTGTTTCCGTTTTTGTGGATTGGTATTATGTTTGCAATTTTCCAGTCTGTCGGTACAACCCCTGTGTCAAGAGACTGCTGCATTATCTTGGTTAGCGGTTTGTAAATTTCTTCTTTCATTTCTTTGAGTACTACTCGGAGGATCTCATTCTGCCCAGGGGATTTGTTTATTTTAAGAGCTCCTAGTCCCTTTAACACTTCTGCCTCAGTTTTAGTTATTCTGTCTTGTTTATTTGAAAAGACTAAATCAAGGCATGCCTCCCCTCTAGTCGGTGCCTTGACAAATTGTGTTAGGAAGCAGTCATTTGCCATTTCCACCATTTCAATTTCGTCCATCGTGCTACCCATCGGGTTTTCCTATTTTATATGGGGGAAGTTGAAATCCCCCATTAGTATGGCTTCTACTTTGCTACACACATTTCTAATGTCATCGTATAACAGATTATTTTGCTCACCGTCTGAATCTGGCGGTCTATAGCATGCTCCTGTTATTATGCCCTTTGAATTTTTGTCCGTTATTCTGACCCTTATTGATTCAGTTTTATTTTTTTTGTCCAGGTTTAACACCTGGGCTTCAAGACTGTTTCTTATGTATAGCGCTACCCCTCCTCCTCTTCTGTCCTGCCTGTCTTTCCTATACAGTGTATACCCACAAATATTATATTCGTCCCCATCACTCTCAGACAACCACGTTTCTGTAACACCTATCACATCATAGTTACCTGTTAGTGCAGTAGCTTCAAGTTCTAGAATTTTGTTTCTGATACTTCTAGCATTTAGATAAATACATTTAATGGTTGTCTTACCTGAGTTGATGTTCTTGTTTTGATGCAGTCTCCCTTCTGTTTTTTTTGTTGATTTCTCCCCCCTTCCTTTCTAGTTTAAATCATTAAGAAGTGGAAGATTCATCATACAACCCAGACAATACAGATCAGGTCACCCTCACAAACTGAGTAGCTGGGCAAACAGGAAACTGGTTCGGGATTCACTCTGAAGCCAACAATGACCTTGAGAGATCTGCAAAGTTCTGTGTCTGAGATGCGAGTCGTGTTCACACATCAACAATAAGCCGGTCCCCATTAAGGGCAGCCCATGCCAGTTGTAGGTGGGAACTTGAGCTGTGGGGACCGGAAGTGCTGAAATCGAAGAGACGGTGGCCATGATTGAAGTGGCGAATACTGGGCTTGAATGGAGAGTGCTGCAGTGTTGGAAGCAACCCATTTGTCCATATCATTGAGCTGTGTATTAACTGAAGCAATTAAGACGGTGATGGGGTGAATGAGGGACTTCGTGTCCTCGAAAATGTTGTTGTGAAGCTGAAGGATGGTATCTGTTTGGCTGCACTGCGCTGCAGAGGAATGCTTGGCCCTTAAAGGGTTAACATTCTACACAAAAAGATACATAACTGCAACGTTATAACATATAGTGTTGATAACAACTTTAGCACTGCACCTTTCTTAGACTGAGATTTTATTTATCAGCAGGACACAGGGTTGCTCAATCTATCTGTTTCTTGTTGTTTTATGCAATTGGCTTTTCTTTGTGCCACATACCGTAGGCATCCCCATATCTATATAACCCAACATGCTTTTTGTGTTATTATTTACATGATGACTATAATAATACCGGTAGCAAAGTAGCACTGACTTAAGCACAGGGAGTAGAGTGGACAAGCTTTGTATTTAACAATATAGATAGACAAAATAATCTTTGTTGGTAAAGTACCTCAAAACACATTTGCATTAGAAGACCTATCGAGGCAACAACATGCATGATTGTTTTCTGTAGTCACATTTATGTCAAGCCATATTCAAGCTGGTACATAAATATGTCTGCAGTTTCACAGAGGTGTGAATAGTGTTTTGCTTTTTAGACACATCACTCTCCGATATTTAAAGAACAAACATTCATTTTCATAAACTTTTTTAAAGCCCATGGCTGGATGTTTGGCCTGAAATCCTATTTATTTTGAAGAGCAGATCAAAGGAGAGCATTGCAAACTCTGTGAAAATGAAATTACATGGGTTTGAATCTTATTGAACAGGTCTAAAACTTCTAAATATGTGGTAAATATGTGGTGGAGGGTTTGATGTGTAGTTTCTCCCAATGGGGTTTCTAATGGGAAAAGATTCTGCAACAGTAACTGTGTGACAGACCAGTGATTACAGACTGGTAGTGGCAAGCACATAGTGTATTCTGCAAAAACACCACAACTAATGAATCCAGACTTCCCTGCAGAGGTAATTAAAGAAAAGGGTTTTATAAAACTAGATTAAATATTCACCAAATCGAAATTAAAAAAAAAAAAAAAAAAAATGTCTGAGGTTCTCCAGGCTCTCTTTCCTTTATCTTTTCCAAGCACAACATTCTTCTTGGAAAGAAAAAAAAAATATATGTGCTGATAAAAAAAAAAAAAGTGCTGTAATTTCATAGGAGAGTACTGTAATCTTTTCATTTTATCCCTTTCATTTTCAGATTTCTAATTAAACTAATTAGGTGATAGATGTTTTTTTCTTTTTTTTTTCCCTCTCATATTGTCATGGTGACTATCTACAAGCAGTCACTATCCACACTCTGTACACATGTAATAGCTTTGTCTGCCGATCTGAGGTTTGAAACCCATTGTGACAACAAATCAGAATACAATATGCTGCGAGATACCTACTGTAAATTATGCAAAAGGAATCAAAACATTAAAGGTAAACTGTTAGCTACTAGGAAAACAAGAACAACAACTCAATTAAGACAACCATTAAAGGTATTTATCTAAATGCTAGAAGTATCAGAAACAAAATTTTAGAACTTGAAGCTACTGCACTAACAATTAGCTATGATGTGATAGGTGTTACAGAAACTTGGTTGTCTGAGAGTGATGGGGACGAATATAATATTTGTGGGTATACACTATATAGGAAAGACAGGCAGGACAGAAGAGGTGGAGAGGTATCGCTATACATATGAAACAGTCTTGAAGCCCAGGTGTTAAACCTGGACAAAGAAAATAAAGCCAAATCAATATGGGTCAGAATAAGATAAAAAATTCAAAGGGCATAATAACAGGAGCATGCTATAGACCGCCAGATTCAGACGGTGAGCAAAATAATCTGTTATACGATGACATTAGAAATGCGTGTAGCAAAGTAGAAGCCATACTAATGGGGGATTTCAACTTCCCCCATATAAAATGGGAAAACCTGATGGGTAGCACGATGGACGAAATTGAAATGGTGGAAATGGCAAATGACTGCTTCCTAACACAATTTGTCAAGGCACCGACTAGAGGGGAGGCATGCCTTGATTTACTCTTTTCAAATAAACAAGACAGAATAACTAAAACAGAGGTCAGAGAACCACTAGCAAACTCAGACCACAACATGGTCTCATTTGAAGTGTTTTTTAAAACTCCAAAAGTAATGACTAAAGCTAAGGTTTACAATTTTAGAAAAGCAAACTATGAAGGTATGAAACAGAGACTAACAGAAGTAGATTAGAGTAAAATAGAGAAAACATCCACAGAAGAAGGACGGCTGTTCTTCAAAAATGTAGTACTAGAGGCACAAAACAATTACATCCCTGAAGTAGACAAATCTAAATGTAAAACTAAATTGCCAAAATGGTTTAATAGATCAATTTAAAAAAAAAAAAATTCAGCAAAAAAAGGGACCAAAAACAAAGCACACAGAAAGAGTACACAGAACTGCAAACTCAAGTCAAAAAGGAAATTAGAAAGGCCAAAAGAGAAATAGAAATGAACATTGCTAAGTGGGCTAAAACCAATTCCAAAATGTTTTTCCAAAATATTACAACAGCAAGAGTACATTCAAAGAGGAGGTTTAATGTCTAAGAGATACAAATGGCAAAATTATAGATGAAGAAAAAAAAAATAGCAAATATATTAAATGACTACTTTTCACAAGTTTTTACAAAGGAGGATACGGACAACATGCCCCACATGTCAACCAGTTCCTATCCAGTTTTAAATAACTTTAGCATAACCGAGGCAGAAGTGTTAAAGGGACTAGGAGCTCTTAAAATAAACAAATCCCCTGGGCCAGATGAGATCCGCCCAATAGTACTCAAAGAAATGAAAGAAGTAATTTACAAACCGCTAACCAAGATCATGCAACAGTCTCTTGACACAGGGGTTGTACCGACAGACTGGAAAATTGTAAACGTAATACCAATCCACAAAAAGGGAAACAAAACTGAACCAGGTAACTACAGACCAATAAGCCTGACTTCTATTATATGCAAACTTATGGAAACTATAATATGATCCAAAATGAAAAATTACCTAGATGGTAACAGTATGCTGGGAGACAGTCAGCATGGTTTTAGGAAAGGGAGATCATGTCTAACTAACCTGCATGATTTTTTTGAGGATGCAACTTTGATAGTGGATAAATGCAAAGCATTTCAGATGGTTTATTTAGATTTCCAGAAAGCTTTTTACAAAGTCCCACATATAAGATTAATTCTCAAACTGAACGCAGTAGGGCTTCAAGGACACACATGTACATGGATTAGGGAGTGGTTAACATGTAGAAAACAGAAAGTACTGATTAGAGGAGAAACCTCAGAATGGAGTGTGGTAACCTGTGGAGTACCACAGGGATCAGTATTAGGTCCTCTGTTATTCCTAATCTACATTAATGATTTACATTCTGGTATAGTAAGCAAACTTGTTAAATTTGCAGACGACACAAAAATAGGAGGAGTGGCAAACACTGTTGCAGCAGCAAAGGTCATTCAAAATGATCTAGACAAGATTCAAAACTGGGCAGACACATGGCAAATGACATTTAATAGAGAAAAGTGTAAGGTACTGCACGCAGGAAATAAAAATGTGCATTATAAATATCATATGGGAGATACTGAAATTAAAGAAGGAAGCTATAAAAAAGGCCAACAAGATGCTCGGATACATTGTGAAAAGTGTTGAATTTAAATCAAGGGAAGTAATGTTAAAACTGTACAATGCATTAGTAAGACCTCATTTTGAATATTGTGTGCAGTTTTGGTCAATTCGCTACAAAAAGAATATTGCTGTGCAAAGAAGAGCAACCAGAAATGCCTTTAAAAGGCATATCATATGCAGACAGGCTAAAAGAAGTGAATCTATTCAGTCTTGAACAAAGAAGACTACGCGGTGACCTTATTCAAGCATTGAAAATTCTAAAAGGTATTGACAATGTCGACCCAAGAGACTTTTTCGACCTGAAAAAAAAAAAAAAACAAGGACCAGGGGTCACAAATGGAGATTAGACAAAGGGCATTCAGAGCAGAAAATAGGAGGCACTTTTTTACACAGAGAATCGTAAGGGTCTGGAATCAACTCCCCAGCAATGCTGTTGAAGCTGACACCCTGAGATCCTTCAAGAAGTTGCTTGATGAAATTCTGGGATCAATAAGCTACTAACAACCAAACGAGCAAGATGGGCTGAATGGCCTCCTCTCGTTTGTAAACTTTCTTATGTTCATATGTCCCTTTTTTGAGCCAACTTCATTCAGTTAAACTCTTGGAAAGTATTGATTGTGAAACACGTTCACGTTAGTTTTTTCTCCCGTAACTTGACTAGATTCTGTTTCATTGATAATGTAAAAAAAAAAGCAGCTGCTTATTTTTAATTCAGATTGAATGCAAACAGCAAGTTATTAAACTGATTTAATGAAATTGTACTTAAGAGGAAACTATTATTTGCAAAACAGGTTATAACATTTTTGCAATGAGTCATTAAGATTTTATATTCGGGAACAGCTCTTTAACTGAACTCGCTTTTTGTGTTCTGTTTGAATTAAAGATAAAGAGCTGCCTATTTTTTTTTTTTTTACTTTATTAATGAAATAGAATCATTGTCTCATTCAAGTCACAGGAGAAAAAACAAAAGTGATCTTGTTTCACAATCAACACTTTTCCAAGAGTTTAATTAAGAAATAGATTCGGCTCAATATAGCTTTAAAGTGACCTAAACTAAAAACCGAAAATGAAGAGCCTGCATTCTTCCTACATTCAATACAAAATAAAAAACTACCAGGGTAGTGATGGTTTTCTGCATGAGGTATTAATTATGTTATTAATTGTAAGTTTTACATTATCTGTATGTGTGTGTGTCTTTTATAGTTACGTTGTGTTTAAGCATTTTGTTTAAATTGTTAGTGAATGTGTTTTTATAATCATTTTAATGTGCTTACTAATTCAGTTGCTTAGTATGCTTTTAGGCTAATTTTCTATACAGTAATGTGTAAGTTTTGAGTTCTTTCATTTCCCATTGGCAAAACCAGCTACATGCAGTTTTGCATATGTAACCCCCTATAAAATAACACATTATTTTAATATTATGCTATAGTGTATGTTACCAACAAAGGACTAGAGTTGTTTTATTACTGTTAAAAAGTTCATTAAATCAAAATAAGACTTTATTAATATTTAATCGGCAGACTTATTTTAATTTGGCACCGTACCTTTGAGAGCCCTTAATACAACGTGCCCTCGAGTGAATAAAGAAAACTAAGATGGACGCCGCCATGCTGCGATGTATGTCTGTGATTTTAGGATCAAATCCTTAATAAAAGACCTGAAGTAACCGCGAGTGCTAGGGATATTTTAGTTCTCAATATTTTATTTTAGGTAAGTGTTGCCAAATTAACTTTAGTTGATGTTGCTGAAATTTAGAGTAATATTCAAACTTTACTTAAAAGTTATGTTAAATCTTTAATCAGCGCAGTGTGCACTGTACTGAATACATGTATATCTGTAGTAATTCATACTACTGCATTTTGCCAGCACATATGTTTTATAAATTCAGTGTATGAGAGTGTTTATTTGAAATTCAGATTTATTTAAAGAAATTACAATTAGTAACCAATCCGATTTATTTGATTGTGGTTGTTTTGATTAGTTTAGTAATACAACGTGCGCTCGAGTGAATACAGAAAACTAAGATGGACGCCGCCAGGCTGCGATGTGTGTCTGTGATTTTAGGATCAAATCCTTAATAAAAGACCTGAAGTAGCTGAGAGGGCTAGGGATTTTTTAGTTCTCAATATTTTATTTTAAGTTGAAGAACTACGTTGAACTGCGATCAAGACATCACACTGGACAACGCTTTAAGGATCAGATGAGTTCTAATTCAATGACTTGTATTGTTTTAAGACACACGAGTTGCTAAAGTGGTACCACTAAAAGGACTACATTTATTTTATATCTTTTAATGGCCATATGTTTATATTTTTTTTTTCTTTTGTATTCTTTTCATGTGTTGATGCCTATGTGATTGTGCATTAAAAATATGTACAGCTGCCGTTGCTTTATTTAAACTGCAGCAGTAAAGAAAAGAGAAATCCGAACTGATTTCATTGTGGGCTGACTCGTTATTTTAGTTATAGTTAAGAGAATGCCAGCACTATATTTATATACACAGGTATAAACTAATCCCTATCCAGTAAAATTAACTGCGAGAGAGAAACCCCCTCCCCCCCCCCCCTGCCCCCCCCCCCAACCCCCTACCCATGGGGACTAACAAGACGGGGGGGAATGGGGGAACACATAGCCTAACAAGACTCAAAGTCACAGATAGGTGTCTGGAGATTAGCAAAGATAGTCTGAGATGGGGCAAGGGAACTGAAAGACAAGTTGGATGCGCCCTGCTAGGTGTAACGTGGTATGCAACACGTCATGGACAGAGCGCAAACCCCCCCCTTTTTACCCCATAGAGAGAATGTGCAATGATAGAGTGGAAACCCCTAGAATTGGACAGAAGTAAGACATCGAAGTGGAGTCAACAATTGTTTACAAAGGTATAAATACCCAACATTGTAAAATTTTGTGAGTCTTTTCAGCTCTTTTGAATTGACTCCATGGATATCCGTGCTTTCTAATACAAAGATATGTGTTAAGGGGGACTGAGGCATTGCCCAAAATGAGTTTACATCTCGTGGTTATATGATTGTATTTGAAGTATGCCTTTCTTGTATATAAAGTGTTTTTTTTAATCAAAAACCATTTGTCAGCTTAATTTTTTCACTACACCAGAGTTGGAATAACTCGTTACTTAAGTAATGCATTATCTGAAATAATATTACTTTTGTCAATAACGAGGGATTACAGTATAACACGTTAGGTTTTTAATGCAAATAATATTACTTTACTTTCCACAAAAAATAAACAAGCGTGTCTCATTACCTTTTCTCTGTTATATACCTACACTGGTGGACTTTTTTTTTTTTTTTAAAGCCAAAGCACATTTCAGTTCAATTGTAACACGAACAACTTGGCTTACGGCAGTCCCTGCTATTTTTCTTGAACACATGGAAACTCTGCACACAGCTTTCATCGCGTGCGTACAATCAGGACTAACTGGATGAGTACAGAGCAGTGCTGCCAGATTTGCTATTTGGCCTATTTTAGAAGCATCTTGCGGGGGAATAAAATTATTGGGCTGTTTGGCTATTTTTTTTGGCTATAAGCATTCATGATTATTTTTTGTATTATATTACACTGGACATCTTAATTAGACTTAATTTACCATAATGCTTTGTACAACTATTGGTCTCACCCACCCACAATCACACAGCATCCAATGAAGTGTGTGATTTTTTTTTTTTTTTCCAATCTTTGTTGCAGGCAGCACCAGCAGTCATTTTGAAGTTTGAGCATTATAAATTATTTAGGTAAATATATTTTTAAAATACGGTAATATAATGGGAAGTGGTCAAAATATACTAAAAAAATATAGGCCCGAATTGGAAAAGGAGCAGCAATTGAAGCTGTGGATAATTACTGCACTGGGTGATGAAACAAGAACATATTGCTTGTACTGCAAACAAATCATTCAGGCCCAGTACAGCGAGCTGGTGCCTCACAAGGACACTGACAAACATGAAAGGGCTCCTCGTAGTTCTACGTCACTGATGGACAGATTTGTAAAAATCAGAGGATATACCAGCAGTATGTTCGAAAAACAATGTTAAAGTAGGCGAACTGAGACTTGCAACTTATGGATTAATTGCATTAATTTTCACACGCTGGTGTTAGTCATAGAACAACTTACTGCCAGTGCTTCTCAGATTCAGAAATTGCATTGCACATGAGAATGGGTTGTACTATGTACACCAAGTTAATTAAAGATGTTTTAGGACCATATTCCAAAATCAACTACTGACAGATATTGGACAGAATCCCTTCTGTCTGTTAGTTGATGAATCAACCGATGTGATGAAACTTCTCTGTGTTGTAACAGTCTAACAACATTGCGACACATTTTTTGTCAATGCTGCTCGTTACGAATGCATCTGCAAACGGATTGTATGAGTTGCTGACTAACTACCCTTGAATCTGTTGGATTGAATATCCACAACCTTGTGGGCATCGCCAGTGATGGAGCTAGCATCATGATCGGTAATAACAAGTCGCTTTTTTCTTTATTAAAGAAAGCTGTGCTCAGTCTCATACAGACAAAGTGTGTGTGTCATTCACTGCACCATGCATGAGGTTATGCGTTGGATGTGCTACCCCGAAACATTGATTTCCTAGTCTGTAAAACCTACAAATGGTTTTCTCATTCCATTAAAGCAAGCATATAAGGATGGTTACCAGACCACCAATGTAGAAGAAACCCCCAAAAGATCCTAGCTGTTTGCAAAACACGCCGGTTGAGTCACTATGAAGTTGTGGATCGTGTGTTAGATCAGTGGACTGAGCTAAAGCTCCACTTCATTATTTCCCAAGAAAAAGCAATGCTACACAGCCAGTTTACTGTATAAGATGTACAATGATAACGTAAATAAACTGTACTTCACATTCCTACACCCAGTACTGGAGTCTTTCAACCTATGAATCTGAAATTCCAAGCCAAAGATGTTGACCAAACCAAGATCTTTCAGGAGGTAGAAATGCTTGTGAAACACTTGATGGAGAAAATCGTGATTCCCAATTTTATTTCACTTAGAACTGATTTACTGGACAGCGACTGAAATTCGCATATCATGCATGCTGATGCTTGCCATCTTGGGGCCTCTTTTGCCTTAGCTCTGACAGAAAACCCTGACCCTCCTGATGTGTTGGCAGAAATAAAGGAAAGGTGCAAGTCATTCATTGTCACTGCTGTTGCAAGCGCTGCAGTGTTTGCCTGGTAATATACAGCAGCTACGACACCTCTGCTTGTTTTCGCCTGCGTCTATGGCAAAATACACATTCAATGACGTGTACTGCGTTCTCAGACGTCATCATCCTGACAATAATTGGGACACTTGTAAATGAATACAGCCAAATATCACAGCTTTCCTTTCCAGAAAATGAAAAGGATAATGTCACACAGTACTGGTGTTACCTCTATAACTACAGGGACAGTGCTGGGAACTACACGGTGTGAAAATTTGCTAGTTTGGTTTTGAAACTTCTAATTCTACCTGTTGCCAATGTTGAAACAGAAAGGATGTTCAGTGCTGTTGCTTTTCTGAAATCGTATTCACGAAATGCTCTCAGCCTGAAAACTTTGGAGAATTTGTTGAGGGTCCAGTTTGCCCTACAGGCCAAAGGAAATGCTGAGATTCGGTTACATTTTGGGAAGACTTTTTAAGAATGTTCCGTGCAGCTAATATGTACTGAAAATTAACTGAATGTCTGCAACAAGAGAATGAAAAACTTATTATTATTATTATTATTATTATTATTATTATTATTATTATTATTATTATTATTAGCTGAGTGTTACAGACCTATGAAGTTAAAAGGCATGACAGTCAGTGAAGTTTACTTTTGAACTATAAAAAAATAAATGCCTGTAAGAGAATGAAGAAAGTGCTGGGATTTTTTTTGTTTGTTTTTAAACAGTGCTGTTACTGTTACTGTATATAAGATCTGGACAGTTTGTTTCACTGGTGCTCCTGTGTACCACCTCCTTTTTTCTTCAAGATGGTTCCTTATTGCTGGTTGCTTGCTGGGTGGTTGAGGTCCAGAGCTATTGTATTGAAAAAATATAAACAAAATTATAGGCCTGTTAGTAACAATCATTAGCAATACATGTAGCATATTTAAAATAAATAAATAAATAAATGATATCATATAGTATTTAAGCCTTTACTGTGCGTACTGAAATTTGGCTATTTTTTGGCTGCTTAAAAAAATGCGATTTGGCTATTTTTTAGCTGGTTACATGTAAAATTTGGTGGGGTGTTGCTAAAATAATCTAGCAGCACTGGTACAGAGCTTAATAAAGACATAACAGAGATCCTGACAGGTACAAAAACAGCTTATTCTTCAGTACCATAACCTAAGCTCCTTTTGATGTAATACAACAAAGAATATGTTGATTTATAAACAAAATTACATATAATTTTATATTAATTCTCAGATTTTTCCCCATCTAACACTCGCTATTCTCTTATAAAAAAAAAAAAAAGCCTTTATGTTTCTTTTTTTTTGTAATTTTCACTCCTTAACACTAGAACTACCGGGCGTACATACATACCTAGAACTACCGCAGTGGTCTTTTATACGTTATATTTTAAAATTCATATAAAACTACTGCAGCGTCGCAAACTACGAAACTTTAGGTTACTTACCGTAACCCTGGTTCCCTGAAAAAGAAATGTCAACCATTATGAGTTGGGAAATTACTCTCGTGTCACATGACCTGAGCACATATTTAAAAAGCTGCCTTAAAGGCGTGGTGTGACCACATGTTTGTTGCATTCTGGAACAAGACGCTACGTCACACAACAACCTTCGCCATTTGATTCTGTGTGGCAATAAAGATGAGCTAGCGACATTGCAAATTTAAAGATTGACATTTCTTTTTCAGGGAACCAGAGTTACGGTAAGTAACCTAACGTTCCCTTTCAATCTCGAAATGTCAACCATTACGAATTGGAAAATGTATACCCAAGCTGTCGCAGTGAGCCAAAGCAGCCACAAGACTTGTCCTGGTGCGAGCCTAACTGGAAAGCTGCTGCACAAGAGGGCAAGCTGCATCAAGAACTCTGGACCCTACAGAAGGCGCCACTGAAGTAGCCACATTCAGTCAGCAAAACCTTATAAATGCATGCGGTGTGGTCCATGCCCAGCATTACATATGTCAGGTAGGGGTGACCCATGAAACACTGCCCTAGACATCCTAGTACCTCTAGTGGACCGAGGTGTCACATCACTTGGAGAGGGTAGGTTAGCCAGCTCATAAGCCAGCCGGATTGTTACCACTACTCCGTGCGACAAACGCTGCTTGGAAAGTGCCTGACCTTGACTACGTGACCCATAACACACTAGGTTGTCTGTCTCCATGATTGAGACCTATCAATGTAACACCTCAGTGCCCTGACAGGGCAGAGAGCATTAAGTCTCTGATCTTCTTCAGAGGACAAGGGGGGCAAGTGGAATGCCTCCAATTCCACCAAAAGCCGTGTTAGTGCGTATGCGTAAGTCATGTTATCACTGCTGCTGGCAAAGCGCAAACAGAAACCCTCTATGGAAAGGGCCTGTAACTCAGTGACACGTTTGGCTGATGTGAAGGCCAGGAGAAAGGCTGTCTTAAAAGACAAGTATTTAGGGTCCACTGAACACAGCGGCTCAAAGGGAGCCTTCATAAGAGCCTCTAGTCCAGATGCCAGAAAGGAACCATTGCTGTAAGGGGAAGGTGGAGCCACCTAGTCCCTTTTAAAAACTGTACTGCCAAAAAAATGAGCTCCGGGAGACAGAGAGTCAATTTTGACTTGGGACACAGATGTAGCAGCCAGGTACATCGTCAATGTAGAGGGGGATTTATCCTTCTGTAGGAGGTCCTGTAGAAACTGTAAAGGATTCTTCCACCAGCTCAGAGCACGCCAGCATGACCAAGACACGTCAGCCTGCAGTGTCTGTCTTGAACTGGGTGAACTACTTGGGCATTGAGCCATGCCTGCAAGGGGCGCATATGGAGGCGATCAAAAGGGAGGACAGAGGAGGCTGTGGCCAGCAGACCTAGCAACCGTTGGCACAGCATTGCATGCACTGACTGTCTGAGATGAAAAAGGGACAGACAGGCTTGCAATGCACTTACCGTGTCGACTAACAGGGAAGCAAGCATGGAGCGGGAATCCAGCCGGATCCCCAGGAAAACCGTCACTTGCTGGGTAAGATGCTCCATCACTAGAGCTGTATGAGATATGTCTTGCTCCAGCGACTGGCCACAGATGAGTCAATCGTTCAAGTAATTGAGGACCCTGACCCCTGCATTCGCAGGGGTGCCAGGACTGCGTCCATGCACTTGGAGAAAGTCCTGGGAGCAAGAGACAGACTGAATGGCAGAACGCAGAACTCGTACACATTGCCCAAAAGGCAAAGCGGAGGAACTTTCTGTGGCCAGGACGTATCGGGACGTGAAAGTACACGTCCCGGAGGTCCACGGTCAAAACCAGTCACCCGGCCGGACCCACTGGAGAATGTGACAGGTAGTTAAAATTTTGAACTTCCTCTCCTTCAGGAATAAGTTCAGGCCTCTGAGATCCAAAATGGAATGGAGCCCACCATCCTGCTTTGGTACCAGAAAATACCATGAGTAAAACCCCTTCTGTTGACATGGGGGTTCTACAAGGCGAATTGCACGCTTTGTGAGTTAAGCGTTCAATTCTTGCGTGAGGACAGAAGTCTGTGCGGGGTATACTGGGAAAAGACTGTAAAAGAGTGTATCCTGTGGTTATTTATAGTTGCTTATTCATAAAGCATATTTATCTCTGCACGTGCTTAAGTCTGTTCTAGTCAAAGTCAAACCTGTAGTTAAACATGAGCACAAATTGGAAAGGAAAAGTACTGTGGTTGTGCAGCAGTCATAAGAGGTTATTTCTTGTTAGTTCAATGTGAAAACAGTAATACAAATAATAAAAGCACTATATTCAAATACTGGGAGCAAATTATGTGTGTCCCGTTTCTGAGCATTGGAAATATGGCCACTCTGAATAATCATATCAGTCTGCAGTAACCATATATTTAAATATATGCCTATAATATTTAAATATTGCTTAGAGAATGAAATGTAACCTTTTTTTGACTTTGCCAGAAGGTGTAATACGCGCTGTAATAAAATAGGGCTTCCTGTTTCAACCTGCTTTAGTATGTGGTACCTTTTATAAAGTCTAAGCTTCATTTTTACATTATTTTTTTCATTTATTCCTCTTCATCTTACACAAATTAAAAGGTAGGGCTTTAATGAGGACAAATTAACATGCATTTTATTTTACATAATTTGCTTTTGTAAACCGGATTCTCTAAGGTTGTTTCTTAAATATGGTGCCCTTCTATTCTTCAGACCTACAATAATTAGTAAATGTGCCTGTGATAGTCACAGTCACATTGCCATTAGTCCCCCCCACCAAACAAACCAATGACTACACAGCACTTCCATCATACCTCAAAGCGCTCAATTAAGACAATGCTACTAAACCTGTGAAGTGTTTTATTTGATTTTTTTTCACGGTTCAGGTACTCTTTTAGACCCTACAGAGCATTTAAATGCCACATTCTTGGATTTGAAGTTGTATTGCATTTAAGTGCACAGGAGAATACATTTAGTCTGTCAGATGTGATTTTACGTTCAGGGCAGAGCTTAAATGCCATTAATCTAGCTTCACTGGCTTTTTTTTCTTACACTTTTTTTTTTTTATTGTGTTTTGTTGTCTCCAAATATTATTTTGACCCAACATTAATTTAATCCACCAGCATTACCACAGAGTTCAATCTAGGACATTGCATTCCGTTATTGTCCCTATTTTATCTTGTGGCAAGTCATTTGTCATGTAAATGGATTTCTAAATGTGTAATGCTACCATGACTTTATAACTCATGCATCATTGTGTCACAGTTTATGGACTAATCACTGAAATACAAAATACAATCAAAATGTACACCTCTGTGTTGCAGCATATTTGATGCTGGTAGTTGTGTTTGGAAATATACTTATTGTTTTATTACACCCATATTTCATTTGTATCCATCATTGACAATTCAGTTAGTAAAACAATAAACACCAGTTTATTTAATGTATCTCTTAGATCAGTTCCAACATTTTAACATCGGTAATGCAAGGGCAATAGCCATTCTAAACCATACAAGTTGGCATAAGAAAATACTGTGGAAATGTTTTATACTAAAATCAGATAATATAGCTGTAATAAAAAATAAAAAAAAGGTAAAAAACAAGATAAAATAACAAAACTCAAAAGATCCACTATGCACATTTATCTGAGAGTTTTATTATAATCCCCCCTTTCTTGTAAATCTGAGATTTGCAGCAGACAAACAAAGATAACCTTGATATCATATTGCAGGATTCATCTAATGCCTCATTATATTGCAATTTTGTTCTACATTATGGACTACGCAACTACATCAGTGTACTTTGTTGAGCTGTACGTATGGTGCAGAAAACAATATAGGAGTGGTGAATCTAAAGAATTGTTTTATTTGGTATGGCCTTATATGCAGGTTTACAAACAAACACATACAAAAAACATCCCCCTGCAACTGTGATTGCTACTTTCCCTTAACTAGCTAGGCTTAACTATACATTTAAGTATGATTCATTGGATTTGTTAATCTATAATTGAAATAATACAGAAAGATATTTAAATATATGACTAATTAAATAAACGTTATTGACAAGGGTAACACACCTGCTCAGGGAAAGGAAAGACAGGAGATGCATTGATTAATATTAAAGTTTAAGGGGACGACAGGTCTGGCACTTGCTGGGACTAACGTTGGCTTCTGCAGAATTAGAGCTGATCCATGGCCATGTAAATAGTCTGCCTGTACCAGGACTTGAACTACACAGATGGACTCAGTTCCTTACATTGGAATCTACACATCTAGAAAGACGCGAGAAATTGGTATACAGTCAGTGAACTCACTAGAAGATTAGTAAATTAATTAAATATGTCACTGCATTGCATTCACACACACTTAATCATGAGGAAATTCTTCTTTCAGCAAATTAAACTAAACATCTGAGGTACAATGAAATACAACAAAATAAGTAAAACTAAACAATCATCAAGGAAAGAAGTTCAGCCAGCAGCCTATGTGCTTCACACAAATGGTATTTTCTGTGGGCCCATTGGGTACTTTTGCCGCTAATTATCACATAAGGCATCAGGCATCTCATTAGACTTTCAAAAAAAAAAAAAAAAAAAGAGTAAACATAATTCAGTAGACTCAGTGTAGATTGTGCAGGAGCAACTTCTAGCATGCACATTTGCCACTGGGGAAAAGTAGGCAAGAAGAGAAATGTGAATCAAGGGCCATATAAAACAAGGAAGAAGAGAAAATGAGAAACTGTTAGAGCTGAATGTAAAGGATGATGACTTCCTCCCTTGTTAAATAGGAGAAGAATTGCAACCACTCCAAGTGGACTTGTGGTTTTACACTGGGGGCAGTGGCCCTAGATTTTCTGGGACAACTGCTTGTGTCAAAGAAGGTAAACAGTAATCTGAATAATTTTGAATGCCCCCAGGTGGCCTGGAGCATTGGTACTGGGATTCCTACAAATTACCCATAAGCCTCTCAGTGCTGTATCTTTAGATGTGGACAGATGTAGACAATATTTGTTTTCAGAGAGTATGGGTCCAGCAGGCAGATTTTATTTTGTGACCTGTTGCAAATGGCACAGCTCAGGGATTCTATAAGGTTATGCCTTTCTAAATGTAATTATTTATTTACTTCACCTTCACGATACAGAACAAAACACAGACAGCAAAATGATTTAATACAAAAAATGTCCTACAGGGGCTGCTGTTGAATTTCATATGGGAATATTGCGGGTTTTTGTAACTGAGAAGCTATAATAGTGTGTGTTTCAGGACTCAGTACATTTGTTCATCACCAGGTCACTCAATGATGTTAATGCTCATAGCAAATTAACCACATGATATTGACTTCATAATTCATTTACGTTTTTTTTTTAGTTGTTTTCCTCACGTCTTGTAATTTGCCAACATCACAGTGTACTCTTTGTATAGTCTCAAAATCTTCAGAAAAAAACTATTGGTCTGCATGGCTTTAGGTTAAATGGGAGTATACAGAAGCTAGTCAGTCTGCACATAAAATCCTTATTTTGTGCTAAATTTTTAATGATACTTGTGGTAGCACAAGTCTTTAAACCAAGTTATGTAACTAACACATTTAGAAAAAAAAAAAAAAAAAAAAGGTTTTGTTAGCTTATATTGCACCCTTGGGAAAATATCTGCAACATGTTATATATCTAAAATAAAGCAAATGATAAAGCAACTCAAAAGATAATGCTGTTTACTAGGCACTAAAAGCTATTCATTATTTCATTATATTTCATTATAGTAGTTCTTTAGAAATTAAGCTGCATTCTTTTCTTACAAAGCTATAGCCATTGTATGATGAATTTTCCTGACATTGCGCTTGTCACATGAAGTCATTCTTACACAAAATGTTTGTTTTGCTCCTTTTTATCCCATCACTGTCAACGCTATACTAGCGTGCAATTTTAAACTGGATATTATTCAGTTACTTTCACTACATTTTGTAACATTCTTATTAGGAAAACACTAGAAGGATTACCAGTTTGATCCACTACTGTTTAGATAATTACAATAAACACTATAATTTTCAACATACCTGTATATTATTTTCAAATACTTTAGGTATATTTTGCTAAAGGATCATCGTTGATCGGATACTTCATTTTTCAGAAGGCAAGGTTTGTCCTGTAAAATGCAATCCACATAGTCTTTGTTCATAGTACACTCATGCGAGAAGCAACCCCTCCATGTTCATGCTACCTTTCACATGCTTGGCTGTAGGAAAGACACAGTGCTACAGCATCCTTTCACCTATCAGAGTACCATGTGCAAAGAGGATTTGCATAGCATTCTCAGGAACATGCACCATCTGGACAGCAGTTGATTAGTAAGGGATTCATATTATGGGATGGCTAAAACCTTAAACCTGTAGACAAAGATTACTTATCACAGTGTATGTTTCAGGTGTATTAGAAATGGTTTTGAGGTATCTTAAGAATAATACTTTTTTCAATATTGATTCATAACTTGCAGTCAGCAGATCAGACCATGTGAATGTATGTGGCAGGGCCGACCTGCTCAGATGTTTTATTCGCGCTATATAAATAATGCGGGTTAATCGCATTTTGAATATTCATGTTTATCATTCACTTCATTCAGAATGTCTCGATCTGTACCCGTAAGGTGCTGCCACTGGTCAAAGTCGTAGAGTGCTGATTCTGGCGACTGTCTCTTTACTGCAGCCGGGATGAAGTGATATCTATGGTGCTGAATGTCCACTTTCAAGTTTCACAATCTCACGACTTATGAGTGATATCCCGTAAACTGCTGTAGATGCTGACATTATGTATGTGTACATATATATATATATATATATATATATATATATATATATATATATATATATATATATATATATATTATTAAAGTTGATCAACTAAATATTTATAAAATAAATTAATAAGCAAAGGTTTAAAATGACACGGTCTAAGATTTCAATGACCCCAATGGCTGTTCATACACAGGTATGTTCCAAAAATATATATAGCAAATATATATATATATATATATATATATATATATATATATATATATATATATATATATATATATATATGGCGAGGTCCGCTCCTCCAAGTGGTGCCACTGGAAACTGCCCACCCGCAAGAGTGGTGCTGAGCTGAACACGGACCAAACCGACATCACGCTGGGGCGACAGGCCAGTCGGTCAAAATTAGTCGCAACCAATGGATCAAAAATGTCAATTAGTCAGCAAAAGAAGCTAGTCCAAATGAAAGAGAAATCACTCCGCATCGCCATGCTCAACATCGGGACGCTCACCGGACGAAGCCGCGAACTCGCTGAGATCCTTAAGCGCTGCCGCATGGACAGCGCCTGTCTACAGGAGACGAGGTGGAAAGGTCAGAAATCCCGCGACATTGGTGAGGGCTACAAGCTCATCTACCATGGCACGACCAAGAACAAAGGCGTGGCTATCATCGTGAACTCCGAGCTGCGCAGCCGAGTTGCCGAAGTACATCGACATTCTGACCGCCTCATGTCTGCCGTCATCGACGCCGATGACCTCCGCCTGTGTGTCTTCTCTGCCTACGCCCCCCAAACTGGCTGCGATGAAGAGGAGAAAGATCAGTTCTGGCAAGAGCTACACGACCACGTTTCGTCCTGCCCAGCGGAGGACCTGCTACTCCTCTGTGACCTGAATGGACATGTTGGGTACGACTGCCACGGGGACAACGGGTATGGCACAAGGAACAACAATGGACGACGACTTCTCGACTTTGCCGAATCGACCAACCTCATCATATCCAACACGTTCTTCAAGAAGCGGACCAGCCACCTGATCACCTACGCCAATGGCAATAACAGCGGCCAGATTGACTTCGTCCTGGTGCAGAAGCGAGACTTTCCTGCCGTGGTCGACGTGAAGGTCATTCTGTCGGACTGCCTGGCCCCGCAACACAAGCTGCTTGTTACTGATATGAAAATCAGCGTGCGGAGAAAGTGCGGCACAATAGGCCCAACGACAATCAAGTGGTGGAAACTGCATGATCAAAAGGAAGCCATCGTTAACAATATCGCCTTTCCTCCGATCACCCCGGATTCGCTGGACGCCCCGTGGGCTGCGCTCCGTGACTCTGCCACCTCTGCCGCTAAAACGACCCTCGGAACCAAGAAGCCCGGCCGCCACCACATCAACAAACAGGCGTGGCTCTGGATGGACCAGGTGCAGCAGAAGGTGCAGGAGAAGAAGGCGGCATTCAAGGAGTGGTTTGCACAGAGGACGGACGAAAACTGGCGGAAGTACACCAACACCCGGAGGGAAGCCAAGAGGACCGTCGCAGCAGCGCCAGCCAACCACTACCGCGACCTCTACGAGCAACTGGACACGAAGGAGGGCGAGAAGAACATCTACCGACTGGCAAGGACGCGTACCAAGGCAGCCCAGGACATCGAGCACTACAAGTGCGTGAAGGACAAGGATGGGCGGCGACTACAGGACAAAAGCGAGATCCTGAAGTGCTGGCAACAGCACTTCGATGAGATCTCCAACATCAAGTTCCTGCACCCGCCAATCCCCGATTGCCCGATAAGCGCTGGCCCGGTTCCCCGAATCACAAACACTGAAGTCAAGAAAGCCATTGACAGCATGAAGAACCTGAAAGCGCCTGGCCCCAACGATCTGCCAGCCGACCTGTGGAAGCTGAAGGATCTTCATGGCGCCGCAAGCGCCTTGCTGACGGACTTCTTCAACGCAATGGTGGACACCGGCCAAACCCCTGCGGACTGGGCCACGAGCATTACAGTGCCCATTTTCAAGAACAAGGGTGACCCGGCAACATGTTTTAACTACCGCCCAATCCGCCTCCTCTGCCACACCATGAAGATCTTCGAACAAATCCTCGACCTGCGCCTGCGCAGCATCGTCAGGCTAAACATCAATCAGTGTGGATTTGCCAAAGGCTCGGGCACCACAGACGCGATTTTTGCCACGCGCCTGCTGCTGGAGAGACACCGGGAGAAGAGGAAACCATTACACCTAGCCTTCCTTGATCTGGAGAAGGCCTTCGACCACGTCCCGCACCAACTCATCTGGTACGCGCTGCGACCACTGGGTGCCGGAACGTCTCATCAACTGGGTCTGTATGCTCTACACAAACGCCACCAGCCACGTGAGGTGCTCAGTTGGCATCTCTGACAGCTTCCCTGTGAAGGTTGGCTTCCACCAGGGTTCTGCACTGTCACCACTCCTCTTCATCCTCGTCATGGACACCATCATGCATGACCTGCAGCGCAACGTCCCGTGGACCCTGCTCTACGCTGACGACGTCATGCTCGTGGCCACAACCAGGGAAGAGCTGCAGCGACAGGTGCAGGCCTGGAACGATTGACTTTGCCAGTTTGGACTTTGCCTCAACACTGCGAAAACCGAGTACATGGAAACGAGCCCAGCCGCTGGTTCCATCCAAGTCAACAGCATGTACCTAGCAAAGACTGACCTGTACCGGTACCTGGGATCCAACCTGCAGAGCGATGGCGACGTGCGAGCGCGAGTCAACGTGACCTGGATGAGGTGGAGAGAGGTCACAGGAATTTTATGCGACCTGTGGCAGAGCAAAGCTCTGCCCTTTAAATTGGCAGGGATGGGGTTAATTTCCCCTACCTGCCTGATGTTCAGGTGGCGAAGATCAATCAGCGCCCAGCCACCTGAGGAGGCCTCTGCTTCTCATTTGGAGAGGGGGTCTGGAAACTTTATTTTTGTGAGTTTTATTCCTGTTATTTTGCCCCCAGTTATTTTTTTGAACTGCAGTCTGTCTCTGGGCCTCTATCCACTCGCCAGCCTGACTGAATGCTGGCCTATGGGACCAAAGCTGGCCTACGACCAAAGCCGTCGAGTGTCGTCTTCATGCCATGGAAATGCATATGGTTCGCTGGTCAATGGGCATCTTCCTCCTTGACCAAATCTGCAACGACATGCTCTGACGGCAGTTTGGCATCGCTCCTATTGACGCAAAAATGCAGGAAAGACGGTTACGGTGGTACGGCCACGTCCAACGAGCAGCACCTGGTACCGTCGCCAGCATCTCCTACCATCTTGAGATCGATGGCCAGCGCCCACGTAGAAGACCGAAGCAGCGATGGCAGGACACGATCAATGCGGATATGAAAATCAGCAGCCTGTGTCCGAATGAGGCGCAAGACCGAGCTAAGTGGCGTTCAAAGATCCGAAGAGTGGACCCTGCACCAGCGGGACAACGCTAGGAAGAAGAAGAAGAAAAATTAATTTACACACAATTTTAATTAGGCTACCAATACAATCCTAATAATATGTGGTTTTCAAAAAATATATTATTGAAAGAATAATATGAATTAATACATCATATTTTGTTTTTTTAAATATAATAGCGCAATGATTAAATGTGATCCATTCTTAACATAGTACCAGCTAGTTTTATATGATATCCCCTTCAGAGGTTCCATTCAAACAAAATATTAGTCTGGCTTTATACCAGACATAAAACAAAATGAGAGCTATAGATGCATTCAGGATAAAAGAGATAAATATATGTTTAAATAATATTAATTAACTGGAAATTACAACATGCATGCGGTAGACAATATTAATATTAATTTGCTATAAAGCAATACAAAGAAAGATTATTGAAAACCAGTGTCTGGATTAATAAAGCTCATACTTGCTTGATTGTAGAGAACTCTACGATGAGAACTAAAGAACACGCAGGCAGCTACTTACCAATTTAGATGTCATTCACCTATAAGAAAACCCCTTATGCAAAAGCTTGTTTTATTGCTTTACTGTGTGACAGTCAGCAGTACCATTGATTCAATGGTTGACATTGTTCACCCTCATTGTAACATTTTTTTGGAGAGTGAAATATTTGCTCTTTAATGGTGAAGGCTATTATGGTACACACTGGCCATGCTGTTAGGGACACCAAAAGTGCTTATGAAAGATTTAGGTACTCTAAGATTATATTGACATAACTAACTACCCACCAGATTGCTACGGCATAAGCACACATGACTTTTGGTTACCATTTTGTGGTCACATTATTATTTACTTATTTTTTATTTTCAGAAAATAAATAGTACCTTACAGATTTTGTATCAATTGCATTATACAGGATTAGGGATTCTAGATATTCAACAGGATATGTAGTCATCATACAGTGTATTTTAAATACAGTTCTCATTGGACAGTAGTCAGAATTCAATTAGTTAGTTATATACTTTGAAAGGGCAGAATGCAGATGAAAGCGTGTTACATGGATACATTATATGGCCCTTGTGCATTTTGTAAAACAGCTCTAACCTTTTAAAATTGAAAATAAATTAAATTAAACAGAGTTCCAAGTGGAAAGGGCATGCAATGGTAACAAAAGACATGTAGATTCCAAAATTAGGTCAGCCCAGAACAAGGACATTATACTTCAAAAGAAAAGTGCAGCTTTAAATATTAAACAGCTCCTGCCTTTAAAATAGACACTTGTGCAAATTTGGGGGAAGACATATGGAGATCTATCCAAACCAACTGAGGCTACTAACTCCTTAGAGGGTTAACTCTTTTGATACACAGACGTACTCCTTCCTAACCCCACCCCCTCCACACACACACATACATTAACACTCTAACCACAACCTGCTACAGCATCTGCAAGTGCACTAGCCTGAAAGAAACAAGATTCCCAAGTGACCCTGTCTTCTCAATTAAAGATCCCCTAGTGACCACAAAGCAAATCACTGCTTCACTGCAGGAGGGAGGGTTTGCCACTAATCTGGTTGATGAAGATCCCGCAGTTCTGGGGGCCTGACAGAAGCCGCTTCACACCAGTCACGGGTCTCTGACTACTAAATGCACATGCAAACGTTTGAGAGTACAGCACTCTGTCTGCCCTGAACCTCTGGGAAATACTGTTTCACTTATATATTTTCCCTTTCCTTCCTTTCTTCACGCAGAACACTGAGGTTCTGCACTGAGATAAAGGCAGCTGAAGAAACAATTCTAGTTATCAGAGAGAATTGCTTACAGGGAAGTTTGATTGTCTTGTTCATTAGTCATTGGATTAAACTGGTTACTCCATCTACCACAGGGTTTTAATTAAGGTAAGTGCCTCTGTCTTTATCTTGCTTTCTGTATTTTGCTTAATAGCTGCTTTTTAAGGTCTCAGAGTGGAATTTAATTAGTTGATTGGCAGTAAGTCAGTGCGTTGGTGTTATGGGCAAAATAAAAATAAAAAAGCTCTATGAAATTTACTAGATTGTATTTGTTTTTCTGTGTTATTGCTTCTTCAAGTTATGTTACAGATCACTGAGCTTTTTCCCATTTTTCTTTCCTTTTTTGTGGTTATGTGAAATTTCACTTATGATGGCAAACCTCTCTCTCTCTCTCTCTCTCTCTCTCTCTCTCTCTCTCTATTATATTATATATATAATATATATATATATATATGTGTGTCTATACGACATAAAAAGTTGTCTAATGTCAAGTATTCAAATCGAAAAATTTTATATTTTTTTTAGTTTTATATTTAATAAAAATAATATAGATATATATATATATAGATATATATATATATATATATATATATATATATATATATATCATGGACACATACTACCTTTGTCGTGAAACAGCACTGGGGTCATTGAAATCTCAGAGTGTCATTTGGAAAAACGAATTATTACAAATATTAAATAAATCAGCTCAATAAAGTTTAAATAATATATATATATATATAATAATAATATATATAATATATATATATATATATATATATATATATATATATATAATATATATATTCATATATAAACGTCCCAGGTTACTACATAAGTTTTTTTTTTTTTTTTTTTTTTTTCTTAAATACAGAATATACAGTGCAGTTAAACAATAAAATCAGCATAACTTCAACCATACATGATTTTATGTTTTAAATAATTAATGGCAATTGTATATTTAGCTTTGGATTTAGCATATTCACAATGTGAAGATAATTATGTTGTGAATGCATCCCTCATCGTACCCTAAGATACGTTTCGGTAGAAGGTAAACAATGAAGGTACCCTGAATCTTGTGTGATGTATTGCACTTTGTCCATGGTTACAGCTGTCTTCACCCTTTTCTATCAATCTCTGCAGGCAATGAGCTCATACAGAAAAAATGTATACAACATTGTCTGGATACCGTTATCAACGCAGGTGTTATTTTCATACTTTTGCTTAATTTTATAATGAGATCAGCCATACATACTTGCCAAAAATTTGAAACTGTTCAGTGGAACGTTCTTCCCTTTGTAAAAGTTAGTGATCAGCAGATGTGTCAGCTGCACAAAAAGCACAGCGTGTGGTTTTCACTAACTCTGCTGTGCAGAATAAATAATTTTTTTCTATAGGTAAATATCTGGACTTCCTTCGTATGCATCGAGACGCAGGACATTTGCTAGGAATTCAGGACTGTCCCGACCATATAGGGACTGGTGGCATACAGGGACATATTATAAATTATTCTCCACTCACTGTATTTGGGTTGTAAACTTCTAACAAAAAGTACAAGAGTAAGCAATTTAAAAAGTTATTTTATTTTCCTGAATGATAAGGGGTAGATGGCTAATTTGTATATACAGTGTCTATAGAAAGTCTACACCCCACTTCAAAAATGTCTTCTTTTGTTGCCTTATAGCCTGGAATTTAAATGCATTACAATAGTTTTCTTTTTCATTTATCTACATATCCTACCCCACAACTTCCAAATGAAAAAAAAATTCTAGAAATTTGTAGAAAATTAATTAAAAATAAAAAACTGAAATAGCTTGGTTGGATAACTGTCCTCCCCCTTATAATAGCAATCCTAAATTAGCTCAGGTGTAATCAATCGACTTCAAAATCACACACCAAGTTAAGTGGCCTTGACCTGTATTAAACTGTAGTGATTTACATGATTTCAGGATAAATTCAGCAGTTCCTGTGGGTTCCCTCTGCTAGGTAGTGCATTTCAAAGCAAAGACTCAACCATGAGCACCAAGGAGCTTTCAAAAGAACTCCAGGACAAAGTTTTTGAAAGGCATATATCAGGGGATGGGTATAAAAAAATATCAAAGCCCTTGAATATCCCTTGGAGCACAGTCAAGACGATTATTAAGAAGTGAAAGGTGTATGTCACCACCAAGAACCTGCCTAGATTAGGCCGTCCCTCCAAAATTGAAGACCGAGCAAGAAGGAGACTGATCAGTGATGCTGCCAAGAGGCGAAAGGCAACTTTGCAAGAGCTACAGGCTTTTATGGCCATGTCTGGTCAAAGTGTGCATGTGACAACAATATCCCATGCACTCCACAAATCTGGCCTGTATTTTATTCAAGAAAGCCCACCTTGAATCCCGTTTGAAGTATGCAAAAAAAAAACCTCACGAGATTCTGTAGCCATGTGGCAAAAAGGTTTGTGGTCTGACGAAACTAAAATGGAACTTTCTGGCCTAACTGCAAAGCGTTATGTTTGGCGCAAACCCAACACAGAGCATCACCCAAAGAACACCATGGTGGTGGCAGCATCATGGGGATGTTTCTCATTGGCAGGGACTGGGGCACTTGTCAGGATAGAAGGGAAAATGAATGGAGCAAAGTACCGAGAAGTCCTTGAGGAAAACCTTCTGCCCTCTGCAAGAAAGCTGAAACTGAGACGGAAGTTCGCCTTTCAGCATGACAATGACCCAAAGCACACAGCCAAAGCTACACTGGAGTGGCTAAGGAACAAAAAGGTAAATGTCCTTGAGTGGCTCAGTCAGCGCCCCAACCTAAATCCAATCGAAAATTTGTGGCATGACTTTAAGATTGCTGTCCATCAATGCTCCCAAGGAACTTGACAGAGATTGAACAGTTTTGTAAAGAAAAATGGTAAAATATTGCCAAATCTAGGTGTGCAAAATTGGTAGAGACCTATCCCAACAGACTCACAGCTGTAATTGCTGCCAAAGGTGCTTCCAGCTTTATGATTTTCAGTTTTGTATTTTTAATATATATATATATATATATATAATATATATATATATATATATATATATATATATATATATATTCTCAATAAAAACTTTTTCCCCTTAACAGTTTGGAGTACAGTGTGTAGACAAGTGGAAAAAAAAAAAATTAAATGCATTAAACTCTGAGGCACTGACACCAAAAAGAAATGTGAAAAAAGGGGTTGTAGGCTTTCTATAGGCACTGTAAGCTGTAGGCTTAGGAAATGTGATATATAAAATTCTACTTTAAATGTATGCAGCACATTATTTCATGTCATTTTTTAATTGGTCACGTGAGTCCTTTTTTTTTTTAAAAACAATTGTGTGGTTAAGTATTCAGATAAAATATATGGTTCTGTTTAATCCTAACAACACAGTAAAATACAAAGTGAAACTCTTTACATTTGTGAGAAATTAAGCTAGTATTTGCAGAGGTAAATGGCTAGACAAACCCACACTTCCAATGCCAGTGCACTGTTCAGCATATGTACAAAAGTATTCAACCACACTTGTTGTTTTGCAGTGCTTGTAGTGGGACATTTGTATCACATTGAATATTGCACCAGTCTATGTACACATCTGTGTTGCATACAGTGAATTAGAAAGTGGAAATTTATCTTCGCTGGGATCTGACCATTTTTTTTTTTTATAAACAAGCACATGTCTCAACTCGGTCAGTACAAATCTTTCAGTGTTGTTACTGTACTCAAATACTAATCTTGTTACTGTGTCCCTCCTAGCATCTAGTCTGTAACACAACTGGCACTGTCATTATAAAATGGCTGGGATAAATTAAATGAAGTGATTGGTTGGACTAGATCATATGACTGTGCAGTAAGAATCAAAGCTCGTCTGGCAGTGTTGCCAGATCAGAGGTTTTCCCTCAAGATTGAGATGTTTTTATTCCTTACTCCAGAGATTTTTGGAGGTAAGAATTTAACAAAGGTTTTTTTTTAAAGCGATATATAGATTTCAAAAGTTTCTTTTTTTTTTTTTTATTTAAAATCCTCTCACGTTCATAATTAATTCAAGCCCTCACAAGCCCTCTGTAACAGTGTGATGTGTTACGTGTCGTCACTGAATTGAGCATTGGTGTTGACACGCTGCACATACATGCAGATTTAATTAACGCACTTGTGCTGATGCTAGGGTACCAGCAATGGTAGCCCTAGTGTCACATTTAATAAAGAAAAGCAAACAAAACAAAGCTAGAAATAAAAGTTTGCCACACAAAATGGAGCTTGCTAGTCCCACTAAAAGGAATGTCCCGCTCCAGGAACCTACTACTCTACGGTAACTCTTTCTATACTATTTTGGGATGAACCTCCCCTAAACTGACCTACTACCGTTACTCCCAAAGTCATGTCCTGCCAACGACTCCTGGCTGCTTCAACGGTCCTTGCAGTTCAACGGTCCTTGCAGTTCAAGGGTTCCATAGTAGTTCCTGCAGAGTGGACACTCCACTCCTTGATGTAAACAAACACACGTTTCCGCTCAGCGCCCGTCTGTGTCAGCTATTGAAAATTCAGCCTGTGTTAGACAAACTGCTTTGCCAACTTCCACACCCAGTGCTAAAATCAGCCAGATTCAGTTCACTAAAGAGGAAAGATTGATAACATGATGTGTATGACACTGATGTAAAAAAAAAATATTATTGTTTCAACAATTAAAACATTTTTGTTACAAACATTGAGAATATTTTTGTTTCTAGGTGAATGCTTCCATATTTGGGCATATATATATATATATATATATATATATATATATATATATATATATATATATATATACATTTTTGGACATTCTTGTTTCTGGCAAAAAAAATAAAAAATAGAAGAAAATGAGAAAACATTCTAATACATACCAGTTGGAATGGTACCAGCCATTTAGTTTTGCATTTTGTATTACTTTTTTTTTTCCCAAATAAAATAAAAAGACTTTCATTCATAATATGCTGTTCCAAGATAATAGTGCAGTTTGTTACGTTACAGACGCATGTTGTCCATTCAAGTGGACAGATGTATAACTTAAATTTGATACTAAAAAAATAGGCCCTGAAGAAAAATAAAATTCATTTGATAAAAAAAAAAAAAATGTTTAAGGTTACCATAATTCATGCATGACAGGTCTACATAGGGATTAAAATGTACTGACAGATTGGATCTGATCATCCAAATCGACAGTTTCCTCATAGTACTTGAGTAATTTTATTTTAAGAAGAAACCATTTGAACAGCCATTGAATTTCATGAGTACTTAAGGGATTAAAAAAAAAATTATAATTACAAATGTACTCAGTAGTGATATGTTCCAATAGACATAGCATAGGAACTGTTTTATACTGGCAGAAGGATATATTACATAAAACTTAAAGTTTAAAATGTTTTTGTTTAATTTTTTTCTTATAAAATTAACAGAGTCATTTCATAAGCGCTAAAGCTTCGTGCTTCACAAGACACCCAGGTGTGCATAAGATAAGTCTTAGCGCACCCTGTCGTGGGTTAATGCCTAGCTATGGAATAAAAGGCACACCATGCTCTATTGTAATATTTTACAAAATCACAGAGCTTCTAAATAAATAATGATTTACATTTTTAATAGTCTATTGTCTGTATCATTTTAAACAGATCAGTAAATAATTAATTCCTACTTTACAGAAAAAGGAGAACTGACAACTGTATTATATATTATACAAATATTTATTGGAGTTGAGTCTTTTATTTAAAAAGTATTGCCTCAAGGGTTGAAATAGTGACTAGAATAATCATGTGGCATAGTTTAAGTCATTTCATGGCAATAGATGGGTGGACAGACATACACAATTAGGCTGTGAAAAAGATGATCATTGCCAGAACAGGTAAGTTTCAGTCAAACAGCAATGTTACAGTTACCACTAGCAGTTCCAACTGTTGTTCCTGTTGGACATAACTGTTCTCACTGTAACATAACAAAAGAAGCTGGTAACAGATTAATTAGAGCATTAATTCAGAGATATTCTGAAAAGCAGAATTCAAAATGTATGTTTTTTGTTGTATGGATAGAAAGTGCCCTACTTATTATAAAAATATTTATAAAATAAACAGATACTTAAGATGGTTCTTTGTTTAACAGTGGAAATCCTTTAAATTGTGAGTAGACAAAAGAGAAAGGACTTACAAATAGCTCTGTAAATTGGCTTACAAAAGAATTAAGAAATCTGCTGCACACACAAACAATCAGATGGAAATCAGATGGACAAACATAAATCTGAACATCTATGGCAGCTCATAAAATACAAGTGTTTAATTTGCATACAAAACCAACCTCATATTTGATGTGCAAAGGGTTTAGATTTTTTTCTTATAAAATTAACAGAGTCATTTCATAAGCGCTAAAGCTTCGTGCTTCACAAGACACGTGCTTCATATATATAAAACCTGCATTGAAGTTATATATATGCTTATCAAAATCAATAGTAAATATCTGACTTACAATAATTTAGGTGTGCATTAAATCAAAAACACTAATAATTTAGCAAATGAAATACGACTTTTACATAAACACCAATATAATCATTTTACATATTCAGATCATGTTATCTGACTCTAAAAAACATAATTAATTGAAATATTACATACATTGACCTTGCTCTTTATTATTCCATTAAACTACATATTGCATGAAGGGTGCAATTCTTAAACTATTTGAAATTAACTGTTTTAGGTTTTCACAAAAAATTCTCACATGTCTGTTTTATGTTAGTGAAACTCAAGAAGACTTATATATGTCCATATTGTTGCATGTCAGCTTTCACAAACTCATTTATGATAGAAATTACATTTGTAAACATTAACTTAAAGGAAGTCAATCTTATCAATGCTTTTATAAGTATCGGTTAGAAACTATACATTTAAAATAAGTAAGAACAGAAAGGACATATATTATTTAATTGTTAATTTCATGTTTTCACAGCTTTGTAAATACAATTTAACACAGTGGCTCAGTCCCATACGATTATGCTTAACCAGTGTTTCGAATCCACACAAACAAAGCTAAATACATACTTTCAATTCCCACTAGATTGTAATCAAATTTCTGACAACATTTCATTTAAGTGACTGTAGAATTTACTGCAATGGTGATACATTTTTCTTTGTAAAAAAATGCACTTTACATAGACATTCAATTTAGTAAAAAAAAAAAAATAGATTAAATAGATTTTTTCTTAATAATCATCTCCCAATATTCTGATGTTCTTTCCCTTTGAGTAGTTGAAAATGTAGTCGTGTTATTTCCATAATATAAAATGCATTTAGAAAGGCATGTTATGTACATGTGAATGTTTTACAATGCCAACTGAGATGTATTTAACCTAATATGGAATCAAATATTTTTAAAAATGAAAATATATAATAATATAACATCTACAGGGCATGTCACACTTCTGTAGCAAATAGAAGTTCACAGTCTGTTATTATATCTTTGCTAACTTGCAACATGATTTCTGATTGGGAGTTATGATAGACACTCTGGCCAAAAAACTCAATTTCTCCTAGCTTATGACCCTCTTGATCTGTTAGACCTGTTTGCAAGAACCATTGTGGTTTTCTCTTCACTGCCTTTAATATTTTTAACTAGAGTAGTCTATAAATCCAGGCCATCTCCCACAATATTTCTTACACGCCTGATCTCCTGAAATACTATGCTGTGGGAATTCAAGTTAAGTCAAGTGAAGTCAATTGAGATCTGTTAATTCAACAGGCAAAGGTTGTGTGGCAGTAGTACCTGAATATCAAACAGATGAAGTTCTGCTGCAATTTTGCCTGTCAGATCAAAATCTAATCAAAGTCCTTTGGTATCAATTTAATGGAGATCTCTGGGCAGGGTGTATAACAATGTATTGATGTCATATAGCCTGACTTGTTTACACAAAAAAAATGTATTAAAGTCTTATACAAATTCCAGTGACACAACTTTAAGCAGTCAACCACATTTTTCTGAAGTAAATCGACTATTGGGGAGAATGCTCAATGAGTTTTATTGGCAGGAGCATTAAAGTGAGACTGTACATATTGCTTTGTCCTTCTTGAATCGCATCAGCCTCTCTTTCTGTATTTTAAAGTAGATATAAGGGCAGTGCCTGGTCCTGTTATGTTACCATACCATAATGCAGAAATATTAAGCTCCCTATCTCACATCACTTCCTGTGCTATAGTTATAGGGCCCCTCCTGCTCTATTATTATTATTATTATTATTATTATTATTATTATTATTATTATTATTATCTGTAACACTGGAAGTAAAATACAGGTATTGTGGCTGGAATAATTATCTCACCTCAATCAAAGTGAAACAATCTTTGGAAACCAAAAAGATTAATAGGAAAGAAAAGATTTTTTCAAGCCTTACGGCCGTTATGCCTTCTAATCCATTTTCTACATTTCTGGAAAAATGTGGCAATTGATTTATCACTTGAAGTCGAACTGGTATCCAGGCAGCATAAAAAAGAGAACCCAGCATTTACTTTAAACAAGGGGCGACTCCTCACCTCAGGGTTCCTTGGTTTAAAATGCATCCCTATCACTCACAACTAGGAATGACAGAAAGTTTGTGTCATTTAGCCCTGAGAAGCAGTAAATAGAGGCAGCAGTATGGTACAAAACCTCAAGTGTTTTTCTTCAGTAACATAAGATCTGACAGAATACAAAATGAACAAGAAAAGAACAAATTCGTACGTTGCTAAACAATCCGATTAGTATTGAGCAGTAGTCAAATTGTCTTGGATTGCACTACAATTATATTTGTTTGTTTCCCAGAAATAGACTTCGGGTTGTATTGGGATTTAGACTGTGAGCATCACATTGCTATCCAACTAATACTTTATGCATATAACCCATTGTGTTATTTCTTCTTTATTCCAAAGCAAAGCAGCAAAGTATTAGGCATAAGTAGCCTTTTAATAGGTATTTGAAGTTTTGATAATATTGAATCTCATCTTTGACAAGCCATTGGCAAGTTTATTTTTATTTCATTTTGTTAGAAGTGCTTTCTGTCATGCTGGTGAAATGCCATTAGTAAACAGACCCTGAAGGTACTGGTGGAATCTCAATGGATACTGGTAAGTTTGCTGTATTAAGAATATGTCTTGTGGCAGAGGAATACTAGAGACTGATTTTCTTCTGATCTGCCCCAAAATGCTATGTTCTGTACATTAGCCGTTTTCTTTACGGGTTTTGAAAAATGCTAAGAATGTATAATAGTAATGGTTGCATAATTTAAAACTACATTGGATTTCATTGAACTGTAATTAATATTTGTTCCTCCAGAAATCTTTTTATTAATTTTCGTGTTAACAATGGTACACGTAAAAGTAGTTATTAAACATTCAATAGAACTGAATTAAGAAATACTAAAATCAACTTTCCATGGCAAACATTTTGACTAGAAGGCTTTGAAAAATAATTGTCAAAACATTTGTCATTTAATTTTAGTTCATTTTAGTATTTCTTATGTAAACTTAGAGAATGTATTGTAAACAATCTTTACAGTTACTTTTGGCACCCAGAATGGAATGCTCTTTTTCTAGAATTTGTTGCCATCATACTGTCATTGTACTATACCTTTCCAGATTTTGGAAATACATGTTCCAAGCATGGAATGACTGGAGAGGGGTAGGCCAGTGCCATTTTTGGGTCAAATTCAAGGGAGAGATTGCAGAAGCATTATTTTACTGAGACAGAAGTACTTATCCTTATCTCCTGTAATCCCTTTGTAAGTCGCCTGTTAAGTTTTGTGTATCGCACAACTACAGAAAAAATAACACAGTCATTGAAACTCAGTGTCAAAAGTCTTACCAAGGAAAGGGCACAGAGCTATATTAGTGCTTCACCACGACTGTCAAAAGTACGTCATTAGGAATTTCAAAACATACTTAAACCAGGTTAATCACAAAACAGGTTAATCTGTTTATACTGTACATAGACACTGCCAGACTTTTTCTGATAAAACCATTAAAATGTCAGAACCAAGCAGAAATCTCAGTGAACAATAACTTACCTTAGCTTACCTAATAACATCAGTTTATGGGCCTTAAGAGTCCAGCTGTTGGAAAGTATTTTAATACAAAGATTATTACTTTATTATAATTCTAGTAGTTATAGCCTCTCTTTGAAGATTGAATTGATTTGGAATTAAGAACCATGTGTCTTTTATGTTACATATTTTGTTTTAACTTAAATCTATAAAAATGTGACCAAGGTTTTATTCATATTGGTGAAGCTCTTGATACAGATGATTGCACTGCTGATGAGGAATAATAGGATGATACACATATTAACAGTATACAGTTGACAAATTGACTTTAGTGTAATTAGTACTAGCGGAAACATTCAACAAATAATGACTGTACATTTAACCATCCTCAGGGCCAAGCAGAATGATCAAGTTGCACCTGTTGTTAACCTGGATGGCCACGATTAAGTTAATAAAATTAACAAGTAAACACACAGGAATAATATAGTGGGATATTGCTAAATTTAATTGCCGCCAATGGGGATCTGGTTCTTTTGAGGAAAATAATCTCCTCAGTTGGCTGTACAGTAAAATGTAGTTTAGCTAAAATGTGACTTTAATCAAGCACATTGAATGAAGTAATATGCAAGAAAAATAAAAGCATAGTTCAATACATATTTTTATGTGTCTTTTTATAAGAGATCTAGTGGTGTAATGGATTATTTTGAGCTCCATCCCTCTTTGTGGAATTGTGCATGAATGGCCTTAATCTTGCAGAAGAACAGTACCTTATTAGTAACACATCCTCATCCTAAACCTTACCGCTTGCATGCAATATTAGTATGGAAATGCAACTTTTTATAAATGTCAACAATATTTTTACAGGCAGCATGTAATACGAGCCTCAGGTCAACATTTAAGTATTCGATACAGACACCAGTTTTAGCTGAACATTTGCCAGTTCTTCAATTTCTAAACAACAATTCTGTAAACCCTTCTCCTTTGTCTGACATGGCCTTTTTATTAAGAAAATTGTGCAAGATTTGTGGTGGTGGTTATTCATAACTAAAGTGACAAGGAATTACAGATTTGTTATCCCAGGTACTGTATTAGTGTCTTTACCTGCTTTTGCTGATTTTGACTTTTTGAGAGGGCCTTCGATTTAGTGAATAGGTAGATGTGTGTGACAGACAGTCCAATGACCTTGCATTCTACAAAACAATGAATTCCCTCAGATATCTTCTTTTTTGCACTCATATCCCATCACCTTGACTCATATGCAAGAGACGGCACTATCTGTATCATATTATGTATCTGCATTATAGAATATACTATCTTATTTTGTGTACATTTTTGAGGGAGCATGCATCGTGAATACATGTATGCATAAATTGATGTTAAACAATTCTCCATGCACAGTATCAATGAATCATGATAGTTCCTTACTTGATATATTGGGTCATAGTCATAAGGGTTTTTATAATTATGTTTTTTTTAAGTCTTTTTTTGATAGATTAAATCAAATTTGATATCCATCCACAGTCTGTTGTAGTTTTCTTTAACAATCTAGAAAAAAGTATAACATGCTTGTAAACCCTCCTTAAAAAAAGCCGGTAAATTGATAATGTTATCATATTACAAAGGTACGCCAATGGCGTACCAGTCTATTTTTAAGAGCCCAGTAGTATAGATGATATTGTGGTAGCCAGGGTCAGCTATAATCACATTTTTTTAAAAAAAAAAATTTTTAAAGACCATTTCTTTTCTGTGTTTGAAAATCGCTTCTCATAGTTTCAAAGTATATCTTCAGATATTAATTTTTTTCCAGGATTATTTATGTATTTACACATTAGGAAAGGCTATGAAAGAAAAAATAAAGCTAAATATGAATGTGATCTTCTGTGAGCAGGATGGCTTGCAGTGGTGACGTCAGACCAGAAACACAGACTCAGGAAGTAGCGGGTGAAACTGAGCCACAGGGACGCTCAGTGTTTTATTAAATAATAACAGAAAATAAAATATTTAAACAAACAAAACAGAAACAAAGAGGCGTGTTGGCCAAACAAATAAACAAGTATCATGCTGGTTTTTTGCCAGCACCTATAGCATTTGTTTACACTTTTAATACCTTTTTTCGGCAGACTTGCGTCTCTCCTCTAACCCCCTTCCCCCTAATGAGCCTGGAGTGTGTCTTTTTATAGTCTGTGGCTGGAGCCTTAATTACCTAATTTGATATAATAATTACCTTAAGGCTCCAGCCACATTCCCACGAGGGTATTCCCATGAGGGTATAATAATAATAATAATAATAATAATAATAATATAATAATAATAATAATAATAATAATAATAATAATAATAATAACAACAAATAATCAAAGGGGCGGGACACTCCGCCACACCTTCCTATGTGAGTCATACCCACTCCTGAATGAACTCATTTGTAAGGGTAACATCTCTTAACCTTAACCAGCGTCAGGCTAACCTGGAATCAATAAACAAAGCAGCAAAGAATTGGTCTTTTGTGATACAGTACTAATTTTAGATAGTGAGACTACTGAATTAAATGCTTAACCACATGGTTTAAGTTGTTTGTTTATTTGTTTTGCTGTAGCGTTATTGTGCATTTGACCATCACCAAATATGCATTTTTATTGTGCAACTGAATCTTCTTTTTAATCTGGGTTATGCAACATGTAATTGATGATGATAATATTGAATGCACTGTTTTCTTGGTTTCATTATACGACTAAATGCTACCTTATTTTTAAATGCTACCTTATTTAAATTACTTATTCAAATAATTCAATGAAGAGCCATGATCAAAGTGTCTTTTTTCCTAACATCATCACATCTTACCCAAACCGTATTGATGTTTAGGTTTAGTTGCCTCAGTTCTGAAGAGCATGGCAGGTAAAGGGCCTGAAGTTCCACTGAGTTTGACAAAATTGTGGGAAGGAAATCAATTAAAAAATAAATCATAATATTGAAATTAGCCCCTCCAGTTCCATTTTGGGAAATTAATCTTTGGTTGTATATAAATTATTTGGACTGATGCACATCCTTGGGTAGGATATTTTTTGTTTCAATAGAAATGTTGTTACTTGTGTTACAAAGGCAAAACCCACAACTGTGAAGATTAAATGCCTAGTTGACAGAAACACATGGATTTACATTAGTATTGCAGTAGTGGCCTTATATTGTAAATGCTTGAGCAAGCCTGACAGACTGTTAAGCTTGAAGGAGTATCCTCATACATTAGGTGACAAAACATTAGAGGCATTTACATGAATTAAACAATAGCAAGAGCTTCATCTCAGACCCAGATTAAGATAGCTAAAAAGGATAATTTCATGTTCAAACAGAAGCTGCAAAAAGCTATTAAAATAAAGCATGTCAGAGTGTTCCACAATACTTCTTAAATGCATATTAATCTTAATATTATTAATGCATCTTTAGTAATATATATTTATATAATTATATATATATTATATATATATATATATATATATATATATATATATATATATATATATATATATATCATATATGAGGCACTTTTCGTGAAAAGATTCAAAGGACAATACCTGTTGAGAATCTAAGTTTCCTATGGACAATAGAGTATCTGAGACTTCCTGCTCTTGATCAGCAGCTAGTGTAAGGCAGCTAAAATGTCATTGTGTGTGTTTGTGTGTGTGTGTGTGTGTGTGTGTGTGTGTGTGTTTCTGGACTAATAAGTCTGTCAGGCATAGTTTAGTGCAGGGTACTATTAAATCTTCCCTATAAAGATAAAATCCCAAATCAGCCCCACTATTTAATCCTCTATCTATCTATGCTAGATTTAAATAGTATGTCAAGTGCAGCTTTTTGGGTTAAGGCAGGCATTGGCATAGCTAGGCTATCCAGACAGTGTGTGTGTGTTGGCGGGGGAGCTTCCTAAGATTATATATTAATTTTAATATATTATATTTAACTCAATTTGACACTCAAAAACTTGATAACAGTTTGAGCTCAAAAGACTGTATTCTCAATGAATATTGCATTTTAAGACATATAAGATTTTAAAAAGAGAGATTTTATAAAATGTTGCAAGTTATATGTTTTATTGGCAATGGAATGAATACATTACTCACTTTAGACCCCATAAAATGAACATAATGTATGTATTACCTGTAAGTAATCTTTCATTTCACCTTAAATATAATCTGAAACAAAACCTACTGTATACAAGGCAGTAATCTATTTTATATTTTTCTGTTAAATGCAGCACTTGAAATTCAAATACATAATACAAGTGTGTCTTGGCTCTAAGCTATTGTTTAAATTTCCGTATAGGGAGAGAAAAGAACCATTAGATGATGCGACACATACCTGCTACACTTCTAGACACCACTGGCTTTTGAACAGTAATGTTTTGGGGTATTTTTTTTTAGTTTAGAAACTAGAATTGCCCGGAGGTGAACTGAAACTGTTCGTGTAGAGTAAATTCTTCTTTAAAACTGCATGTTAAAGTATATACAAGTGTAGTGAAGCATAGCCATCCTAGTTAAAGCTTGGTAAAGCACACACAAACATGGCAAGTCTTGCATAAGCATGGGAAAAGCACAGCAATATTTACTAGGTTTACAGTGAAGCTATAATAAAAAGAATAAAACTACAGCACATAAGAATGTAACCATTTTAGAAGATAATTGATGAGTACAGTAAATTGTATAATTTCTAGCGTACATAGTACCTAGCCCAAGCCAAGCCCAGGGCTCTCTCATGCTTAAAAATATCTATTATGTTGTGTTTTACAATTTTGCACTGTTTATAGGATCTGAACCAAATCTAGCTCTTAAGATTTATCATACATTTGCTATTACTTCTCTTGCTATTAAACCATAACGACATGTTAGGACAGTACATGTAGAGTATACTTTAACTAAAAAACTTACCATTTTAAGTGGACTATGCTTCGCTATTTATAAATTATGAACTCAGACGTGATAAAAGCTTGTGCTGCTCCAGTAAAATGCATAAGAAATCATTTTGACAGACTCTACATCTTAGCATGGGCAGCAGCATGCTTTCCCTTAAGGTCACCAGTCCTGGTTTCTTACAGAGTTCATGTTATATGACAAATTCTAATGCATTAATGCTTTCTGTTTAGCTGGAAGTGAAAATTGCATAAAGGACTACAGTTGCTGTGAAGATGATTAAAGAAGCAGCATGGAACTTTGACCGCCTGTCTGTAGTGTTTTAGAAATACTGTTGGAGAGCCTGTGCAAACGATAGCATAACTCTATATAGGCTATATAAAGACTTTGTGAAATGCAAACAATTCTGACAACTGTTCGCTACATTTATTTTTGTATTACTTCCAACCCTATATTGTATATTTGAACTAACAATACATTCAGCAAAAAGGGTATATGTAATCAATAGTATGCATACTCTGTGTTTGCACTGGTTAAATCACTTTTGTACTGCTTCCATGTGCTTTCATATTAATATACTTAATAGTATAGTGTTGTTCTAATGGAAACCTCAATTTATATTACTATTCCTATCTATCTCTATCTTGTTTTAAATTTTCAGAATTCTGTACAAATTCTGTATGCCTATGCCCATAGTGTGTGTGTTTGAACTATGTCCAGGTCCTTTCAACACAGAAAATAGTAGTATTTAAGCAAACCCCATAAGCAGTGCTTATATGTGTCCCTCATCTATACATGTCCCCCACCACAAACTGAATTGCCTTACTGCAATAATGATTTACACTCTTCAGGAATGTGTTGGGTGCCCTTTCTCTTCTTTAAAAATGGTTGGCTGGAAATAGACTCTGATCCAAACCACATAGCAGTTTCCACCATGCTTTTCCCATAATCATACTAGGCACTTACCATAGTTTACAATATTTTATTATATGCTTTACAATACCTCTCTAGTAGGGGGTGCCTGAGTACAAGTAAAAACAAGTGTTCATAATGAGTATGGCCATTTTTTTTTTTTTTTTATTACAAATAATACACAAGTAATTTTAAAACGATTATGACTATAGGGAGTAAAAAACTATACATAAAAAAAAAAAAAAAAAAAAAAAAAAAACATTGATCAAATCAACTCCTTGCTCCATTAGTGAAGGGGTAATGAAGGGTGACCTTTAGTACAGCAGTCTTTCAGCAACATGTCCTCCAAAAGTATGCACAGGAGGGGGTCAAGGTCATATAAAAAATTATGACACTTATATAGAGATTGAAATGTTCACATGCCTCAGAAACAGTACTAGAGACAACAGATATCATGTTGGAACATGTTTCATTCACGCAACGCACAGTGAATACATAATTTCAAAACAGACAAAGGAGAGTCAACAAGTTTTGTTTAATTTTTCTAGTGTAATTTTTCTTAGGCCTTTCAAATTCCTTTCTGATGAAATGTGTTTATCATATAAAACATGTTAGTGTATGTTATAGGCGATAATTTGCATGGCAAATGATATACAGTACCACTTGCCAAATGAAAATACTGTTAATTGTTCAATGTCAGCAAATATACTGTAATATATTACTACTATGTTTCATTGCAAGATTGAATTAGAAAACTTGACATACTTTGTGCATTTTTCTTTTGAAGTTCCATTTTCTAAATGCCCCTTAGATTATACAGCCGGGAAAGGTTTATTCACAAAAACTGGATTTCTAGTTTCTGAAAATGTACATTTCTTAAGCAACATGTTTAATCCGGTATGGATTCTAAGTAGTCTAAGTAGTATAAAAGCTTAATTTAAAAAATTAATTGGTGATAAAAGCATAGCTTGTATGGTAATTAATTAGCCTTGGCTTTTAAAAAATATTTTGTTTTCAGGAAAAGTATTTAAATGAGCATGCAAGTTTTATTTTAAAATGTAATTAACAATCAGCTCCTGATTTAGTGCATTCAATTAAAAAAAAAAAAAAAAAAAAAACATCTGTAGATTCAATAATGTTTATACATAAATACTATAATAACATTGATGACAACAACAAAAACAGATCAATTTTGCTAATGCAAGAAAATAAAATGTAATGTATATAATAAAACAAAAGGGTAAAATTACCTATAAAATGGCGCCATGGAGTCTTGCATGGCAGTATGTTTAAATAACAAGCTGATGTTCTCTGTGTAAGATTGTTTTAATCATGTTGATGTTAATCCAGATACTGTACTGGACAAGGAATTCAATCCAACCTCCATGTTTACGGCACATTTTTCTTCGGAATATGTGAACACTTTCAACCACATCTTCACTCTGTCAACCCGCACAGCAGGTGTCATTAGTTTAAATAATTTGGGCACAGAATGTAACTGCTGAAGAAGTTGTATTGTGACATGAGCATTTGAAGTTTGCGGTAACACTATAAGTGTCATAATAAACCAATGTTTAGTGCAGTTGTTCTGTATAATGTAAACAAAAAATAGTTTTTGTTTTTTGTGCCATTGTTGTCTTTTGTAAACCTGCATGTCCCTAGACATTGTCATGTGCCATTAACTGACAGAACAACTATACATTGTCAGTGTTTTATTTATATATTTCTGAAGGGTCCGTACACAATAACAGTTAGACCCCATATTCTCCACCATACTCCACTGCCATCAGTCATATTTGGTAAACACCAAGCTAAGTCATAAAATATTGGAACCACCAGCAGAGGTTTTTTTTTTTTTCATCTCTGCAAACCTCTTAACTGACCTTGACTGAGTGTTGCTACCGGTTGCTAACATTTTAGTGGTTGGTCTTTTGTTGTGAGTAACTATACCTTTAATTTGCGCTGAAATAAGATTTCCCTGAAGCACGACATGATGTGTTTATGTGGTCCAATTACTGCTGATAGCAGCAAAAATTACTGCAAGTATGAAGTTTTCTGACATTCAACAATGTTGTCAAGTTGTGACTTGTTTATTTTTTTTGTTATGCTATGCAGCTGCAAAGTTTTATAAAATATAGTGACAATATAGATTCACTTTTAGTGATTGTTTCCTAGATTATGGTTTTAGAATAGAGAGATGTGGCAGAGTAAAGCTCTGCCCTTTATAAATTGGCAGGGATGGGGTTAAATTCCCCTACCTGCTTGGCTTTATTGTGTTCAGGTGGCTGGGGTTGATTAGTTGATTAGCATAATTAACGATCAATCAGCGCCCAGCCACCTGACATAAAAGGAGGCCTCTGCTTCCCATTAGAGAGGAGGGAGCTGAGGAAGCAGGTTGGGGTTGGGGTGGGGTTGGGGTTGGGGTTGGGGTTGGGGTTGGGGTTGGGGTTGGTTGGTGTTTTTTAAATTTTCTAAATCCTGTGAAGGCATTGCCCAGCCTGGAAACCTTTATTTTTGTGATTTTTGCTTTTTGTTTTATTTGTGTTTAAATATCTTTTATTTTGCCCTTGTGCACTTTTATTTTGTGTTTATTTATAATTAAAATATTTTTTTGAACTGCAGTCTGTCTCTGGGCCTCTATCCACTCGCCAGCCTGTCACATTTGGTGTTTGAGGTGGGAAATAGCACCTCCAGGAGGCTCGGAGCAGTACTTCAGAGTTTTTTTTTTTTTGGGACAATTTCTTTTTTTTATAAAAATGGGAAAGAAGAGCAGACAGCGGCAAAGGCAGGAGAGGCAGCAGCTGAAGAAATGCAAGCTGCTGCAGCCACCGTTGGAGGACCCGGCCAGCCTCTTCCCCTGGTGTTCCTGGTGCGGGAAGGAGGATCACCGTTGGCGGTCCTGCCCAGACGTGACACAGGATGCCCCTACAATCAGGCCCAGGAAGAGGTGCAGTGTTCACCCCGAGCATCAGGGGCCACCCCACTACCTCCAACACAACCACCTTCACCACCATCCCAGGAGATCTGGGAATGGTTGATGCACCCTGAGGCAGACCTCGTCCACGATCACCCATTAGTTATCAACACGCTGTGGCGTCGAGATGGGGAGAGGTGGGAAAAGTGGGAGGAACAACACCACCCAACGTCCTTCCCAGAGGTTTCCTCATGGTGGTTAATTACCTGGCGGTAGATATGGGAGATGCTCCGGTCATTCCAACAAAGAGGGTGAAGATGCTGTCCTGAGAGCCAGAGAGGGAGGAGCTGCCGTCCCGAGAGCCAGAGAGGGAGGAGCCGCCGACCCCGAGAGCCAGAGAGGGAGGAGCCGCCGACCCCGAGAGCCAGAGAGGGAGGAGCCGCCGACCCCGAGAGCCAGAGAGGGAGGAGCCGCCGACCCCGAGAGCCAGAGAGGGAGGAGCCGCCGCTCCCGAGAGCCAGAGAGGGAGGAGCCGCCGTCCCGAGAGCCAGAGAGGGAGGAGCCGCCGTCCCGAGAGCCAGAGAGGGAGGAGCCGCCGCTCCCGAGAGCCAGAGAGGGAGGAGCCGCCGCCCCGAGAGCCAGAGAGGGAGGAGCCGCCGTCCCGAGAGCCAGAGAGGGAGGAGCCGCCGTCCCGAGAGCCAGAGAGGGAGGAGCCGCCGTCCCGAGAGCCAGAGAGGGAGGAGCCGCCGCCCCGAGAGCCAGAGAGGGAGGAGCCGCCGACCCCGAGAGCCAGAGAGGGAGGAGCCGCCGTCCCGAGAGCCAGAGAGGGAGGAGCCGCCACTCCCAGAGCCAGAGAGGGAGGAGCCGCCGCTCCCAGAGCCAGAGAGGGAGGAGCCGCCGTCCCGAGAGCCAGAGAGGGAGGAGCCGCCGTCCCGAGAGCCCAGAGAGGGAGGAGCCGCCGCCCCCGAGAGCCAGAGAGGGAGGAGCCGCCGACCCCGAGAGCCAGAGAGGGAGGAGCCGCCGTCCCGAGAGCCAGAGAGGGAGGAGCCGCCGTCCCGAGAGCCAGAGAGGGAGGAGCCGCCGTCCCGAGAGCCAGAGAGGGAGGAGCCGCCGTCCCGAGAGCCAGAGAGGGGAGGAGCCGCCGCCCCGAGAGCCAGAGAGGGAGGAGCCGCCGTCCCGAGAGCCAGAGAGGGAGGAGCCGCCACTCCCAGAGCCAGAGAGGGAGGAGCCGCCGACCCCGAGAGCCAGAGAGGGAGGAGCCGCCACCCCGAGAGCCAGAGAGGGAGGAGCCGCCACTCCCAGAGCCAGAGAGGGAGGAGCCGCCGCTCCCGAGAGCCAGAGAGGGAGGAGCCGCCGTCCCGAGAGCCAGAGAGGGAGGAGCCGCCGACCCCGAGAGCCAGAGAGGGAGGAGCCGCCGACCCCGAGAGCCAGAGAGGGAGGAGCCGCCGACCCCGAGAGCCAGAGAGGGAGGAGCCGCCACTCCCAGAGCCAGAGAGGGAGGAGCCGCCGTCCCGAGAGCCAGAGGGGGGAGGAGCTGAAGATGCATAGATAATAAACAATATCGGCTGATTTACTGCTTGTAATTTCCAGATTGATTTTAAAATGCTTAACCATTTAAGACAGTACATCTCTTTTTTTTTTTTTTTTTTTTTTTTTTTTTAAAGTTAGCACTTGGGAAGAAAGACCGTAGTGGCAAAGTGGTTAACAGTGTGAAGGTGCAGGAATGCAGAAGTGATCAATGAACAGATAAACAACAATAATCCAGGTGCAATGATATTTTATTTGTAAATCTAATGGTCTGATGACACAAACACAGGAAACAATAACAATGCTAACAGGCAATACAGTGACTTGTATTGCTCTGTTTTAATCCACAGGTTGGTCCCGAAATAATAATAGTCCTGATCCTTAACACCCACACGTTACAGAAAATACAAACACAAGTCCATAGTCAGTGTGATAGTGCTCGTGTTGTAAATACAGTTATTCGTGAAGCAATAGTGAAGTTTTGTCCCGGTAAGTGCTGGCCTTTGGCGACAGCTCGGGATCGTGTTAGCCGTCTAATAATAACAAGCAAGTATTCTTTAGACAAGATAAGCAAAACAATTAAAACACTCACGACAACAATACGGGTTTTCCTTTGAGTTGAGCATTTAACCTTACAAAGGAACCGATCACTTCACTACGCCCCCATTTGTACCGTCAATCATGACCCCTTGGTTAACTAGTGCAGCTGCTCCTCCAGTCTGCAGCTGCCATGTCATTTCCCTTCTGGTTCGATGATTTAATGTATTGTAGCCCCACTCCCTTTCTAGATGACCGATTTACTTCTGACCCTGGGGATGAATTGTCTGGCCGTCCAGTTCAAGGCACTCTGTTCCCTTTACACAGGGTGCCCTCACAGGTCGGGAGGGAGATTTATCGCCAAGAATCATTCTGTCTCTGTCACAGCCCTGTTTGTGATTTTTGTCATAGCATACCGACAAAAACAAATATAATAATGTTTGTGTGTGCAATACAATCATTTGTGAGCAATATCACAGCGTGAGATCAGGCTACCCATAGGGTCTCAGAGCCAGTGCTCTGTGATAAACCTGGCAACTGCGTATTTGAAAACTGCTCTTTTATGAGACTGTTGATACTAAAGGCTAATCTAATGTTAACTGGTACCCAAAGATTGAGCTTTTTCTACTATTGTATGTTTAGTACTGTCTAAAAGAAAACACAGCATGGTCAGGGAATGTCCTGGAAATGCACCTGTGGGTTAAAATGTATTTTTTTTCCTTAAAGAGTTATGAGTCATTTTGTTTTATGTAGGTGATTGATACACATGTAGATCGATCTGTAATTCTTAGCTCATTTACCATTTTATTTTGTCGATGTAATAAAAAATTTAACTGAGTTTGGTCTAGTATAAAAATTGGCAGTGAAATAGGAAAAAAAATCTGGACAGTCTAGAAATTAACAGATTGCATGGCTCTAAAAAAAGATATATGAAATCAGTAGCATGGCTTGCTGGGAGGAGAAAATGAGATTGTAGTACAATTATTCTAGTTATGCTAGATTAAACAAGAAGTCTGATCCTTTATAGTTCACATACATAATATTTTAGATATATGAAATAATGTTTTCCCCAGAGACTAATATTTAATTCAATTTGGTTGAGTACACCAGTTATCTATATTAAGACATGAGTCCCCAATTCTAACATTACATTTGAAGCAGAATTGCTGACATTGCACAAGCTAGCAGAAGCAAAGGTAGTCTATGGTCATAAAATGAATTCCATCAGTTTAAGTCACATCTAAAGGAAATGCTATAGCATACACACCCTTTCACTTCATTTAGAAGAGTGACAGATACTTGACTAAGTAAGCTAAAATCTGCTCTACTTTGTTGTGTGTTGGGGTCAGGGGGATTGATACAGCATCAGTTGTTAAATAAAACTCTAGTTTTAAAAGGCTTCAAAAATAACAAAATACAGAAGCATCTCTTTATAAAAATGTGGTTACAAAATTGTATTCATATGCTGTTATTCCAGATAAAATATCACATTTCTTTGTACACAAAATCTAGTTAGCCATTCTCAAAGCTTCCTATTTACCAACTGTTATGAAATTTTGCAGAGAGTATATTTCATAAGTCATCTCAGGCATGCTAATTATTCTTTGTAATTAACATTTCATAAGACAGATGTACAGTAAATCGGCTGTAGCATTCTGACTGCTTATATGAGCGACAACTACAAAATTTGACAGCTGTTTTTTATTTTTATTTTAATGCAGCACTGAGTAACATTTTACCAGCCTCAAAATTTAATAAAATACAAGATATTTAAAGGAGCTAACTTAGGAAACATAAATATGGGAACAATAACATCATGAACATACAATCAGTGTTCTAACCCCCCAACTGACACCACAGAGCTTGACATCAGGACCTCTACAGTATGTTTAATCTGCACTCAATCTGTGGACCATATAAAAAGCAGCAACATGAAGTGGCATTATGAAACAAAAGATCACAATTTTAATCAGAAATACACACAGAATACAACCAAAATGGCTTCAAAAATTTCTTCAATTTCTTCATCTCATCAAAGGTCTACGAAGTTGTCGGTTACTTCTCTGACTCAGCAAGAAAAAAATAACTAAAGCATAATTGAGCGTTGCTTGGTAAGAAAAGGGGCTGGTGTAGAGAATGCATGAACAATATTCCAGTTTGATCTATCATTCACCAGTCTATCCTGTGTGCTAGCCTTGGAGAAAAAGGCCATGGCTGTCAATATAAAGCTTGTAAATTTCCTACACTCCAAGTCTTCACCGTCTTCTTAGAGTTATGAACATAGAGTGATGAAACCCTTGTTATGAACAGTGACACTTTACTGCTGATGCCCTCAGAACTTTTAGACAGATAAAAGTTGCTGCTCTTAAGATGGAGTTCATAGAGCTGCAAGAATCCTTAAAAACAAAGCTTGTGGACTCAAACCTTGCCCTGCTACCTAAATATTTCTAGCCAGTTATGTCAAGAAGTAAAGCACATCACATCTAAATACACTATGGCTCCTCTGTTTATAGATTTAAAAAATATATATAAATTAATCCAATTTTATTTGATAGATTAAAAGAAACCTTTACTTGAAATGTTACAGACTGGAGCATTTTAAAACAACATGATACTCTGACAAAGTCAACAACAAATATGGTTCCACATTAATTTTGTTAAGTGTTTGTTCATGTTCAATTTAACAATTTTCACTAGCTTGTTCAGCCAATAAAATACAACAATAAACCTCAGTAGTGATATTACTTTCAGAAAATGCATATTTGGACCTTTTGTTTAATGTGATGAAACAGCAATGACAGGGTTTAAAAAAAAACTAAAACACTTTTTTGGTCAATTGCAGCAGACTAAAACTAGTGTACTAACTGGGGATGATCCTGTGGTTAGTACAGAGGACCATGCTAATGATAGACTGACGGTTTCAATTGCAACATTATGGTGCACTATAATTGCAATTAGTGTGCCCGATCATGATCACATTATTTACTATTGCAACTGTATTCATTATCTTGCAACATAGTGGACATATTATGGTGCACACTGATTTTATTGTGCCACACATGGTAATCAGAATGAATATGTGATTTCTATGGTAATGCACGATAATGTATTTAAATGAGGCACCCCGCTCTGAATAATGAGCTTTATTCACATCGTATTTACTAAAGCGCGATATTCATAGCGTGGACCATAAAGTGGCATTACTTGCATTAAAGTTTTCATGTAGAGCAGTAAAAATAACCTGTAAATAACAGGTTATATTAAGAGTGAACAGATGTGAATGGGTGTTATAATTTCTTCGATTCTTCGATTCATTACAGTGGTACAAATAATAGAGTGGTTAAATAAAACACTGGACCAAACAAGGTAATATAACTTTAAACATCCTCCTCAACTAGAATTTTTAACTCCACTGTACATTTTTAGTTTGCATTGCCTCTGCCTGTCCCCTGTGGAGGGCTGTGTCTGTTGATCACTCATTTTCGGTCAATGTAATCCATCTCCACCATTCACAAGAAGCCACTGACCAAAAGATATGCCTGGATTGCTGCAGCTTTTTTTATATCACAGAGGTCACGGGTAAGTCTTGGACATTATTATTATCAGATTAAACATTAAATTATCACTAACAATACATGTAGTGTGCACGCTATGGTATGTAAATTAGCCAAACAGTGTGCACACAAATTAATGAGTTCTCTGTTATTAAATGGGACAGTAAATTTGGATTTATAATGCATGTTAGGATCTAAAGGATTTAATGTTCTCATTACAGCTACATTTAGTGCCCTTTCTAAAATAAGACCCAAAGAATGTGATGTGTATTTCCAACGTATTAAATAAAGTGACTTTTTTTTTTTTTTTTAAATAAAGCATTGCATTAACATACAGTGCCAAGAAAAAAAGTTTGTGAACCCCTAAGGATTTTCACATATTTCAAACCTAAAATGTTATTAGATCTTAATCTAAGTCCTAATAATAGATAAAGATAACCTGATTAAACAAATGACACAAACATGATACTTTTTCAACATTTATTTATCCACAAATGATTCAACATTCAATATCAATGTGTGCAAAAGCATGTGAACCTTTAGATTCAGTAACTGGTGGCACCTCCTTGAGCAGCAATGACTTCAACTAAGCATTTCCTGTAGGTCAGTCTCTCACATCGGTTTTGAGGAATTTTGGCCCATTCCTCCTTATAGAACTGCTTCAACTCGATGACATTTGAGGGCTTCCTTGCATGGACAGCTCGCTTCAGGTGCTACCACAACATTTCGATGGTTTAGGGCCGGACTTTGACTAGGCCATTCTATAACGTGGAAGTTCTTATTCTGCAGCCATTTTCTTTTAGATCTGCTTGTATGTTTAGGATCATTCTCTTGCTGCATGACCCGCCTTCTGTTCAGCTTCAGCTCACGGATGGATGGCCTGACATTCTCCTCTAGAATCTTCTGATACAATGCACAATTCATGGTTTTGTCAATGATGGCAAGCCATCCAGGTCGTGAGGCAGCAAAGCAGCCGCAAACCATCACACTCCCACTGCCATGCTTGACGGTTGGGATGAGGTTCTTCTGTTCGAACGCAGTGTTTGGTTTTTGCCAAACATAACGTTTCTCATTGAGGCCAAAAAGTTCTACCTTTGACTCGTCTGTCCAGAGAAGATTGTTCCAGAAGTCTTGTGGACACCATTCTTGTTCAGTCTTTTTCTGATAGTTGAGTCATGAACACTCACATTTGCCAAGGCGAGAGTGGCCTGCAGATCCTTGAATGTTGCTCTGGGGTTCTTTGTGACTTCCTTCATGATTTTTTTTGGTTTGTTCTTTGAGAGATTTTGGTAGGACAACCTCTCCTGGGTCGAGCGACTGTGGTCTTGAACTTTGTCCATTTGTAGATTATCTGTCTGACAGTGGATTGGTGGAGCCCCAAATCCTTAGAAATGGTTTTGTAAACCTTTCTAAACTAATGAGCATCAATAACTGTTTTTCCAAGGTCCTCAGAGATTTCTTTTGATTGTGGCATGATGTGTTTCCACACATCTGTATGGTGAAGACCAAACTCAAAGTTTCTGATCTTTATATAGGGTGAGGCCTCCCAAAATCACCCCTGAAGATCTATCTAATTATTTGAACACCAGATTCTAATTATTCCCTTAGTTAAGCTGATAAAACCAGGGGTTCACTTACTTTTTAACATACCCTGAATCTTAGTTACTCATTGTTTGTCTAATTCATACATCATTTTGTTTTAAAAAACATGGAATTGGTTAATATAAACCCTATTGGATATTTGAGAAAAGACTGGTAAAACTATCATGGTAAAACTATGCAATTTCCATAATTATAATTTGGGTCCACAAACTTTTTCTCTGCACTGTAATTCTGAATGTGTAAATAGAAATGTACACTAACTTTTTTAGATACCATCCATTGTAATTACTGATGCTTTAAAGAATGAAAAAAATCATATTACATGATTAAAAGGTTACACTTAATTTGATTGATTTTTGCAAAAAACTGCTGAATTTCCTTCACAAGTACTACTGACAACTGTTTGAGCAATGTTTTAAAATAGGTTTTATTTGAAAACATACTGTCAAATGTTCCTACTAATTTTAACATGAAGTGTATTATTATAAGTACACACAAATATAGAATGTAGAAAAAATGTAAGAAAACACCTAAGAAATAGAGCTTTAAAATAATAGCTGAAATACGCAGTACAAGAATGCAGCACTCCGCTCACTCTAGAGTCCCTGCCCCACTCACTGCCATTTCTCATACTGATCAACCCTGAGGTCTGTACTAATGCTGGGATCAGCTAATACCAGACTCTGTATTTTTTCGTTGCAACTGGTACTAAGATAGTATAGAGCTGGGGATGATTTGTGGATTCTGCCAAGGGCATTTTCAGCTTTCTTAATACTTTTTTAGAATGTACTACTAATTTTATCTCACCAATCTGCAGCTTTTTGGTAGGTGAACAACATTGCTTAATTATATGTTCAAGCCATTAATTTAAGTTTTCCTCATGAAATAAATGAGGATCCTTCCAAGGAAGTGCTCACAGATGCTTGTGACAAAGATCGAATTACGCTTGGTGTTAGATCTCCCTCCCGACCTGAGAGGGTACTAGATAAAGGAAGCAAAATACCCTGGACAAAAAGGCATGATACTATATTTCCGTGGATAGGTGGAAGTTGGCCGGCTAGAAAAGGGACTGAGCTACAGTACCCGAACTCAGTGACCCAAACGGGAAACGGCGTGGCATCCACGGATTGGAGAAGCAGATGCACTTGTTAACCAAGGGGTCATGAGTGAGGGTATAAAATAGGGGAGTAGCAACGTAAGTTGTTCCTTTGTAAATAGTTAGAAAAACAACCTGAAAGGAGTCTCTGCATTTAAAAGAAACTGTGAGTGTTCTGTTAGTCTGTCTTGTAAACGTTGTTTGTTTGTTTTGTCTGCTTTCAAGATTACTAGCACTATCAGGAGCTGCAGCCGCAGGCCAGCATTAAACCCAGACACCAGCCCTTCACTTTCTACTTGGAACAGTCTTTTCACCACAAGCACTTAATTCACGCACCAAAGGAACTGTGTGTGTGTCTTTGAGTTTTGTGTGGGTGATAAAAATTGACTTTTGGTTGTGGGTCAAACCCATAGGATTATACAAACTGAAGTGATAAACACAGCTGTATTATTTCCATAATTTATTATTTACAGGCATTCACCATAAATCTGGACATTGTAAACCCTTTCAATAAACACCCTTGCACCTCTTCCTAATTGTCTGTGTGATTTGTACCTGCACTGCACTCACCTGTATCTACTCACCACTTTGCCACAATGCTGCACACATGTTTCTCTGCAAGTGCATTGTACTGTAACTCTGTTGTGGTAATTTTTTTTTTTCAGTATGTATTTATGTAGGACAATATGGTATTAAGCAGTGCGTCATGAAACATGATTTCTTTTGACAACATTTTTTTCTATTCAGCAGCAAACTGTTTTTGTGCCAGACTGAGATGGTTCTATCCTGAAATGTTAATGCTTCTATTTAATTTAAATAAATAATTAACATTTCAGAATTTTAAGTAATATTAAAATAAATAATTGCTATGCCATCAAACACATCCTCTCTTGAGACTATGAACCATATCCAAACATATCCAAACAGCTAGGCCTATCTCATTTCAGCAGAAATATATCTGAAAGCTCTGGTTATCAGTGCTTTGTTGTGAGAGAACAGTGTTTTGGGGAAAGTAAATTGAAATATACATGGACACTGCTGGTAAAAATGTTTTTGGTATATGGATACCTATGAACTGTCTTTCACTACTAATTTTACATCTGTTATTATATATAAAAAGGAAATTAATTTGTAAATGTTAACAAATAGGTTGTATGCCAGTCCTAAATTATTTTAGTACAGTTTACTGTAATTCTCTTGTGTTCTGTTGCAATGTGTATACCAGTGATGTAAAAGATATGCATGCCAAGCCAATCTGAGTCACCCTTGGGTGTAATGGTTTGAAAAAATGAAAAGGCTGAGTCTGGTTCTTTTTTTTTTTGACATCTCCCAAACAGTTCCACACTCCCATAAGCACAGATATTGCAGGTTCATCCCTGTGAACATCCATGCCTTGTTATTTATTTATTTATTTTTTTCATTATTTTGTTTTGTTTTGTTTGAAGCTGGGTTATATGTCAGCAAGAAAGGACTGGTTGAATTGTACGATACATGATGGAGGTAGTCAATCTATTGTGGACAGATAGTGACCATAGTAATTAATTGGTAAATTAATTCCATTGTCCTCATTCAAAGTCATATAAACTTCTTATGGAAAAATCTGAATAAACTTTGATCAGAATAGTTTGCTTTGGTAATAGGCCCTAAGCAGCTATTTCTTTCACAGTACTAAATTAATGTAGGCCTTGGGCATATTCTAAATTTCAGAAAATAATTTGAATGCTTTATTTCACTGACAGAAATCATAACACATAGTATGTCTATTATTTGTAAGAAATCTAGTTTGCACACTAAGCATTATGACTTATTTATTTTCTATGTGTTATGAATAATTTTGTCTTGCTGCATACAACCGTGGAATTCCATTACATTGCTACCCATACAGAATACAATTATGCAAAAAGCATACTGTGTCAATGGTATTTCATTATCATCTTCACAAGAAATATGTGCAAGATTACCGAGCAGACTGGCATATACATGCACTGGATTGGGAGTATTGGTTTTACTAAAATAATTCAGATTATGGGAATTTTTAATCAAGATCTTATTTGGGTATTGACAAAAAAAACTTAGTTTGTTTGAAATCCTAGAACTAAATATTGAAAGCTTTCCATAAAATGTATCATTGAATTTTGTATTAATGTATGAAATTGTCAGTTGTTGCTGTTCTTTGCTTAGTCTCCTTATCAGGGTTCTCACTAGGAATTTTTCACACAATGGTGGTTGGAGGAGCGGGGAGCGAGGGGGGGCGGCGGCAGTGCAACGAAAGAAATGGAGATCCTCGCAACCCCCTGCAGGCGAGGCAGGACAAGTCATGCGCATGCTTACACTTTCTGGAAGTAGTTGTCAGCATATATACTATTCTATATCTATGAATGACAGTAGGTAGATGGAGTCTGCATCATAGAATGACGTACTCACTTGCATCCAGACAACCTATCGAGAATTATCTATTATTATGATAGCTAAATTTGGATTCTATCATCTAAAGCAGAATGACAGTTGCCTAGTAAAACCCACATCAGTTTGTATAAATAACATACAAACAAATATTATAGTGTTCATTAACTCAAAGCATGAATTGAAAGCAATAATACTTTTCTTGCATTCCACTTAAAACAAAACATTAATTTTAGTTTAAGGTCTGCTTATTCTCAAGGACTGAAACACTGCTCATTGAATACTTAACGGACTTGCACTGCCTCCTCCAGCTGTTCCGTGTCTTCAACAATACAGGCACTCAAAGGCTCTCCTGCTGGCAGGTTCCGGGGTCTGCCTTCCTCACGTTTCATCTCCACCAGGGTACGAAAGAAGTGTCTTTGCAAAGAACAAGAGTCATTAGCTATTTAGGTAATTACAATGAAACAGCAATTCCTCCACCTATGTGCACTCTTCGTCCAGTTACATCTGGGATATTCCACTGCAAAACTCCGGCACTGCTAGGTCAATAAATTGAATACATTTCAATTTATGTCGACTTCAAATGTTCATCCAACTCTTTCTCCAGTGGTCAACCTGGGCTAAGTTAGAGATTTGATTACAAGTACTTTAGGATTTTATTCACACACAGAATGATATTATGACCCACACTGATGCTACAATGTGATTTTGTGGAACTTTGAATACAGAGTCATTTTTCCAGGTAACAACATAAGGGCCTGTTACATTCAACAGCACCAGCGAGAACCCTGCACATGCCCGGAGACCCAATGAAAAAGAAGTCTTTTTTGTGCATTGTGCCACATTCATTTGTTAGCATGCCCCTGAAAGAACATATCAAAAGTACATGAACCTTTGCTCAAAGCATTATTGTTGTATTGACAGAGTAGTTGAAATTTGCATTTAGATTACTGTTTAAAATAAATAAATAAGTATCACTCTTAAGTAAAAAGGGACTTGTGGTTATTTTGTTAAAAAAAATAGAACTTAACCACTTTAAAATATTTTGGTTTTAGGAAATACATTTTATCACTAATATTTAAAAACAAGTGCATTTGTATTCATAACATAATATTTCATGGAGATGCCCCTTGGAAACTGCACTTACTTATTAATTCATATTACAAAAGAATATACAATACAAGCAAAATCCAGTATTGTACATGGCATTACTAATTTGAAACTAGTAAAATAAAACAGATGATCATACTATGTGATGACAACAAGATAAAGAACCATTGAAAGGGGCATGTGAAGGCTAGCACAACAAAACGCTTTTACTGGCATTGAGTGGAGTGAGAATGAAAGAGGCAAGATCTGTTATTTCACAGAGAAACATCCAGGGACCAGGCTTATTGCTCGATATTTAATTAGGGCAATTACAATAAAAGTGCAGTTTTCCTGTTAGGGGATTGCATAAAGTCAGCCTACCTCTTTTATAGTGTTTTCAAAACTACTCATATCAGGAGCCTAGCTTGTTTCAAAATTAATCATTTAACAAAGTTCAGTAAAGGCATTGCCAAGCCTGAACAGAACAGTGTGGAGAGAACTGTGAAAGAGAAGGTACCGGGATAGCTATGCTAGGGTGCTGTTTTGTTTAGTAGTGTTTTGGATTTGTTTTGTTTAAACCTTTAGTTTGTTCCTTTTTTGTTTTTGTAAAACAACAAAAGAGCGTCAAGGCATTTAAACTCCAGTTAATGCCTCTGGGTGTGCTATTCCTGCCAGTGAGCAGCGTTGACTGCCCGCCACGTTACCTCATTCAGATATCTGGCACTGTCCTGATAAACTATATGCAACTCTGACAAGTAAAAAGTTATTTGTTTATTTTTATTTTTTCTGTAATTATGTGATTCTTTTATGAACATTATCTGGACTATTTTCCTAAAACTTTTTTCAGTGAAAAATCGCCTGACAAGGCAAATCTAGGTTTTAAAGTGTTGTTTTTTTTTTTTTTTTTTTTTTTTAATAAACAATGAGAAAAATTGTTAACTAATTGTGATAGTGACCACTCAATGAAGGTTCTATGGTGTAGTAGTTGATCTTGACTTTCTTTAGCGCCTTTGGCTTTGGATGCATAACTCCAGTAGCGGACACTGTTGCCATTTCTAATTCTGCATGACTGGTAATGGTTATGAGTCATCTTTGCAGAGATTATATTACACAAATGCTGAATGGCTATAGATGAGTACATTTCAGATAAAGCCTTTTAAGGAGCATATTGTTTCTTACAGACAAACTAAAATGGGGAGGAAACGTTTAACACAGATCAACTAGAGTCCCTACACTGTCTCACCAAGAAAAAGCACTGCCATTTTCTGCTAACACCAAAGTGCTCCAAACACCTTTTCCTTAAATCTGAATTATACTTTTACATTTCTTAATTGTATCATAATTAATTTGAAATGATATCTTTGCACACCTCCCTAACAAAGTAGATTAACCTTATTCTAGGCCGCACATGTATTTACATTACTTCTTATGTAGGGAAGTTGTAGTAAAGTAGCACATCGTCCATATGAATGGCCAAGAATAGTCTTTATAACAACAGTGGCTGCAACCTTATTATATATAGTAAAGTTGGCTGTAACTGCAAAATCACAGACATCCCTTTCTTGTGTTAGTTTCTAAAAGACTGGCAGATGTTTGCATATTAATCACTTATTTTCATTTTCATTCCCTGAATGCCAATCTTAGTCTGCAGTATCATGCTGTTCATGAGCATCACAAATAAAGCAAAGAGCTACACAGTGGCAAAAAAGATACCAGAAAAGTAGAAGCTCTCTCTGACCAAAGCTGGACACAACACTATTCCACCCCCAGTAGTACCTTTGTTGAATAATTTATCATGACACATTATTATTTTTGTATTTCGTTGCCGTTTTAGTTGTATCTCAGTTTTGGCATTCTCTTTCATTGTGTGTTATAGGATGTTTTGATGCCACACTTCTATATATGGAATATAAATGATATAACATTGTGAGGCGAGTGACTAGACTGTCATTTGGCAGCTTGATGTGTTTAATAATATTGTGCCCTGCGGCATTTGCTTGTTTTTTTGTTTGTATGTTTGTTTGTGGTGGGGGAGTTTGGGGGGTGGGAAACTTGTTATCTACTGGATATACAGTGGAAGAATTGAAAGCACGTCATCTTCTATTGCACTCTTATTTCATTTAATTTTAGATTCCCATCATTCATGCCACAGATTTAAATACCATAAGGTGCCACATGTGCTTTTTTTATAATGTATGTCCTAATAATATATATCTGACCTAAATACGTTTGTTTGTGGGGTTTTTGTGAACAGACATGACCTTGATGTGCTATCTTTGCAGCCGTCTTCTTATCTCTTTATACTGTATGCCTGCAGTAAATAACAACTTCCTAATCCATATGCCCTACGAAAGAATCTGGATGATAGGATGGCTATGGCTTTCTTTATGCCTGTCTGTATGTCTATCTACTGACATACATAGCATAGGGGTAGATATAAGGATACATGCAAAGTGATTTGTAAGAGCAAAACCCCATAATGCAGCCGTAAATCGTGTTTAGCAGACATAAAGTCTGATTTTAGCATCTGCTAAAAATTTGGCATATGTAAAGAATGGTGTTCACCTTGTGTTCCACATCTGCTATCAAATTTACACTTTGCCATCATTAATCCATTAAAATTATCTGGATACTAAGCGGCGCAAATATTATAATGTGATTACAAGGCGCAAACCATTGTAGAAGCATGTAATTAAGAGATCTATTATTATTCATTTATTTAGCAGACATCTTTATCCAAGGTGACTTACGAAGACTAGGGTGTGTGAACTATGCATCAGCTGCAGAGTCACTTACAACAATGTCTCACCCGAAAGATGGCGCACAAGAAGGTTAAGTGACTTGCTCAAGGTCACACAGTGAGTCAATGAGTGAGCTGAGATTTGAACCAGGGACTTCCTGGTTACAAGCCCTTTGCTTTAACCACAAGACCACAAAGGTCACACCTCCTTGGTGTGTGCTATATAAAAGCACACAACTCCAGAGACCTGCCATTGGCTTCAGGCGTCCTGGTGTGACGACACTTGGGTTTTGTTAAGGAGAGGCAGGAACAAATATTCAATTCTAGGGTCACTTTGTTTGGGATGCAAGAGGATGAGATGCTGAAGCATTATCGTCTCACTCCACAAGTCATCCTAGACCTAATAGCTGAATTGAGGGATAAGCTAGACACCAGCATCAATCTAGGTACCACTATCCCTGCACATGTGAAAGTGCTGTGTTCTCTGTACTACTTGGCGTCTGGTTCTTTTCAGACCAAAGTTGGAATCTCTGGAGTGATAGCCCAATCCACCTTTTCCAGAATGCTAGGGAATCTTTTGGATGTCATGCTGAAAAGGATGTTTCATGCTGAGTGACCTCAGCTGTAAAGACTCTCAGCACCTTCTCAGAAAACCTTTATTTTCTTTTCTGTGCACCAAGAGGACTTTGTTGCCCTTACTCTGACATAGTTTTTTTTGCTTTGTATTTTTGTGCTTCACACATGTCATACAGCGACTGCTGCTCTCAGTACTGTGAACTCTGCAAATCCGGGTACTAGCTAGACTGATACACTCATTGAGACCTCATTATCATAATTCTGGATCATTATTTGTGTGTGTTGGGTAATTTGTATTGCACAGTGCAAAATAATTGCTTGGCTGCAATGCAATTTGAATTTTGCATCAGAAATTATTTGCACTGTGCCTGTACTTACAACCTACTCCATAATGTATAACACAAATTTATTATATTGTGTTACCAAGCAATCAGTCACTTCAAATATCAAGCCACGCTACCCTGCAGATTAATAATACAGGATTCTGGACCCTTTTAAAGGATCAAAGGGACGCTAATGTTCCCCCTTAAGAGATTTTCATTTTAACCATGTGACAACCCACTCGTACACCCATCATGACATTTATTATTTTTTTAAATTTCTTCCAAGGAGATACTTGGTGACAGGGAGTGAGGTTTGCTCAGCTGCATGATTTCTGTTCAGCACAGTTAATTCCGTTATCTGTTAGTCAAGTTTATTGCAGTCTGACAGCTAATAACTTCTGTATATCTCTGTAACCATTTTTAATCTCATTCCCAGCTCTGTAAGTCATATGTTCTCTGATTATGAGAGGTGATGTGCAAGTATCGTGTCAGCCCTTTACTTCATGTTATCTGAACCAGACAAGAAAGTTAGAGCTTCTCTCATAAAATATGCATCAAGTGAGAGGGATGAACATTTATGTAAGTTTTGAAACAGCCACATTCCATTATGTTTTTACAAAGTGAGAAATGAACTAAGATATATATTTCCAGACTTTTACATGGTTTGTTCTATACTTCAGGGATGTTTGATTCGCTTTGGCTTTATGCAGTGAGAATCTATTTCACCCATGTCAAACAGATATTGTAGATTTTTCTTTAGATGTGAAATGCATTAATGTATGTTCTAACAGAAGCAATTATAACTACTCACATTTTTTTTTGTCAAGACCTAAAAGACAAGATGAGACATCTGATCATTAGATAGATTGCACATTTGCAAGGAAATCAAAGCAGATTGTTTATCATGCAATATTCTCTTGCAAATCAAATGGTACCAGCAAACAGTTTACAAGCAATGTAGTGTGTGATACATAAAAAAGACAAAACTATTAAGAAACAATGTGCACTTTAAAAATTAATAACAAAAAAGCAAAAGTATCCCAAATATATTTGTATGTGATAGGATTATGTAGTGTCAAAGTGGGTCATAATATCATTCTGTGTATGAAATTAACAGAAATTAAGTTTTTTTTTTTTTTTTTTTGGGGGGGGGGGGGGGGGGGGGGGGGGGGGGGGGGTCCTAAGCCATTCTACTTGGTTTCTGGTCACAAACTCCCCCACTGACAAAGAATGCTTTTTAAAAAAGAGAGTCACAAACTAACTGCTGGACAAGTGTGTGATCTTTGTCCATCGCTGAATGATTCATTTGGCACCAGTAGTATCTTGCAAGCCAGAGAGTCTTGGGTGTTTTGACACCTCAGACAGAAAACAGTCCATCTCACAAATCTAGCCGACAGGGCGAAACACTAAGAACAGGGTGCCGTCTCTGAACGAGAACAACCAATGAGAACCACCCCATGTGGACCTGGGCACATACCAAAATAAACAAACTGACCAAACACAGCGTGGAAGTGAGAATCACAAAAGTAGTAGCTTCAAATGGTGTGCTTCCCACACTAAGCAAGCTCCCCACAGGAGAAATAGAGCTTCAGGCAAGAGAAAGAAAGTCGTGCTGAGAGGAAGTGGAACGGAGTTCGGAGGAACAATATGGAATCTAAACTGCTCTGACAAAAGTTTCTCAAGTCATGGGAGCATAAGTGCTCAAATTCATGGAAGGCAAGGAAGACCCAATGTTCTGAAGAATGGCTAAAATCATGTTCTGAGAAGGCTGAAATCATCTTTGAAGAGAGCAGTAGTTATTTGCCCTACGAGAGAGGGAAACAGTAAACGGGATACTGCCTTGATTTGAAAGCGGGTCTTGGTTTCCATGTCGCTCCATGAAATGGATGGAAGCATAGCCAGCAGCTGGGCCTAAGGTCATGTTTTAGGCATACAGAATAATTGCAATGAGAACACTTCTATGAACTACATAATGTTCCAATTACAATGTATTCTCTGAACTAAGTTACTTCTGATCAACAGAACTATTTCCAGTTGGAAAACTGCTGACAACAAAGATAATGCTGCAAGACTTGAAAATCAACAAGATGGTCTCCATTTGAAAATAACTATTTGTTTATTGTTAGCCAACGCATTACAATGTGTACTTTAAGCAAAGTACTGTCTTCTTTCTTTGGAACTTGTAGACACTGTGATCAACCATAATTAATATTAGTATATTAACCACGTATGCTAATGATGTTATGGTTGTAATTGTATATAAATCAATTAACTGTATACTATTCACATATTTCTAAACAATAGACTTTCCTTTCTGTATAATTAGATTAGTTGTGCTCCCCTTTTTATTCATAAATAAATTATTGTTTTACATTTCTGACATGTTGTGTGAATGTTGGTTTTTGTCAAGGAAATCCAAGTTCTACATGATCCAGAACTTAGATATGGTGTGTTCCATTTCTTACATGTTGACATCCCTGAGTGGGTGACTAGAGACTAATTTATATTTAAATAAATTGTATACCTAATTCATTAAATTTTGGAGGCCCCGTTGGGATATCATAGCCTGACCTTAACTGGATTCTACTGACAATGATTTAAAAATAATTTATTAAATACATGTTTAGAAATGCTAAAATTAAATGGCATTATTCTGATACTCTTCTCACAAACTAAGTCGGCAGAGACACCGGACATGACCTGCTTGCTACCGAAGCTGCAGTCAGTGTGTGTGCGAGTTATAGTGTGAAAGCAAGTTTAATGCTGTGTACATTAAATCAGCTGCAAGCAGATTTTGGTTCAAAGTAATTAGATATAATTATTTTGCTGGTACTGCTTTGAATAACAATGGCAGCATTGTTTTGTGAAGTTGAATGTTTAGTCCAGAGAGCTAGAGATGATGAAATCCCTGTTCACGTTGAAAGTATACTGGATGTTGATTTTAACATTAAACCAACACTGTCTCAAATTGGTAAACAGGAGATCCTGGGTTTGGGTAGGAAATAGTCAAAGCCGTTAACATTTACTCTGAAGGAGTTAAAGAAAGCTAAAATTACTGGACATGAAGCAAAAGAAGCAGAAGTTAATTCTGCCAGAATTGGCAAGGTGGTAATTCAGGAGAGAGACGAGATAAAATTGAAACGTTTATCAGTGGTCTGTAAAAAAATTGCTTTAGAAAATAAGTTTGATGCATTGGTAAATCAGCGAAATAATATGCAAAAGGCATTGTATACTGTCACTGAAGACGAGTAATCTTTTCGGGATCAGCTTGTTTCGCTAAACAGGGTGCAAGTACTGAGAAACAGCTGTGGCGCACAGACTGACCCACTGCGGTCAAAAGACAAACAATAAAAGGGGGAATGATTTTGCAGCATATCTCAATCAAATCCCTTCATTCCCAGTAAACGGGGATCTCTCGCTCTCAGCCTGGGAGACATTCTCGCATCATAGCGAAAACTGTCCTCGCAGCTGCATGACAGACCACAGCGAAATTGAGTTCAGCCCATACATTCTTCCCCTCGCTGTTCAAACTACCTCTCCTAGAGAAGGGGACCCAAGCTAGATTTGCAACAAGTGAGAGAATTGGTTACAAACATTGAAACATTTGTTCCCTCAAATCTCCACTGTAACGTAGCAACATATGTTAAAGATTAGAATTTTGCCCTGCAGTTTATTCCAAAAGCTACAGAGCTTGAAAATATGTCTCTCTTTCGAATCAAGAGTGACACTACACTATGGGGTTGGATTTTTAGACAGAAGCTGGAAATTCCTGATAACTTTATGCAGCTGTGTCAAGCGCTGATTAGAGTTCTCAGTTGGCTTGCTGATATGGGGGCTGTGTTGCAGATCAGGCAAAAAGAGAATGAGTGTCCTAGGAATTATTGCAAAAGGTTGAGAAACATTTTTCTGGACATCATTATCCAGGAATGGAAGAGGACATTTTCTTTAAAAGATTGATTGTTGCTAACTTATTTTCTGCAGACAGGGAAAACAGCAGCCATCAGGGGAGACCCTATGTTAGCAACCCACAGAGGAAGAGGGGAACCTCCCTCGAGGTTAGTGTGCTCATATCACCACAATGGGAGTAATTGCTGCACTAAATCAAGACAAAAGCCCCCAGGTAAAATTGAGACATGGGATAAGCATAAACAGAGCCCATAAGAGTCAGCAGCTAGTCAGTCTGACTTGGGTGTGGCTGGGGCAAGCTTTGAAACAGGTGTACTCTCTCTCCTGCCAGAGGTGGATGTGACTAGGGTTACAATAGCCAGGCAGCAACGTGCCCCGCTGATGCTTGACCAGTCAGGGGTACTCCCTACTCCTATCTTTAACTGAGAAAGGAGGGGGGAAGGGAACTGCTGGGAGACAGAATTCCCTGTGGGACTTAAAAGTTTCACTTTGAAAGTGTTTCTTTTATTTTTGTTGGTTACCTCAAAAGGGATAGAATAGTCAAAGAATTAAATTCCTTGAAGGAATATAAAAAAGTAGAAATTTATATATATATATATATTATTGAATGTATATTACTGAACAATCCAGAAGTATTTGTGAAGGATGTTTTAACTGATGTTCTTGATAGTTTGGTTATGAGACTGACGTGTGCAGGTATGAATGGATCTATACAAAGATTACTTAATTCTCTGTGGAGATTTAGTTCTCCTGGTGAGCAAGCAATTTGTTCCCAAAAGCATGAAGGCTTTCATTGCCAGAAGCATTATAATGTGTCACATGGATACTGTCTTAGAGATTGAGTTCTCTTAATGAACAAATAAGTTGTTCGGGAAAGTTTGTAAACTTTCTCAGCCTAATGGTTTGAAATGTAGCTAGACTGATTTCTAGACATTTTAAGGAGTAAAGTATTTAAATGTTAAAGATGTTACATAACCTACATCTCCTTTGGGAACACAGTGATAAGGTATACTGACTAGTGTGCTGATGAGCTGCTGTCATGAGTGTGATCTAAGATTACCGTTAATATTTTTGCATAGATTGTGTGTGAAGAGTCAACACAATGCTGACCTCACAACATTACCCTCTATATGATTTGGATATTGTATTTCATAAATCAATTAAATTACTGGTTATGGTTTTAATATAGATTAGTAAAGGTGTGAAAATGTTTTGTCAAAACTACCTGTAGTTCTAATGGACATTAGAATTATTCCAACTATGTCTGCTGAAAGTTCATCCTATAATGAGTAAGAATAGCCTTGGTCTATATAAATTACACTTAGTAAATGGGGAAACGTAACGATTAATGTCATGTTGACCTACCAAATGCATATCACCCTGGAATAGCATGCACGTTAAGGAAATATTTAACTATGCTTGCAACTCCAATATGTTGTTGGTGTCATTTTAAAAAGAAAAGCAAAGCAAACAAAATGTAACTCGGCAGAAATGAATATGAAAAAGTTATTCCAAGTTAGATCTCTCAACACTTGTTTTATATATGTATGCGGCAAAGTGGCTGGTAAAGGGGGAACAGGTGTAGCTTTAATGCGATGCAGGAGTGTCAGGCAGACAACGGTAATCTGGTGAAAAGTGCTAATTTCTATGCCAGGTCTGGTAACCGTAAAATAATAAATCCCAGGCAATACGTAACAATGTGTAAGGCACGGGGATAATAAAAAGGGCACAGTCCCAAAGAATAACAAACACACGGTCACCAGTCCTGGGTGAGTGCAGTCGTGCTAGTGCTGAGTGCAAACACAGGTATTTCTCGTGACGGTAGTGCAGTGGTGCTCTGGATAGTGCTGACCCTTTGGTGACAGCAAAAACACAAACAATTACAGTATAGACAAACACAACTCTAAATACATAACATGTCTTCCTTTTATTATTGAGAGCTTCTCTCTCAGTCCTTCTCTCCACCGAGCATTACCCAAATGAAGGAAAAGATCAGCGTTAGCCTGGCCCCTATATGAAATCCCGCATGACATCTAGGTAAACGGTTGCAACTGCTTTACTGCTTGCAGCTGCCCCTCGTTTACCTTTCAGGTCAATACGGTCTTACAACAGAGTCTCGCTTCTTTCCAGGCTGACTGACTTCCCGGTCCCGGAAACGAACTGTCAGGCCAGTCCTTCCAGATACTTCTCCTCCCTTTCTTTAGCGCCCTCACCGGTTGGGAGGGAGATTTATCAACAGGACTCATTATCTTTCTGTCACAATGCATTATTAATTTGCCTATAAAAAAAATAAAGTACATTGTATTTTTAATATACTGTACATTTTCAGTCTCGCGACACTGACATCTTGGTAGTACCACATCTTCTATGAAAATAAATAAATGTTTACATAACTGCATATGACTAGATATATCTGTCACACACATTTATCCAATTCCCTCATCTCTGTTCATTTGAGAACCAATGGGATTAGCTTCACTTATGTCTTTGGGCAAAACCAACCAACCACCCTGCACAAAATGTAACTGTTATATCTTTTTCCACTGCAGGTACTATACAGGAAAGAGATTTGAACAGAACACATCATTGGAGGAACTCCACAGAGTCAAGTTTTTCACCACTCTGGTTGCTGTCAAATTCACTTACATCTTTTGGAGTTTACATCATCCTGTACTGAACAGATTGCCAATGCTTACAAGGAACTGCTTGTTGCTGTTTCTTTGGTTCCTGTTTGACGAAGGTCTCTTGACACCCCTGCAGTCGCCACCACGTAGAAAACTGGGAAAGGAACATCCCGGGGACATTGTGGGGCTACTGAGAAATGCACAACCAAGTTTTCAACGAGTTAAACGTGGCTGGGTGTGGAACCAGTTCTTTGTCCTGGAGGAGTATATGGGGTCGGACCCTCAATATGTTGGCAAGGTAATATGTTTGTTTACTGTAATCTCAAACACCTGAAATTCATCCTTAAACAAGTGGTGGTGTTATTTTTTGGTAAATCTTTCTCACAAAACCTATTTTTTGCTAAAGCTTTTTTTTTTTTTTTTTTACCCAAAACACAAAATGATACCGGTGCAATTCACATATTAATACAAAATCTAACATTAGTAAACAGTAGTAAGATAGTATTAGATGTATTATTATATTTTGAAAACAACAACAAAAAGCAGTATAAAATAAAAAGTGCCCTTTTAAATATAAAAAATAAAGTCTGTGTCAAACCTGAAGGTGCTCCCAGAGTGCATGCAGCACATAAATGACATGACAAGAAATGTATGCGGCACAACTCCCTCACTTTAGAATATGTGGAAAGTTTGGCATTCTTTAGTGCACCTGTTGTCAGTTGGTTAAAACCACATGGTTTGGCCTTTCTGCTTACAAGGTCCACAAAGGAACATACTACTGCATAGCAACTCTTGAAATCCTTGACATAGTGACTGGTGTCTGAGTTGATAAGACACATAATCATAAAAACCTGCATCCATTGGACTAGTAGAATGTATGGACTGCAATATATCATATTGTAAAACTTTACATTTATCAATATTGAAATACACACAATTTATTTTTATGAATCTCAGCAAAACTTATTGTAAATAACTTCTTATAATACAAATTAACTTAACACAAATTTCCAGTAAACTTTTTAAAAAGTTAATTTACAACCGTATGGTCAATAAAGTACACAGTACTTCTAAATGTATAATAATTTTCATTATACTGTAAATACATTTTGATTTCAGTGGTACTGTAATGTCAATACAAACGCACAGTATGCTTAGACTCCTCATAATAGGAATTTCTGATAAGACTAATTGTTTTGCCGCCCCCTTAATTTGTACTAATGAGAGATGACTGTATTTATGAGTGGAAGTTCATCAATAGATTCTACACCCACACATTGCAATGTGTGCAGTCCAAAACCTTCTCACAGCAATTGATGTGTTGTGTCTGTGCAGTTTTTAAAATGTACAGTATATATTTTACCTGATCTTTTATTCAGAGTCTGTTTTGGTATGTCCAGGTTGCTTCTATAAGTAAAATCTTACAGAAACAGCTAAGCTACACATATATTATTGCTTGTATATTGAGGCATAACTAGAAATCATTGACAATACTAATAAAACATGTACATGCCTTTAAAGTTGTTTCAGGTGGTGACTATATTTACAGTACATGCAGTCTTAAATTATTATATTACCATGCACCTGTCATGAAATGGCAATGCAACACAGGGTTAATGCATTGGGTAGACAATAGTTATCTGACTGCTGTACAAATCTTGTCCATTGTAAAAATACCATGAGCTTAAATTAACAGCAGCAACTGGGTTATTACATAACCCAATTATATCATCATAAAGGGGCTAAAATCAGAGCTACATGTAAACCCATTGCATCATACTAAAAATTGCATGACAATTTTTTGGGGTAGACTGGAGCAAATAGCTGAAAATCAGTTATTGACAAGTTCCCTGTCTACTCTTATGCATGCAGTTGGGTAGTTATCCTGCAACTTGTGTTAAATTTTACTAAACTATTTTTAGTCCAGTAACCATTGTTGAAATGTTACAGGGCTGCATTACGACGAATATGTTATAATGCAATAAATATTTTCAAACAGACACAGTTATAAATATAGCGTACATAAAGGCTGTTATATACATTCCCCAACTAATTTAAACAGCCTTAAATTTATTAAATGTTTTTATTTGCAAAGCTTTTACTCATTTCTGCCCTTTTAGTCCAGGAGCTGTCAACTTATTTGACTGCCCACCTGGGAGCTCCTCATTTTGGAATGTCTTTACCAGTGAAATACTATTGCAACACTGATCAAATAACAAATTAAAGAACTTTTTTTGTTTGTTTATAAATATCTCCAGACAGAGGCAACCATTTTCAGAAATAATAAAAAATTAAAGAAGTTTGTTTTATTCCTGCACAGAAATCTATACAGATAAACCCCATGGGTCACAGTGACCCGAAACATCTTATTTGTCGAAATGCAACTCCCTCAACAATATTTACAGGTCTTACATCTTGCGTCACTACATCCACAATCAATCTGCTTTGCTCTCTCACCATTTGGATCTGTTTTTTTTTTCTCAAAAAAAGAAACAACTGATGGTAAGTGCTTATTTTTCTCACTGTCGGGTTGTGTTTGGAGTTTTGTAGGGTACCATCTTATTAAATGGTTACACACATTTGTTGTGTTGCCGGAGTATCCCAGACATTTGTAGCATAGACTGCACTTTACTTTCTTACTGTCTTCATTTTTAGAAAAGAATTGTCAAACGTCAGAAGGCATTGTATCTCTGTCGTTAATTTGCTCCGTTGTTCGTCCTGAAGATTCCAGCGCAGAAGAGAAACAGGACGGGAGTCCAAGTGATGAGCCCAGAAGAGCTGTGGCTGGAGTTCAGTGTCTGTTTGTGTGTGTTTCAATCACTCCCCCATCCATCAGCCAACCTTGTTCTCTTTTTTCCTCTCCATTTCATTTATTCTAAATAAATACTGGCTACTACCCCATTTTCTACAGTCACCCTGTATCTGTCTGATTCCATCAGGACCTTACCCGAGTAAATGCTACAAAATTATATATATATATATATATATATATATATATATATATATATATATATATTATATTTATTTATTTATTTTTATTTATTTATTATCTGACTGATTTTATCCTATAGGATTGGTTAAGGAAGAATCGTATACAATGGTTATCATTAAGCTCCTAATTCGAGGATTAAGTGTTTCATCCCAACATAGGGGGGGGGGGGGTCCATTTAAATTAATTGAATCAAGTTTGCCTTTCACTATATGAGAAAACTGTTTTAGGTATGGTTTAAATTTTTATATTTGTTAAAAGTCTGACAAATACGGTTATATATATATTACATGTACACACTTATTCACAAAAGAGTGAGTACTTTCATTTAAAACTTGATTTTGCTCTGGGGGGTCAGATATATATATATATATATATATATATATATATATATATATATATATATATATATATATATATATATATACACACACACACACACACACACACACACCTATTTACAATTGGATGAAATGTATCAATCAGTCAGTATGACACTTTTACAGTATTTAGTTTTAGCCAGTCAACATGTTGACAAATGTATTCATTTGTCCATAAAATGCCTCTTACATTTAGAAATAATGGTGTAGCATTCAGACCCTACTTTATAGTATAAACTAAATAAGTGATGCAAAGAACACACTCCATTATGGGGTGCCATGTGTAAAAAAAAATTAATATTTTTTCCCAGATTTAACTTAAATCTTGTATTTCTTCCCCTGATTTATAAAAATTGTAAAATATATATAGTCACTTTTTTGCTTGCCACACAGGCTCTCACGGGTTCTTCTCCCTTTTAAATCACAACCCAACACACAAGATTGTACTAAAACAGCGCTCACGTGCACTTTTAATAAACACAAAATTAAATAAATACAAAACAAACACCTAGCTCCTATTTGGAGCACTCGCTAAACAAACAGGAACCTAACGATCACGCAGGACGGCTAAACCGTTTACCTGCCACAAACATTCAAAAACACACCCTCACATAATACCTCGATATGACTGCCCACTCACACAGTCGGGCTCTTCTCTCAGCAGTAGCCAGGAACAGCCTGGCTGCCTCTCAAATACCCTACACCTGGCTCTAATTTACAATTACCACCAGGTGCAGGGGATAACTAAACAATAAAACAATTACACAATTAAACCCCATAACACCCAAATGTGCATTCTCACATGGTTTTAGCAGGGAAGGATTTTAACCCTCTCCCTGCTATCTCACTATATATATATATATATGCGCACACACACATTCAGATATAATTTATAAATCTAGTTACAAAATTTAACATTTAACTAGATATTAAGTCTCTTAACACTAGCACCACCATAGACACTTTTTGAAAGGCTTTTGCAATTCAAATATTAATATCTCCTCGTATGTGAATATCTCGTGCAGGTCCGTTTTTAAGTGTTACTAGAATTAAGTACCCATACAGTGTTTCAGCTGCAGAATCATTAAAAAATGAATACTTCATAAACACTTGCTTCTTCAACTGCCAGATCCACAGTTTATGTGGCATATTGAAATCAATACAATATAGCTGAAAATTTAGTCTGGGCTTTGTAATAAAAATCAAAGTCATTGTGAAATAACGTATTATAATCCTGTTGAGTAACTGAAACACTGATGAAAGTCATTCTACACATCATATATTCTTATTGTTTACACTACATTTCTCAGGCAGAACACCCCCATACAATACATTATTCAATGAGTCTGCATTACTTGATCTGGGGGAATTAGCCATGAGGGTTATGAGTTGGAAATACATAGCAGTGCATTTGGATTCTACTCATTAAACCTGGTTTAATGAACTGGGCTTAGAAATTAACTTTAACAATGTAATCACAGATATAATTATACATAAATAGTTTCTGCATTTTGGGCAAAGCAAAAATGTCTTGCCAAAATAATTCATAACTGCATATGTTAAGTAATTTAAAAGGATTAATATATGTAAAATGATGCAGCAGGTTTGCCAGTCACTTATAATCTGTCATTATTATGTAATAAAGAGCTGAAAGATTTAGTATTGTAATATATGGGGGTGATACATGCTGTGAGACTTGCTGAAAATGGGTGTTGAAATGATGTCTGCATTAAGGATAATGACACCATTTATTCGCCCTGCCAAATTATACTTTTTTTCAAATATGTTATTAATGGGACTGCTGTTCAAATCACAGTCAGGACATATTTCTAAAACGTTAATGTCCCCATCAGTCTCACTTGCTGTTCACACCGGATCCAGGTGTATGATTGATCTTGTAAAAATGAGCCTCCCCAAAAGGAAGAAATATTCTATTTTTTTTATTTTTATTTTTTATCTCATACTGATTCATAACCTTTATTATAAACCTGTCAAATGAATAGAATGAGAATGCTGTCTTCTGATTGGTTGCTGTAGAAGGCATTAAAGACCACAACCATCACTGACAAAGTACAGGCTCCATCTCTATCCAACAAACGAGAATGGTCTTCACATCTTTCCAGTGTCTTAACTCTTGCATTTATTGACATCCTCCAGCCATCAATAGTTGAAAATCTGCAGGAAACCTTCCAACAAACTGCAAACCTGCAAAAGCACATTCAAATACAGAAGCTCAATGTTTTAATCCACCCTCAGAACTCTCAGCCATGAACACACCCGCTATGTTTCAAAACTGCACTTCCACAGGAAACCTGCAATTCAACTTGAAAGAAATAAACTTAAAAAAACCAAAACAAACTAAACAATGAAATTTACAGAATAAATAACTCAAATAGTTAAAATACTAATTTGAGTTCCTTTCTTTTAAGAATACATTCATTTGTTTAGTAATACTGTTAGTTATAGAAACAGTTTGTTATATTTACCTATTTAAAACTAACTTTTCTTTTCGAAAAAGCAGATGAAACACAATGCCTGTCGGTTACTATTGCTTAAATTTATCGCTGGTGGGAAATTACAATTTATTTGCCAGCTGTAGTGTCAGTTTCAACTAATTTTCACAAATGTATCCACATTTATTTCATGAAAAAAGTCCAGTATGTGTTTATTTTGATACAAAGCATGTCCTATTTCAACTCGGGAAACTGGAGTAATCCTGGAAGTGGGTACATTTTTGGGATGCAGTTTTTAAACAGAAACGCTCTGTACAGTCTGCATTCAGTACATGTATTTCAGATGTATTATTATTATTATTATTATTATTATTATTATTATTATTATTATTATTATTATTACACATTATGTGTACCACTTGCCATTTGACACGATATGTGAACCTATACACTTGGTGTAATACAGTCGTATTACCACGTTGGTGGCAACACCTGTGTATCATAATCCACCACTGTGTTCTGGGACCCAGGTATAATATTCTTACTTACGATTGCTAAGACTTCTAACCTCACCATGTACTTATGAATTTGTGAAAACACTGTTGATACCAAAACTGAATATGCAGAGTACTATATATATATAAAAAAAAAAAAAAAAAATAATAATAATAATAATAATAATAATAATAATAATAATAATAATAATAATAATAATAATCTATTTAACCATGTCATCAAGTGTTCAAATCAAACTTGAATCAGGATGTTCAGGGTTTAGTACTGACATTTTGTTGGATAGGCTGTATGCCAAAAAAAAAAAAAAAAATTAAAAAAAACAATCATTATAAATCAGTAAATTATAAATTTACCTTTGTAATAGGATGATTGATTTCTTGCATGGACAAATATACAATGCTGAACAGGGGGATTCACTGTTTATAAGAAGTTAAAATCAGAAGGACATTTTTATTTATGCCTTAAATAACATTTTGAACTGTTTTGTTCTTGGCATAATATGATGTACATGTCTGGTTACATCAGACAATGGGCTATTTTACAATGCCTGTTCAGACAGGATATGTCAGATTTAAGGTTACAGTGCAGAAAGGTAATCACAAACACTTCAAATGACATGTAAACATTTGTCCAGTGTCACATTAAGAATAGTTTATCCTAAAGCATAATAAACATGGTTTCAATAAAAAGTGCTTTCAAAAAGAAAAACAATATGTTCTGTTCTGCCATCCTCAGTAAATCTAAATACCTGATGTTCTTGAATAACATTAGTTACATGCCATAAAAGCTATGTATTTATTTATGTATTTATGCATTTATTTTTCCCAAATATTAATACATTAATATAATATAATATATAATAATAATATAATACTTAATTATAATATTATATAATAATATTATTATGACTGTCACGAGGTGACACTATAAAAGTTGTGCTTTGCTGTCAAACACGTTAAAGAGATTCACTTGAATTATGTGTACACCTGTAGGCTATTGACTTAATTAACAGGTGCTCGACTGGCTCTGGGTTTAAAAGGTAGGAAGCTGATTCAGAGACGGAGGGGGAAATCACTAGGAGAAGACTGAAGAGGGGAAGAAACACTAGGAGAAGACTGAAGAGGAAGAGCACTGGAGAACAGAGAAAGGAAGTCCGTTTACAACTTAAAACAAATTTAAAATGAAAAGTAAAGAGTGACGCAGAGCAACAATGATAAAAGGAACTGGGACAGAGAAGAACGGGGACACAAACCAGCAACGCACAGATAACAAAAAAGAAAGATTAAATAGACAGGACAGAGGAGGGATGGAGGGAAACGAAACTAACAGAGAGGAGATATTACAGCCGAGCCGATTGCAACAAGGATTGGCAGATCCACCTACTTGAGAAGCAGCAGCGTGGCAATGGCTGGACAGATCAGCTTATTTTTAATGTGTGACTAGTGTCCTGTGATAGCACAGTTAAACACTGTTTCTTTTTGTCTGATATAAAACCAATACTGAATATTCTTATAAGAGTATTTTTTCATCTGGATACTATTTATCTGTTATATACATTTAGTTTGATCTTAATTAGCCTTAAACAGGATTGTTTGAGTTTAGACTTCTCTGTGTCTCTTTTTATTGAAGGAGTGATTATGTATATGTCTTTTCTGCTGTTTTTCGACTAATTTATTAGTGATTACATCCGATTTTTAAACTAAGGTCGTAGCTATTCAACAGAGCACTTTTTAAGTGTGATTTATACTCGGTATTTTAGAAGAATAGGTAAGGTTTTAGTTTAGTGTTTTTTATTTTTATTAATATAAAGTAAGAAACTTTTTAGGATTGTTTTAAAGCTAAATCTATTGGGATTAACTATGGGTTTACCCGCCTTGTCTGTGTTTTTTAAGTTAACTATTGCTATCACCCACAAACATCAGTGCAGAATAGGACAGGACTCCAAACATTATCCCCCATTAGAACTTTACTGGACAAGCACTGTTGTGGGACAAGAATTCTGGACTTGTGTGGGAATGAAAGGATATTGGATCAGAAGCCTCTTACAAGTACAGTTTTCAGAGCTGAGCGGTACAGGGTTTGGCTGGGTGGGCGGCACGCTTGGGGGAGGGTGTTAATTGGCGTTACAATTTCAATGAGTTTGGCTATTGTGAATTGCGAGAAACGAGTGGTTGCACGCGTCACTACCTATGCATCCAAGATGGTGGCACTAGAGGCCAATGTACATTGTTTTAGTTATTGTGAACCCTTAAAATTTCCAATCACATGTATAAATACCTGACACTAAATAAAAAAAAAAAACTGTTAAATATTCATCTGTGGTTTGTGTTCTCAATCCTGGCTGGTGGTAGATCTCAGTTGGTGTGGCTCTATTAAATGAAATACGAGAGAACTTGTTTAATCTTTAAAGTGAGTGGCGCCTATAGAGAAAGTATAGGTGTTATTTTGTTTCTGTATTTAATTCTCTGTATGGGTAGCTTCCGTGCTGGCATAGGCAGTACTACATTGTGCGGTCTGATCATATCGGCCAGGTGACAATACTACTAAACATTTATATAAAAGTGTATTCATAGCTATATGCACAAACTGTAAGTATTGTTGTGTGGTTCATTAGTTTTAAAGGGTATTGTAAGTATTACAGTGAGTATGGTGACCTTACTATTAAAATGTACGGATTATACTCCTGATTTTAGAACACAATTTTTAGATCTACCTTTCTTTAGATAACTAAAATATACCTCATAATATTATTTAATGTAGCAGCTATTTTTCAAGTTATTTTTATAAATAAATAAATTCGGGTTCTTTTTTTTTTCACTGCTATATTCTGTGACTATTTGGAAGTGGTTTTCACGGAATAATGACATCACCTGCCCTATTTTCCCATAGTTAAGATAACTGTTATATACCTCTTAAAGCAGCACGGTTTTGTATATATATATATATATATATATATATATATATATATATATATATATACACACACACACACACACACACACACACACGTCACACAATTATCTGCACCCTATAACCGAAAAGCTTTGCGTCAGTTTTTATAATAGTCTGTTTCCAGCTTTATCAGAGCTAACATAAATAAAATTGTGGAAACTAGAATAGGTTCAGAAACAATACCATGGTTGAATAATGATCTAGGACAAGTGTAAAAATAATATGAAAAGAAAATCATTATTCTGTTCAAATGTATGACAAGTTACAAGATGTATCGAGATAGCCTGCCTATTTCTCAGGGAGAGGCCCTTAGGGTAGACCCCCCCCTCACAACAACAAGGTCTCTCAAAGGAGAAACATTATGAAAGCATTATGCAGCCGCATTAAAATGAATACTGTAGCATGTTTTTTGTGTTTTCTATTAACTTTTTATAATAGAATTCTGAATGCTGATTAAAATAACAAGTTTACTGGTAGTTATTTTTCTTTATACTATAACAATCTCCAACTTGCTTTTCCAGTATCTTATTGAAGATTCCTAAGAGTGAGCCCACTGATTCTGTTTTCTTATTATAGATTTTTATTGAAATGCTGCTGCTTATTTAAGGGAGAGAAACTGACAATCAAAGAAATAGGAATAATGTAATGTATAGTAACATATGTTCAGAGATGCCGATCGTAGAAATTATGTTTAATCTCAGTGGAGTCTATCAAGCTTTAAAGACCTAAATACATGTTGACAGGTTTAACCCCATCCCTGCCAACCTACATCCCCACACAATCAATTTACATTTGCAGGGCTTTCGGCCTGACACAGTTACATGCATGCATAGTTTTCTGTTAAAAAATATGTTGGGACAAACCTGTCTTAAATGTCTATTGTGTTTTTTCACTTTCTTTAGCTGCATACAGATCTGGACAAGGGAGATACTGTAGTGAAGTACACTCTCTCAGGAGATGGAGCTGGCTCTATTTTTACAATCGACAAGACTACTGGGGACATTCATGCCTTAAGGAGACTTGACAGAGAAGAAAAGCCTTACTACACTTTACGTGCTCAGGCTGTAGATACAGAGACTGGCAGGCCTCTAGAGCCTGAATCGGAGTTTGTCATCAAGGTTCAGGATATAAATGACAATGAGCCCAAGTTTTTGGATGGTCCTTACACAGCTAGTGTACCAGAAATGTCTCCAGTAGGTAAGTGGATGTTTGGTTTACGGCTTTCCATGTGATCATATTAGAGTACTCTACAGTACATGTGCAATTTGTTGTCAACATGATCTAACCATGAATTTAACCAAAATCATGAATTAAAAAAATGTATTTTGCAGTGTGTGTGTGTGTGTATGACACACTCAAACACACACAAATGTCTATAGTGTGTACATGTGCACAAAAACATACTTATGGTTCATAAAGGCAACAATATTCTGTGCAACATACAAATCCTGCCAGGACAGATTTAGCAATTTACTCAATTAGAGATAAAGCCTGAAACCCATTCCAGACGGTTGCTAATGCTGAGGAACTAGGGAGGATGCACTTTGGTTCATCCCTGGAGGCAGCATTACACTTTAGCCATCAACACTGGGCCAATAGGAAATCCACATTACCTGGCAGAGGAAAGGCACTGAAAGCTTACATACTACAGCAAAGCTACATCTTGGATGGTCCCCACCGCTACTATCTAATTTTATCTTTGCAAAAGCAAAGTCTAATATTAGAATGAAGTAAATAACAGCTACTCTCATGTAATAAAAATCAGTACACAAAAACATATTCATTGACGTATTGCTTTGTAAAGACGGTAGCATTGAAAAGGTCCCAGTGATAATAATGCTGCCTTAACGTGTGTGTGTGTGTGTGTGTGTGTGTGTGTGTGTGTGTGTGTATATATATATATATATATATATATATATATATATATATATATATATATATATATATATATATATATACAGTATAAATAATAAATTGAATAGACACTCTTGAGTACCAGCAACTATATCTTAATGATACACAGTTAAACAATGAACATAGAATATTTAAAAAAGCATGTCAGAATTTGACCTAGAATGTGCATGTTCAGCAGAACACAATTGCATGCCTTGGTTATCCTGAGAGCAATTTTACACTGACAGTTGCACCACATATTGAACACAGGAAATTAAAATTTCCACAAGGGCATTCTTTGCATCTCTATATTGAAGCTATTTTTAACACTGTTTCTGTCTGCAAAGCATGCCTTACTGCCTGCTATCATACCTGAAGAGGGTTGGTTCTCATTGTGAGATTACCTTCTACCCTAAAGTTGAATTGATATTATTGTGCAAGATATTCATCAAGGTATTACTCTTACTTACAGTACATACATGCAATATAAACCGCCATTTGGTATCTAGAGATATAAATTAGAATTATAATACATGCAAATGAATAGGAAATCACGTATTCCATCTATTTAGACCTGTGCACTTTTTACCTTCTTTAAAACAAAGGATAAGAGGAAGAAAATATTACCAAAAGTAAATGCAGTATTTGAGGTTAAACAGAATACTGAAGAAATGTAAAAATAAAGTGAGGTGACAATGCAACCGAAATACAACCCTATCAAATCAGATGGAGCCCTTATTATGATTTTTTCTTTCAAGTGGGTAAAGTACCAGTTTCTAGTCTCTATGAAAAATATCCACAAAACAAGATAAGCACATAATGCTGTATTTTAGCTTATATTATGTCACTAAACACAGTTCACTTACATGCATTTCAAGTGGTACCAATCACCCCTTGTGCTATCCTATACTGTCTATTAAGCATCTTTACATTACGTTTTAATGATCCCTATAAACATATATGGTGGGTGTAATATGTCAGAGGTCAACCCTAAACATAACAGCTTTCATTGATGTGCATGCGCACAATCAGGGTTAACTGGATGAGCACAGAGCTTAATAAAGACATCATCTTCTTCAGTAACCTACGCTCCTTTTGATGTGATACAACATGGACTATTCAGATTAATAAACAAAATGTTTATAATAATTTGACAATGTATGCTTTGAGAAACTCAAATTGCATGCGTACGAAAAATACTAAGGTATAATGAATGCATAGATCTATAATGTGTATCTACAAAATACATGTGTGCATCTAATAAGTAATTTATCTAACACAATAATAATTAATATACATTGTCAGTTTTTTTTTTTTTTTTTAACTAACGCTTGCTATTCTCTTACAAAAACCTTTATGTAACTTCAGTTGTTTTTTTTTTAACTTTCACTCTATTGTAATGATTACTATTTGCTATATCCACTAAATTATTAAGTTGTTTGTTTGTTATACAACCACAATTTTAAAACCTGTTTGACACATTTAATAGGTGGATTACCAGGCATACAGTCAAAGTTACTATAATCACAACAACTGTTTCACAGGACAATAAAGAAGAAAGAAATATAATGAGTAATATGTAACGAGTAATATAACACTGTACTTTTTTATTAAGGAATTATATTTGTTTTTTTCTTAAGAAATGAGTAACAAGAAGTAACTTTTTTCAGTAAAGTGCCCAACACTGGTAATTCACATTGGCCCCGTTGAGTCTTCCAGTGTTCTGAGGCTGAATAATTGTTACACTACAAGAGCAACATGATGCATTATCATCGTCATGTTCAAACTGCAGCCAATAAGCAATTGGTTTTTTTTTGTTAAAATGACGGGGAAACCACATGCTTTGGAAAATCACTCTTGCACTCGAGGCCATTGTAACATCTAAACGCTGGAGTTACACCCATCTAAATTAAGTCGCTTTTCAAATTATAACGCAATGTGTCCAGGTGGTCTATGACACTTTTAGGTCAACAGTCAAATATTTAAACATTAATACACAATTTAATAGCCTTTACCCACTGGTAACAACATACACTGTGTAAAGATTGATTTACTGGATGCTGAGGATATCAATGGTGGAATACATTTTTGTATTATTTTCACAAAAAAAAAGTATGTTTAGAATTTTAGGGGCCTTTACTTGAGATTTAGGATTTCTGAAACTCTATTTTTACCTAATTGATTGGTCATCATCATTGGATTACCCAGTAAAGGCTATCAGGTGCTATCTAATCTTGACCTTGCTCAGCTGCCAATCTTGGCTGAGACCCAGCCCACTATGTTGCATTATCCTTTGCACACACAAGAGTAGGAGAGGAAAATTAGCTGGGGATAGTTGACCTCATCGTCTTTTAGCAACCTCTACTGGTAAAGTGCCCATCAAGTCCACATGGAGACTTTCAAGGCTGGACCATTGTTTCCAGGGTTCAGCAGCTCGGTAATATCCATTTATTTGGTTTGGTGGGTGACCCGAACAGGAACGGAGGTCAAGTATTGATTTTCAGTCCTCCTAAAAAGTAGATGGATTACAACAGTAAGGCAACATTAGAACTGGGCAAGCCCTGACTGCATAATTCACACTGCACAACACACAGATATGCATTTAACAGATGTGCCATCTGGGACTTAATCAACGTTGGGATGTTTTTGTTATTGTTAATATTTAAATGACAGTCAGGTTTTAAACACATTTTCAAATGGAACTATATATATATATATATAAAACAACACTAGCCTCCAAATTATTTGGATTTGGGCAATATTTAAATTTTGCAAGCTGTTTTCTTGTGGATGGAAAGACTAATTCATAATGAAATGTAGAATTACAAATTAGTTTACAAAGAGACACGGAACAGTACCTAAACATAATGAGGTGGATGGCATGTTGCCGTCAGATTAATGGGACACAGCAATGAGGCCCCGTAGACATATACTTTTCAGAATCAATGATATACTTCCAATGTAAAATTTGAAGAGGACTGTGGAAGGGGTGTGGGTAAGTCACTGATTAGGAGACAAACAGGTGTACTTGAAAACACCACACAGGTGCCCAGTTTTATTTTTTAGACAGTTCTTACTTTTTCCGGCAGAGGGCACTGTTGACCGTGGGCTGCCTATCAACGATGATAGACAGCACCACGGAAATACCACAGTCGGTACGTGAACAGGAAGGGCACTCGCAGGTGCTCAAAGAAATAATAATGAAAATAGAAGGCGAAAAGAACAAGGGAAAATAAAACAGTAATAAAACTACAAATAAAAGGTGCTGCACTCGGCAGCGTTATCCCGGTCGTCGCTACCCGCACGACCCGGATCACCGTCCTACTCTATCGGCTATCTAGCCTGCTCTTTCACAATACGCCGGGGTCTGCCCAAGGGTTCCCCGCTCTCTCTCTCTCTGTCTCGCTGTGGTTCTTTATTTTTCTTCCCGCTGATTCCCGGTCCCGAATCAAAGCGTCCGCACCCTTAGCGCGTCTAAGTGGGCAGACCTGAGGAAACAACAGAGCGTTATTTTATAGGACCGACAATCACCCAAGACCCGCCTCTCGGCCATTCAGAGAGGGGGAAAGTCCACACACACACTTTCCCACCTCCCCGTGTCACTGCCATGACTCCCAGGCGGTTGTTGGGCGACTGCCGCCCTCTTCCTGCAGCCCGTGAACACGCCAGCAGAGTCAGCACAGATCTCTCCCTGTTTAATTCCACAATCAACAACAAGGACCATTAACAATTGTTATGAATGACTAACTTAAAGTTTTAGAAGCTATCAGTACACACTACAGACATATGAAAGTATGAAAGAATAAACACATTTGACTGCCAAATTATAATTACTGTAGCTCACCAGTATAGTTTAGAAGGAACCTTACTCAATGTTGTTATTTATTTCACCCAGGACTGTAAACTATTTTAAGATGACCTACCACATAACATAACATATGCTGTTAGAAAGCAAGTGTACTATTTAAGAAACAAATCTCATATATGATCTGGGAATTGAGAAAAAAATAACTACAGTATCTTGAGAAAAGTATGTTAGTCATATTATAGAGCTGGGAAGAATTTGCATAATCAATGTGTTATTCACTTTCCTGTATGATGTGCAGGTGTAAGCATATGATATTCTGTCTATAGTGAATAACAGAGAAGCTGCTGTGAATTATGAGGTTTGAATTGCATCAAGGGTATCAGGTGATATCATAAAATTAATGTCAGCTCCATTCTCTATGTTTTTGTACTATGTGGATTCCACTTTTTCTACAGTATAAAAAGTGGGCTAAATGAACATCGAGCTCCCCAATGCCTATTTCATGTAAGTGTCTAGTCTGTCTCCTGTCTGTTGTAAGTACCGGTATGTTTTCACAAGGTTTATAGTGACAGCAGTTTTCTTTATTGTGTTTGCCTAATGTGGGAATTTTAAAATGGGCCAACCTTTTCAGTGCTTGGATCAGCATGTTAAAAGACATAGCACTGAGAATTAAAAAAAAAAAAAACAATCATTAGTAGTAACTGAATCTACAATAAGACATTGTTTTATTATGTACAGAAAAATGTACATCCTTTTTTGTACCTCTATATATATATATATATATATATATATATATATATATATATATATATATATATATATATATATATATATATATATATATATGGAGAATGTCAAGGCCCAACTAAAAGCATTGGATGTATTTTTTTTGTTTGAGCTAGCCACGACCTTGTGCCTTGATGTCATAGTTTATGACTAACACATTAAATAAATGCAGTATTTCACATTTTGACAGATTTACAAGCAAGAGGGAGAGAAGAGGCTTAAGCAACCAATATCACCTCTACTGTCTAGAAATTATAACTGTCTGCGAGATGTGTTCGATCTTGGATTGCCTTTCAGAACTATTTCAGAATTTGAAACAGCTTTGGTGTGAATAATGTTTTTACAGTAATAACATCTTCATTCTTTTCCGGTAAAGTGGCACCGAGATGCACCCAATGCTAGGCTGTGGCTGTGAGTGCACCTCTCAAATCTCACCGGCCCATACAGAAAGGGTGTAGATCTACTTTCCCTGCTAACAATGTTTTTACTATTTTTGGCCTGATTCTATTACAGCGTCTTTTGAAAGCTACAGGATTGCCTACATATCGATTTTCACAGATACTTTTGAACAAAACCAAGGTGGTCATATTTTATAGAAGTACTCAGAGTATAGTACTATACCTGTTTTTTTCTAAATATGCCATTGTATAAACCTGAAAGCTAGGTTGTCAATTCACTGAAAAGTAACCAAAATTAAACAAAACCTGTAGCCAGCATATAACATTTGCTTTTCTAGCAGAACAGAATGGTTAACATTTATTAAATTTAGAAGCCAATGATGTTTATGTTGGTGCTGTCTTCATTGTGTGTGTGTGTGTGTGTGTGTGTGTGTGTGTGCGTGTGTATATATATATATATATATATATATATATATATATATATATATATATATATATATATATATATATAATACACACACACACACACACATACACAATATATTTCTCTCTCTCTCACAAGGAACCTATGTGATGCAGATAAGTGCTACAGATGCTGATGATCCAACCTATGGCAACAGTGCCAGAGTTGTATACAGTATTTTACAAGGACAACCTTACTTCTCAGTTGACCCTAAAACAGGTAATCACAAACAAGCTTCTTTTTTTGATGCATTGTATTAAAATACAGTTTTCCACAATTTGATTTATTATGGATATTTGTTATTATTTTTTCCACATTCTGGGTATGAAGGTTACAGTGACCACTGCCAGCTGATTGCTCGAGTCATTGCAAGCTACTCTACTTGCTACACTTTACCTTTTTATACTGTGTTCTTGGTGTCATATGTTATCTTGTCAATATGTTTATTGAGAGTTTATTATTGTAGTTCAGTAAACATATCAGCTCAGAAAACTGAAAACAGAAATATGATAACACTTCGTAATGCACATGGAATTTGTAAACTGTGTTAACCTATAGCTTTAAAAAAAAAAAAAAATAAATAAAAAAACTGGCTTTAGTTATATAACAACAGAACTAGCTACAGTTCATATGAAGGGGAAATAAATCCCAAGTGATTTAAAATGTATCAAAAGTACTGTAATTCCACAATTAAAAAGCTTTTTAAGGCCAGACCTTTTGTTTCAATGACATTTCTCCAACTGATGGGTTTTCATTTGGAGACTTTGGACTGTTGAAAGAAGCTACTGATTTGGACGGAGTTGTTCATTTATATTATATGAACTTGCAAATGTTTTGATTTAGAAAGCTTTATAAGAGGTGTTCATTTTGCTTAAACTTTCAACGTTTTACTTGCTGTTTTAACAAAATGTGCATGCATACTTTTACAGTATAAATTAAGTAATCTTATTTTTAACCTTTATTTTTGAACATCTCAATTTTCAAAGCTTTTAGAGAGCTATGTTTCAAAATCTACATTTTCACTGTCACACTGTTTGACCTGCGTGACCAAAAAATATAGATATGCATGTGTTTGCAAGAATGAAGTTCACAGAAGCGGTCATTCATAGTCATTCATTTTAGCAATAATATTATATAGCCTGTATATAATTATGTATAGGTGTGGACAATTAATAGTTATGTTTACAAATGTATTACTGTCATGGTTGTCCTCTACCTTGGGAGAATATGTGAGTGTCAGTATGAGAATCTGCCTTGGGGGAAGATGCTTGAGTCACTGTGAGAATCTGGCTCCGGGGAAAGATGTGAGATTGTAAATCGATCATTTTCTCTGTCTTTTTTTATTTTATTTTTTTAAGAACACCTCTTACAAATCTTTCTAAATTGAAAAGTGTGTAAGTTAATATAATATAAATTAACAACTCCCTCCAAATCAGTGGCTTTTCAACAATAACCCCACCTCCAAATGTAAACCAGTCAATTGGAGGAATGTCACTGAAACAAAACCCTGCCTCCTTTACACAGTAAACCAATCAGATTGGAGATGTGTTATTCTGCCTCCAGAACAAAATGACTCGCAAATAACTGAACAGAGCATACAAAACAAGGCTCACAGAGCAAAATAAAAAGTTCAAACAAAACAAATCTTGAACACAAAAGAATTACCACCACCAAAAACGTGTACCATGCTGGTGCTTCCAGCACATGTCATCTTTTTTCCTATCCTTATTCCTGAAGAGACACGCCCCAGTCAAGCTGCGGGACTGACGAGGGTGAGGTTTCAACAAGAGACTGCTGTGACGGGACACAAACTCAGAGGCTGTGGCTCCTGTTCTTTGGCGCAGAGTTTTGAAGCAGGGAGGTAGAGGTGATGAGACAGCAGACATAACATTAACAAGACAGAGATAATATCTAATTATGGTAATCGAATACTCATTCTAAAAACTCGTTCTACCTGTTCTAAAACCAAAACGATACATTTTTAGCAGGGCTTTTCCCTGCCCCATATTTACATCCAAAGAGCCTATTGTCAAGAAGCGATGAGCATGTTAAAAAAAAAAAAAAAAAAAAAGAAAATCTTTTGCAAATCTATTTTTGTGCAAGCCTTTTAACTGAGAACACAACATTAAATCAGTGCACTATACATATTGATCAAATATCTAGCATTCATGTATGTATTAGAAACCAACAAATCACAAACCAAAACTGGAATAATAACATACAGTAGAAAAATATTTCCGTATGTGGTCTACAAGTCTTCAAAATGTAGTTTTAGATTTATGTCTACACAGGTATTATATTTTGAAAAAACAAAACAGTATAACAAGACAGTGAAATACAAAGTGCCTATATTCAATATAAAAAATAAAGTCGCTGTCAAACTAGAAGGTATTCCCAGAGTAGGCCTACATGCAGCCCAGATACTTATGCTATACAGAGACATATTGCAGAAAAACCTATACCAGTACATATATACATATATTACTGTATTGTTATTTGATACACATGGATGTTTAAAGTATGCTTTTTGCAATGTAGTTTGTTTGAAACCCTGTAGCATCCACCACTATAATCGCAGTGCTGCTACATAGTGGGAAAATGGCTTAGTAGATTACTACTGGCTATGTTGAACTGGATGACTGAAAATAAATTGCAGGGTCAGTGAGATTGTGAAGGCATTGCCATAGCAATAATTGGGGTCAACACAGATGAAACGTTTTTGAAATGCACTCATTTTCCACTTTCATAATTTGAAATAAATTATGTTTGGGAGTGACAATTCTGTTGACGCATTTATTTTTTAGGTCTGGCCTGATCTACATACCACTTATATAGTATGTATAGTATCTCTATACATATACTGATGTTTATGTGCACACATACAGTACAAATATGAATCTATGTATACTGTAGAAACCATACTTATTTAATAGTTTTCTACACAGGAATGTTGTTCCTATTGTTTTAGAACATGGTTCTAATTATAAAACAACTGTTACAAAAGGTAAATACCAGTATATCCCATATTGGTTGTGGATAGATCTATTTATATTTTTTTTGTGCTATAATAACAAAGGCCTAGTCAGATGTCAGTTGAATTCCACTTGGAAAAATACATTAGCAATATGTTTCCATTGGATATGCAACCATGCAAATAGCACAGCACACCCTTTGATATATTTGTGATGTTTTTTGAGGGTGCTGGGTTCCCATGTAAAGCCCTTTAGCCCTGCTATTTATTGAACTTTATTTTGAAATAGCAACTTCAATTACGATTGGCGACTGTAATGACTGTAATGCTAATAGTGACCATTTCTGCTCGGCAGAGTAAACTTGCAGCACCAGATGATCCATTATTTTAATTGGTCACTTTACCCAATAGAAAGTCAATCAAATGGCTTAAAACATAAATGGAAAATTGGAAATACTGACTATGAACTACATCAATATAAATCTTCTTGGTGTCTAAAGCAAAGGACTGGTACCCTTGGCATGTTCAATAAATTCGAACTAGTGCACAACATCTCCTAAAGATCAATGGCCAAATCAGTAGAGTATTTTTATTTCATCCCATACGCTGTTGCATCTTAAGGCTGATACTACCCTTGCACTATTGCACTGCTATTATGTCACTGGAGATGCTTTTTTAAAAAAAAATACTAACTTGCTACTTCTTATCTAGTAGTATATGCACTTACTGTAAACTATACTGTATTTAAATATTATTTTGCACTGTAACCTTATATTGCCCTGTAACACCTGCAAGTCGCCTTGGATAACAGCATCTGCCAAATAAACTTATAATAATAACAATTCATTATCAAAAAAATAGTTGTAAACACTAATTTCTCTGCTTTAGGTCATGATACATTTTTATCTTATGGTTTATATCAGAACTCAAGTACAGTGGAATAGTTAAGATATTGAGCTGATCTGTCATTTACTGTACTGGTCAGAAAGGTTGTACACGGTTTGAACCTCAGTGTAAGTCTTCTTTGCAGTGGGGAAAGTTATTAGTCTGATGATCCCAGTTTCAAACTTAATAGACCATTTTCTTAACAGTTTTCTGATCAAGTCTGAACTATATACACTGGGGACAATAAAAGGCCACTCTAAATTGTGCAGTTTTGTCACACAACACAATGCCACAGATGTCTTAAGTTTTGAGGGAGCATACAATTGGCATGCTGACTGCCGGAATGTCCACCAGAGCTGTTGCCAGAGAATTGATTGTTCATTTCTCTACCATAAGCCGCCTCCAACATCGTTTTAGAGAATTTGGCAGTACGTCCAACTGGCCTCACAACTGCAGACCATGTGTAATCACGCTAGCCCAGCACCTCCACATCCGGCTTCTTCACCTGCGGGATCGTCTGAGACCAGCCACTCAGACAGCTGATGAAACTGTGGGTTTGCATAATCGAAGAATTTCTGAACAAACTGTTAGAAACCGTCTCAGGGAAGCTCATCTGCTCGTCGTCCTCACCAGGGTCTTGACCTGACTGCAGTTCAATGTCGTAACTGACTTCAGTGGCCAAATGCTCACCTTTGATGACCACTGGCACGCTGAAGTGTGCTCTTTACGGAAGAATCCCGGTTTCAACTGTACCAGGTAGATGGCAGACAGCGTGTATGGTGTCGTGTGGGCGACACCATAAACTCTGTGAACAGAGTGCCTCATGCCTCAGACAATGAACACAATTGCATTTTATCGATGGCAGTTTGAATGCACAGAGATACCGTGACAAAATCCTGAGGCCCATTGTCGTGCCATTCATCCGCCGCCATCACCTCATGTTTCAGCATGATAATGCAGTGCCTCATTTCGTAATGGTTGTCCCAGTTCTTCCATGGCCTGCATACTCACCAGACATGTCATCCATTGAGCATGTTTGGGATGCTCTGGATCGACGTGTACTAAATTGTGGTCCAGTTCCCGCCAATATCCAGCAACTTTGCACAGCCATTGAAGAGAAGTAGGACAACATTCCACAGGCCACAATCAACAGCCTGATCAACTCTATGTGAAGGAGTTGTGTCACACTGCATGAGGCAAATAGTGGTCACACCAGATACTGACTGGTTTTCTAATCCGCTCCCCTACCTTTTTTTTTTTTAAGGTATCTGTGACCAACAGATGCATATCTGTATTCCTAGTCATGTGAAATCCATAGATTAGGGCCTAATGAATTTATTTCAATTGATTGATTTCTTATATGAACTGTAACTCAGTAAAATCTTTGAAATTGTTGCATGTTGCATTTATATTTTTGTTCAGTGTATGTCTTTCTCATTATTGTGATTTAGAATTTAAGCTGCTGCTCGTAAGTGTTCTGAACATAATCATTAATTCAAACATTGCTATACTCTAATGAAATATATATTATCATATGTGAAATGAAATACTTTCCTTTTTTTCTAATTTAATTCCACAACTTCACCAGGAGTTATAAGGACAGCTTTACCGAACATGGATAGAGAGGTGAAAGAGCAGTACCAGGTTCTCATCCAGGCTAAGGATATGGGCGGACAATTGGGAGGGTTAGCTGGGACAACCACTGTTAACATTACTCTTGAGGATGTCAATGACAACCCACCCAGATTTCCAAAAAGTAAGTGAAAATTATTTGTATGTTTTATTCTTAATTGCAAAGTACATATCTTACCTTGTTGAGTCGACTGTATTTGCAAGTCACTTTACTCACTTGCATAGGACATGTTTTTAACATTATCGGACAACACATCACTGCTAAATGTGGTGTCCTTTTATGAGGCGCCATTTGGGACAATTCACCCAAAGATATTCAGAAACACTATATACTGAAATGCATACACTCTATACTGACACTCATACATATGATAAAATTGAAATATCTTGCTTGCATAAGTATTCAACCACCACACATTAACATTTGGTAGAGTCAACTTTTACTGCAATAACAGCTTTAAGTCTTTTGGGGTAAGTATGTACCAGCTTTGCACACAGTGTCTGAGTGATTTTGGCCCATTCTTCTTGGCAGATTTGCTCCAGGTTTTTCAGGTTGTTTTCAAATAGTGCCACATATTCTCAATGGAATTGAGATCAGGACTTTGACTGGGACCTGTAGGACATTCATCTTTTTGTTCTTGAGCCGCTCCAATGTTACTTTGGCCCTGTGCTTGGGATCATTGTCCTGCTGAAAGGTGAATTTCCTCCCAAGCTTCAGTTTTTTAGTGGACTGAAGCAGATTCTCTTGCAGTATTTTCCTGTATTTTGCTCCACCCATTCTTCCTTCAATTGTAACAAGATGCCCAGTCCCTGCTGATGAGAAGCATCCCCACAGCATGATGCTGCCACCACCATACTTCACTGTAGGGATGGTGTGTCTTGAGGCATGGGCAGTGTTAGGTTTGCGCCACACATAGCGCTTTGAGTTTTGGCCAAAAAGCTCTATCTTGGTCTCATCTGACCACAAAACCTTTTCCCACATCACAGCTGCTTCACTCTCATGCTTACTGGAAAACTCCAGACGTGCTTTCAGATGGTAATTTTTGAGTAACGGCTTCTTTCTTGCCACCCTCCCATACAGGCCAGTGTTATGCAGAGCTCTTGATATGGTTGACTGGTGCACCATTACTCCACTCCCAGCCACTGAACTCTGTAGCTCCTTCAAAGTGATTGTTGGCCTCTCTGTGGCTTCTCTCACAAGTCTCCTTCTTGTTTGAGCGCTGAGTTTTGAGGGACGGCCTTTTCTTGGTAGTGCCTGGGTAGTGTGATGCAGCTTCCACTTCCTGATTATTGATCCGACTGTGCTCACTGGGATATCCAAACACTTGGATATTATTTTGTACCCTTTCCCTAATCTATGCATTTGTATTACTTTATCTCTAACTTCTGTAGAATGCTCTTTGGTCTTCATTTTCCTTCAGATTCACAGCCTTACCAATGATCCTTCAACAGTGGGTTTTTTATCCAGAAAATGTGACAGCAACTTTAATGATTCACAGATGGAGGCCAATGGTAAGGTAATTGTGTCCTCGTTAGGGCAATTTCTTTCATCGGTGCAAACTGGGAGTTTCCACAGCACAGGTGTTGAATACTTATGCAAGCAAGATATTTCAGTTTTTTATTTTTCTTAAAAATATTTCCCAACATAAAACCAGTGTCACCTTACAATAATTGATTCTGAGTTTCAGTGTTTAAAAATAAAATATTAAACAGAACGAAATTTCAATGTACCATTTGTAATTCACTAATATGAGAGAATTGAGAGAATTGGTCAGGGGTCTGAATACTTTTGCAAGCCACTGTATATACAATATATATTAAAATGCATACACTATATACTGTACTGAGATTCATACACTATATACTGAAATGCTGAAATGCATACACTGTATACCGAGAAGCATACACTATATATTGAAAAGCATACAATGTATACCGAAACGCATACACTCTATACTGAAACGCATACATTGTATACTAAGATGCAAAAAAAAAAAAAAAAAAAAAAAAAAACTCATGTCTGCACACTCTCGGAGAATGCACAGCATTACCCACTGTGCTGAACACTCTTGGTAATTAATAATTTTCTATGGTCATCACTACAAATATCTCCTCAGTATGCCTCTAAACTTGAATACCAGAAATGTTCTTAGATCTCCAATTGATTTGAAAAAGATTGTATTCATGTTAAAGTATGCCATTGAAACAGTAGTGGCATGTAGATAATAAGCAGAAACAAGTGTAATAACTATCTTTACATATTTTACATATCAAGTACTCAGTATTTATTCCATTATACCTAATCTAGTATTAATCAAGAAATGCATTGGTTTAAGAAATGTAGTCATAAATCTGATCAGCATGCTGAAATGCAGACTGCATCTGTCAAATGATCTGTCTTAATATAAACCTCTAGATTTTAAAATAAATTCCAGAGAGTAATATTAAGAATACAAAATAAGATAGGATCACCGGTAACATATCTACAAAACATTTCCTTAAAGCTGGGGAACTGTGAACAAGGGACATTATGAAGTAAGAAAATAATAATTGTATACTTTAAACTAATTAAATGGTTCTATATCTGACACAGTATTAAAATAATGTTTGATGGTAATATATTCCACAGGCTAAAAAGATGTGTCAAGGATGGGATAATTGGGGGTTGGGTTGATTTACCAAAAGCTCTTTCTATCTGTCCTTTGTCACCTTCTTTAATCTTCTGATATTTATGTCTGCATTGGAGTTACTTGCTACTAGTTGTGTAAAATGAACAGGTGTTTGTCACTGTAATAGGAGCTTTGGCAGGTATTGTATAATCAACATATTTAAATATGTTGATTACTATTATTAATAAGGTAATCTAATTCCAATGATGTATTACAGTATTTAACTGACTCGCTGGGTCCCATGCAGCAGCTAAGTAAGCTTACTTGGGAGACTGTTCATTTTTTGTAATGTTTAACAGAGAGCAGATCAGATGCTAGTCTTTGCTAATCTGCCTGACAGGCTCATGTGGAAGTGGTAAACAATTTCAGGGATCGATGTAAGACTCCTATTGCAGAGCTCTTTCTACACTTCACACTAAAACACACTTCGGAGCATGCTTCTGCTATCTGATCGTACATATTCTGTTTATGATGGGCACCAGTACATAACCACCATCATATATTTCAAATATGGCTGTGGTTTTATGTTTGATGCATTGTTGGTTTTATAATGGAAACTGTTTTAGTTGAAAACATGGTTCATCCATATTTTCATTGCATATGTTCCACTAATTTAAAAGGGTTTTTAAACAATATTGTTTTATTATAATTATTTTATAATAGGTATCTTCCACCTTAAAGTGCTGGAGTCATCTCGGGTGGGATCACCTGTTGGAAGAATTAAAGCTCATGACCCTGATGCTGGTAAAAGCGCCAAGATTGAGTACAGCATAGTTCCAGGAGATGGTGGAAACATGTTTGACATTACAACAAATGAGCACACTCAAGATGGAATTCTTATACTTAAAAAGGTACATTCAATTAATTTACATATGGTGTAAATCACTAAAAGAGCAATGTTCTTGTATTGATCGTGTGCTATAGGCGTTAAGTAAATATACAGAATGTAAAAAAGCCGTGCACTCACCAGATATCTGCTGTTAAGCTTATGTATTTATTATTATAACATCATTATGAAAAAACAATGAAGTGAATTCACGCAGACACGTTGCGGCCACTGCAGGCCTTTGTCAGTGCAGTAACATAATTTAAATCAAGCACATAGAGGTGAGACATTTATATGTCTAAAGCATTCATTATTCAATTATCTATCAATAAAACAATAATAATCAATACTATTAGTGCCTAATTCAAACTATTTAAATACAAAACAAAAATATTTTATTATTAAAACATACAGACCAACTCAAAAATATGTATATCTAGGTCTAGTCTACTGTAAAATTTCAAAAGGAGCACACACAATCATAACGGACCACTAGATGCAACAACAATAGATACGATTATAAAAAAGGTGTAAACAGCAACTCCTCATTCATGCCACCAGGAGATTCAGTTTGCAAAGTATGTATCCAAGAGGCTTCCCTTTGTAGTAACAGATTATTACCAACTCCACCTCGACGTTGGATATTAACCACTTCAATTCCCATACATCTGAGAGTACAAACACTATGCTGTTGTTCATTAAAATGTCTCGCTACAGGTGATGTATGTCATTATTCCTAATAGAGCTTTTATGTTCACTTATACACATGTTCAGTTCCCTAATGGTCTTACCCACATAGCACAGACCACAAGGGCATTTCAACAAATAGACTACAAACTTGGTGACACAAGTGATCCTACCTTTAAACTGCTTGTTCGTTTTAGGATGGGTAATTTTATCGATTTTTATTATTGCATTGCAACAAGCGCAATTGTGAGTTAAATTGTTGTATCTGTGTTAAAAAGTGAGACAGTGGAATAAAAGTGTCTGCTTTAACAAATACATTTCTCAAATTTCTTTGTCTTTTAATTGTAAAACGTGGAGGATACTGTAAAACAGATCTTAATTTGGGATTGGTTGACACTATATGCCAATGAGTCTGTATTATGTTTTTCATTGTGTTTGAAATAGTAGGTGTGAGTAGGTAGAAACAAAAGTAACAGATTGTTTAGTTTTGGTTGTCTTAAACTGATGTGTAAGTAACTGGTCTCTATTAAGAGACATGCATTTAGATAAACCTTTGTCGACCCAAGTATGTTTATACCTTTTCGTCAAAAATCTGTTTTTCATTTCATTATCTTGTGTCACAAAATCATCCTCAGAATCACAGATACGTCTTAATCTAAAAAACTGACTATATGGCAAATTGCGTTTCAAAGAAGGATGATAACTGGAAGCATTAAAAAAACTGTTACGATCCGCGGGTTTCCTATATAAAGTGGTTATCAAGCGATGCCATTCTTTCACAAATTGAAATTCTAGAAAAGTAACCATACTCGAGCTAATCTCTGAAGTAAACTTGAGTGTAGGTTTAATGTTATTGATATATTTTTCAAACTTACTCAATATATCTTTAGGTCCAGTCCATATATAAAATATACCATCAATGTAACATAACCACAACTTTAGATAAGATTTAAAAAACATTATTATTGTAAATGTAATCATGTTCAAATTTACCCAGATATACAGTAGCTCTCAAAAGTATTCAGCCACCCCCCCCACCCCTTGGAATTTTCAACATTTTATTGTTACAACATGGAATCAAAATTGATTTAATTAGGAGTTTTTGCCACTGATCAACACAAAAAAGTCAATAATGTCAAAGTGAGAAATAAAATCTACAAATTGTGCTAAATTGATTACAAATATAAAACAGAAAATAATTGATTGCATAAGTATTCACTCCCTTGAATCAATATTTGGTAGAGGCACATTTGGCAGCAATTACAGCCATGAGTCTATTTGGATAAGTCTCTACCAGCTTTGAACATTTGGACACTGCAATTTTTGCCCATTCTTCTTTGCAAAATTGCTCAAGCTCCGTCAAGTTGGATTGACCTTTTTGTTTTTAAGCCACTCCAGTGTGGCTTTGGCTGTATGTTTGGGGTCATTGTCTTGCTGGAAGATGAATCTTCTTCCAAGTCCCAGGTCTCTTGTAGACTTCAGCAGGTTTTCCTCCAGGATTTCTCTTTACTTTGGTGCATCCATTTTGCCCTCTATCCACAAGCTTTCCAGGCCCTGACACAGAGAAGCATCCCCATAGCATGAAGCTGCCTCCACCATGCTTCACGATAGGGGTGTTCTCCGGATGATGTGCGGTGTTAGGCTTGCACCAAACATAGTGCTTAGCGTTGAGGCCAAAAAGCTCTATTTTGTTCTCATCAGACCATAGAATCTTCTTCCACTTGATCTCAGAGTTTCCCACATTCCTTCTGGCAAACTCTAGCTGAGATTTGATGTGAGTTTTTTTCAAAATGGCTTTCTTTTTGCCACTCTCCCATAAAGGCCAGTTTTGTGAAGCACCCAGGCTATTGTTGCAGTATGCACAGTGTCTCCCAGATCAGCCGTGGAAGACTGTAACTCCTTTAGAGTTGCCACGGTCCTTTTGGTGGCCTCCCTGACTAGTGCCTTCTCAGTTTTTGAGGACGGCCTATTCTAGACAGATTCACAGTTGTGCCATATTCTCTCCATTTCTTAATAATGGACTTTACTGTGCTCCGGGGGATATTCAGTGCCTTGGAAAAATTCTTATATCCTACCCCTGATTGGTGCGTTTGAAGAACCTTATTCTGGATTTGCTTTGAATGTCCCTTCATCTTCATGATGTAGTTTTTGTTAGGAAATGTACTAACTAACTCTGAGACCTCCAGAGACAGGTTTATTTAACCTGAAATTAAGTGAAACACCTTAATTGCACACAGGTGGACCCGAATCACCTTATTATGTGACTTCTAAAGAAAACTGGTTGCACCAGAGTTTATTTAGGTGCATGATAGCAAAGGGGGTGAATACTTATTCAATCAATTATTTTCTGTTTTATATTTATAATTAATTTAGAACAATTTCTAGATTTTATTTTTCACTTTGACATTATGGACTTTTTTGTGAATCAGTGGCAAAAACTCCTAATTAAATCCATTTTGATTCCATGTTGAAATAAAAAGTAATGTGGAAAAGTCCAAGGGGGGTGAATACTTTTGAGAGCCACTGTAGATTGACATAGATAAGTGTTATTGCTGAACCCATTGCTACACCATGAATTTGGAGATAATAAATATTCCCAAATCTGAAATATTTTTTTATTTAAAATCAAACAAAACAATTCTATTAAATATGAACTAGGGGCATCATCTGAGAACCACGCTGTTGTAAACAGTAATCAACTGCACAAATGCCTTCATGATGGGGAATATTGGTGTACAAGCTGGACACATCCATAGTTCCTAAAATATCGGAGGGCATCAAATCACAGAGCGAATGTGGTTCAAGAAATCAGAAAACAGAATCTTGTTCTTTTTTAATGAGATTTGCATATAAGCGAGGTCTATTAGGGGCAGAAAAAACTTGCATAGTATCACTTTCAACCAGTCTACAAAAAGACTGAATAGAATGATTTAAAGTATTAGGCATAAACGTGTTCTTGGGTTTAAAAATCTCTCTTTCCTGTATCTCAGTAGACTGATTTGGTGTTATAATTTCTTAATTAAGGTGCGCTGGCAAAAAATGACTTCAATTTTATAGCTCTAAATAATTTAAACAATTCAATTCTAGTGGTAAATGAATCAGCAGGTTTACACGGAACAAAAGATAAACCTTTGGTTAGCAAAGTCAATTGGCTTTCTGTTAGTTCTTTACCTGAAATGTTAATCACAGAAGTCAGTTATTTATTGGTTTCTTCACATCTCTTTTGTCGACCCTTGCCTCTTCTTGTTGGACCTTTCATTCCATATCTGTGTGAGACCTGGTTCGAAGTGAGTAGTTCACAGGAGTTCCTCATCCCAAAAAAACGAGCAGTTCTCTGGGGGTTTTCCATAGGTTAGGTTTCCATTTCCACTTAGGTGAGAGGTACCACTAGATGATGAATTGTAATCTCTGTATCTCTGAAAATCATGTCCCATTGGTTTGAAAATCCAGGGATAAATACAATCATCTATGGTATCACGTTTATACTTCTTAATCTTGCCTGCTGTATCTTTGATTTATGTGTAGTAAGCAAAACATTACATTCCTTTTCCAGATCTCTGAGTTGACTTGAGTTAAACTTGGTAGACACTAATAGTATTGATTATTATTGTTTTATTGAAAGATAATTGAATAATTAATGCTTTAGACATATAAATGTCTCACCTGCATGTGCTTAATTTAAATGATGTTACTGCACTGACAAAGGCCTGCAGTGGACGCAATGTGGTCGCTTCATTGTTTTTCCAGAATGATGTTATAATAATAAATATATAAGCTTAACAGGAGATACCTGGTGAGTGTTTGGTTTGTTACAACATTCTGTGATATTGGTTAAAACCTCATCATAGGAGCAAAAATAGACTCAACTATCTGTTGCACTGGTAGTAGTGTATTACTTCATTATATGTACAGAATTAAGATATTCGTGCCCAAAATGTTTATTTTTTTATATTTTTTTATACTCGAAAAAATGTGTAATAAAAGGCCTGCAATTTTTTATTGAACTACAGTATATAGTCATATTTGCAATCCAACCTTGCCTCTCATTATTTTGACTGACTCATAAATTAAATATGTACTTGAATAAGGGTTTTTATTAACCCTAACCCTTACCTAAAAATTAGTAATGTTTTAACAGTTAATAAACTAAAAAAAACAAATTATTTACTAGTGCTGGGATAACTATCCAAGTATTCCAACAAATATTCTTACAAATAAGTATTCGGATACAAAAATTAGATGTTCTTATTCGCTACAAAGGACAACAATAACTTACACTTATTTACCACCTAACCAGAAGTTGCGTGACAGATAAAAAAGAGAGCTCTGTGATCTCTCTCTCTCTCTCTCTCTCTCTCTCTCTCTCTCTCTCTCTCTCTCTCTCTCTCTATTATATATATATATTATATATATATAATATATATATGTGATACACGGTCAGCAGCTGTTAAGTCTCTATTTAAAAGTTTTAGACAAGTTAAAAGTAAACAAACCTGATTATCTGCGTCCATGCATAGTGATCTCTATGGAAGGCCATCTGGGTCCAAAATGTGTTGTGCTGCTTTAGAACGAGTCAAAGTGTCAAGCAACAGAAAAAGGCAGGCACGTCATTGTGAAATGCCTCACTTAAGCAGTGCCCAACTCGCTGGAAATGTTGTGTAGTGATTTTTATATAGCGTTTGTATTTTATATATATTTTTTGTTGTGCCTTTCAGTTATGTGGAATGTAATAAACGAGAACCAAAATGGCTAATGCCATTTCCACGTTTGTTTTATTTTAAGTGTTTAAAGTTACATTTCAGTTTTCGTTTGCTTGTTCAGCTACAAAAAGGCACAAGTAAACTTCATGATATTACTTGTTGAAAACGTGTCAATGGCCACTGTTTACAGCGAAGGAACGGTAATGTCACGGAATGAAAAAAAAAAATTAAATAAATAAAATGTTGTTTATGCACAATTTATTTTGGGAATAAACAAACCAACGTTTAATTTGAACTTCTACTTGTCATCCTTTGTTTTGTAATTAATTCACTGGGGTGAAGTAAGGCCTACACAACGTGTTCTTTACTCATGTGATATTTTTCTACTTTAACATGTTACATACTGTAACATCTTGCTGTAAAATAAAGGCACAGACATAGGGGCCATGTCCCCCTGTCCCTGCTGCTATGCTGTCTCTGCCTGCGTTCAGAGCAATATAATGGCTTTTATTACATTTTGAAAATGAACGAATATCTGAACAAATATTTAAATTAATAGCGATAACATGATATATATATATATATATATATATATATATATATATATATATATATATATATATATATATATATATATATATAGTACTGTGCAAAAGTTTTAGGCAGGTGTGAAAAAATGCTGTAAAGTAAGAATGCTTTCAAAAATAGACATGTTAATAGATTATATTTATCAATTAACAAAATGCAAAGTGAGTGAACAGAAGAAAAATCTAAATCAAATCATATTTGGTGTGACCACCCTTTGCCTTCAAAACAGCATCAATTCTTCTAGGTACACTTGCACAAAGTCAGGGATTTTGTAGGCATATAGTCAGGTGTATGATTAAACAATTATACCAAACAGATGCTAATGATCATCAATTCAATATGTAGGTTGAAACACAATTATTAACTGAAAAAGAAACAGCTGTGTAGAAGGAATACAACTAGGTGAGGAACAGCCAAACTCAGCTAACAATGTGAGATTGCTGAAGACTTTACTGTCAAAAGTCATACACCATGGCAAGACTGAGCACAGCAACAAGACACAAGGTAGTTATACTGCATTAGCAAGGTCTCTCCCAGGCAGAAATTTCAAGGCAGACAGGGGTTTCCAGATGTGCTGTCCAAGCTCTGTCGAAGAAGCACAAAGAAATAGGCAACGTTGAGGACCGTAGATGCAGTGGTCGGTCAAGGAAACTTACTGCAGGAGATGATGTCCAGCAATGCCATCAGCTCAGAATTGGCAGAAAAGAGTGGGACCCTGGTACACCCATCTACTGTCCAGAGAAGTCTGGTCAGAAGTGGCCTTCACGGAAGACTTGCGGCCAAAAAGCCATACCTCGATCATGGAAGCAAGGCCAAGTGACTCAACTATGCACGAAAACACAGGAACTGGGGTGCAGAAAAATGGCAGCAGGTGCTCTGGACTGATGAGTCAAAATTTGAAATATTTGGCTGTAGCAGAAGGCAGTTTGTTCGCCGAAGGGCTGGAGAGCGGTACACGAATGAATGTCTGCAGGCAACAGTGAAGCATGGTGGAGGTTCCTTGCAAGTTGGGGCTGCATTTCTGCAAATGGAGTTGGGGATTTGGTCAGAATTAATGGTCTTCTCAATGCTGAGAAGTACAGACAGATACTTATCTATCATTCAATACCATCAGGGAGGCATCTGATTGGACCCAAATTTATTCTGCAGCATAACAACGACCCCAAATATACAGCGAAAGTCATTAAGAACTATCTTCAGTGTAAAGAAGAGCAAGGAGTCCTGGAAGTGATGGTATGGCCCCCACAGAGCCCTGATCTCAACATCATCGAGTCTGTCTGGGATTGCATGAAGAGAGAGAAGCAACTGAGGCTGCCTAAATCCACAGAAGAACTGTGGTTAGTTCTCCAAGATGTTTGGGCCAACCTACCTGCCGAGTTCCTTCAAAAACTGTGTGCAAGTGTACCTAGAAGAATTGATGCTGTTTTGAAGGCAAAGGGTGGTCACACCAAATATTGATTTGATGTAGATTTTTCTTCTGTACACTCACTTTGCCTTTTGTTAATTGATAAATATAAACTATTTTGTGTCAACTCATAAATACACATACTTTATTTGACCATAATGAAGGTACTGAATAGAAAAGGTTAGCCATCCAAAAGGGTTATAAATACTGTAGACATATACTGTAGACATTCTGAGCATTTCTGCTTACTGGAAGTGGCTGTCCAAGACACAGAACTGCACAATTTTCCTTTCAGTCAGGTACTTTTTGCTATACATGCATCTGTCATCTCTTATTCAGACTTCTTTGACCTGAATGTGTCTTGCACAATTCACAGACTAAACTAAATAAGGAAACAAGAACAGTGTACACTGATGAGGATTAAGTGACCTGCTCAAATGACCTTTGACTTTATAAAAGCCAAACATGAACTACTTTAAAGTGAAATGCTTTCAAGATAAAAAAATGCTAAGAACTGACTGCAAGATCTCATCTTAATTGAAAACATTTGCATGTCTTGTACAGGACGGAGGTACTCCAGTTATGGCTCCATGGCAAAGTAGTATATAGTTTATAAAGTATGCAGTGCCATCTATAGCATTTGAATGATAATTGCAGGTAATAAAAGAGTACAGTTACGCAGGACCAAAAATTCAGTTGACAGATCAATAAATTGGTAGACTAGGTTGAGGGGGACTAAGACGGCGGATCAGGAATCCAGTCACTTATTCACTAAGTCACAAACACACATTGCAAGTCAGAAGATTCAACCAAATGGGATTTTTTTTTTTTTTTTTTTTAAATGAAAAATATAAACTGGTCATGCATTTTTGGCAATTCCCAGACAGGCTGCAATTAGCTGTCCCTGCATTTCTATGATCCATTCTCTATCTACCACATGCAGTATTTTCACAATCGGCCATTGAGACGCAGGTGTTACAGGAAATAAGTTAGTGTTTGCCATTTTGAGCCTTTCTACGCGTGCGTGAATCTTAGAACTTAAAGACAAGATTCTCTACGGAGATTCATCCAAAATGACAGGACGCCATTTGTATTTTTTTGAGAAAGAAAAACGGGTATTGCACTGCAGACAGTAATTTTTGTTTAAATATGTTGTCATCTTATTTGTCGAAGTGCATTGCTGACAATATTTTTTGTTTAAAACGGTGACATTTGTATTAACGTTTAATTTGTACTATAAATACATTTTATCTTAAGGAAATTGCTCACTGTTTTTTTTTTTGTAACGTAATTAAATATTTTAAAAACATTATTTTGTCGTTTTAATTTATGTCTATGCATAGTTAAAATCACTACTTGCCAAATGTGTATTTCCTTTAAAAAATGGTGTTTGTGGACATATCATATACTGTCTAGCAAATACCTGGTTAATAAGTGTTTATGTAGACTCACTTTAACAAATTTTAATTATTTTCATGGTAAATTGGTCGGTGACTTTGAATCTTTTCAATAAATTGAGTGGGAAAGTGGGTACAAACACTATTCTGTTATGTAGAGAATAATGTTTTTTACATTGTAATCAAGTCTACATGGGGCATCTGAACCTGTTAATATAGAAAACGTGCACTTATTTTAGTGGAAGATGGTCTTTTAAGGTGTATATATAATTTGAGAAACTCACAAAACGATTGGCTTCCTATACATACCATCCTAAAGTACAGTTACATTATTTATATGGACGTCTGTAATCCTAGTTGACATGGTGGATGTACTCGCACAGCACCAAACTGTACTAATAATTCAGAATTTAATGTAGTACATTGTGCAAGTCCTCACTTCTACAATGAAAGTCCCCACTCGTTATATTTCAGGAAAGAAAAAACATCATATCAGGTTATACTTTTTACTTGTAAATTATTATTTGAAATTCTGTGTGAGAATATATATAGTTTAATTCCAAATAAGATAAACTAAATAAATAATACAATATATACTGGTACACAGACACACACACACACACACACACACACACACACACACAAACACACACACACATGTTTTTGGTCATATACATTTTAATAAAATAAAATGTAAGCTGCAAAAATGTCTGTTTTCAATAATTTAAAAAACATGGAATTGACTATTGTTGGGATCCTTCAAGAAGCTGCTTGATGAGATTCTGGGATCAATAAGCTACTAACAGCCAAACAAGCAATTTTTGAAAATACATGAAAGTGTATTTCATCACTCGTTTTATTCCAGTGCAGTTCTAAATCTCCCGGAGTGAAGAATTTCATTGCTTGAAACAGGGAAAGTACCTACAAGTTAAGTGTCTAATAGCTTGACCGGCATTTCAAAACTGTCTGATAGCTTGACCGCAGTTATTAATTACACATCAAAATAAATCGTAAGACAAATGCATAATGGTTTTGGATACAGTATGTCAACACATACAAATTATACATCATGTATTTATTTCTCTTTTGCAGTAATATTTGTACGAAGAAAACCTAATATAAAGTAGCCAGCGATTTAAATGTAATCTTTGTAAACTATGCTGCCTAAAGTTAACCTATTTTAAATTAATTCATTAAATAATATAATAATAATAATAATAATAATAATAAATAATAATAATAATAATAATAATAATAATAACATACAATACAATGTAGCTTTTAATAAAGATCCTGACAACATTTTTTTAATAGACACATTGTAAAGCTTGCAGTAACAGTCTGTTCTGAATTAAAGTTCACAGACAGAAAAACTGGACGGATTAACCTTGCCTTTAAGGTCTAAGATTCACACATGCATGGAAAGGCTCAAAAAGGCAAACGCTAACTTATTTCCTGTGACACCGGGATCCAACGAAGTATAAGAAGGTTGACAACATGCAAACTCAAGCTGTGCAGGAAAATTGCTATGTGAATTCCTTACGCATTCAGTTTAAATATTATGAGTAATTCAGATATTTTCAGTGCATAAAACACCCAGTACACAGCTTATCTGGCAGGCTGGATGCAGGTCTAGGTATCTTAGTAGTTTTAAGGGGATAACAACCCACATCACAGTTATAGTGAACACTTTGAGACACTGAATCTTAGCTCTTTTGACCAATTCTCCCCCTAAACAACTCACCTGGATTTACATTGTAGTGCTCAAATTATTGATGAGAATTTGATGTGAATAAATGTAGCCTCTAAACACATATAATAATGCAATTAGAAATTAATAGAACATTGCATTCCTGTTTTCAATATTTTCACTGTAACAATTATACAGGAAGCCTGTGCTGTGGTAGTCAACTATTGTTCAATATAAGATCTATTGGTTGGGATTGTAAAACCCATCACCTTCCCAGAGAAATACTTTAATCATAAACAAACAAAAAAAAAAAAAAAAAAACATCTTGCTTTTACAGACATTCATTATTAAAATCGCTCAGCCCAGCAGGATCACTTGTTATTGATATATTTCACACAGCATTTGACTGATTTCTTGGGTAGCAACTTTAGGGCGCACCTGCACATATGATGTAAATGAAATACTTTCTGGTTCAATGAAATGTGATATGATCAGAGATGAGACAGGCACTGTGATATTAAACTATGTGAGTATAGGCCATCATAACAAGATTATACCAAAACAAGTGGAAAAACGTGGGCATATTGTAGCGATATTTTACTGACTACCAATAAACAGAACCTACTTGATCACCCTGTTTCTGCTTCCAAGTTTCAGGCAGGTTTTATATTTTTAAAGTCTTTGTAAAAACTTTCAGATGGACGGGAAAAAAGAACTAAGACAAAAAGGGAATCTACAAGAAACGATACATATTTTACATTCAGAAAAAAAAAAATCTGCCTGGAGATAGGGATTTTAAATGCATTGTATTAGTGTGTTTTAAAGAGCTCTTATAAACGATGACAGTGAATAATGACTTTTTGGCTCACAAATTACTTTAATAATGACATTTCTAGATTATTCTAAATGTCAATTGATATTTGATGATGTGCCCTTCGTTGAAATGTATTAATTGAAACTTGCCTAGAGCTCATTTCTGCAGCACTGTAGTTTCAACTTGGCTAGGCAACTTTGCTTAGACATGGGGAAAAACAAACTGGGATTTTGATGGCACATATTGTTTTTTTAAATAATTTTTATTCAGGGGAAATTATGTCTCCAAAGCAGTTTTGCCTCTTGCAGATCTGATAGAAGCACACACAGACTAATGACATCACAAAGGAGCAAGCTTTCTTTAAAGCACATTTCCCAGGTTGTGTTGTTTGTTTACATTTCATAATTGGTAGGAATGAATGGAAAATATGGTTCATATACGGTAACAGAATTTGGGACAGTAATATGTTGTATAAGAACAGAGGTAAAATCAAAAGAAAAACAAATTATTATATTAATTATAAATTAAATTATATATTATATATATATATATATATATATATATATATATATATATATATATATATATATATATATAGTGAGATAGCAGGGAGGGGGTTAAAATCCTTCCCTGCTAAAACCATGTGAGACTGCTCATTTGGGTGTCATGGGGTTTAATTGTGTAATTGCTTTATTGTTTAGTTATCCCCTGCACCTGGTGGTAATTGTAAATTAGAGCCAGGTGCAGGGTATTTAAGAGAGGCAGCCAGTCTGTTCCATGTTGCTGCTGAGAGAAGAGTCCGACTGTGTGAGTGAGCAGTTGTATCGAGGTATTGTGTGAGGGTGTGTTTTTGAATGTTTGTGGCAGGTAAACGGTTTAGCCGTCCTGTGTGATAGTTAGGTTCCTGTTTATGTTTAGTGAGTGCTCCAAATAGGAGCTAGGTGTTTGTTTTGTGTTTATTTCATTTTGTGTTTATTAAAAGTGCGCGTGAGCACTGTTTCAGTACAATCCTGTGTGTTGGGTTGTGATTCAAAAGGGAGAAGAACCCGTGAGAGCCTGTGTGGCAAGCAAAAAGGTGATATATATATATATATATATATATATATATATATATATATATATATATATATATATATATATATATATATATATCCATAAAACAAACTGGTGATATTATAATTAAACTATTCCATACCTGTAAATGTACATACAACATGTGTTTAAACTATACAAATATATAGCTGACTAAGAGCAATATTTACTGGTCTATGTAGATAGTCATTTAGGTTGAGAGAAAACATACGAAGTAAATGGAAACATAAAGCAGATTGATAAGTCGACCTGAGACTGAAGTGGGAGACATTAAGCAGCCTCTACATAATCCCTCTCCACACCAGCTGTCTTATCAAGCATGACACAAGGTTGTAGAGGCCTTTAGAGAAAAAAAAAAAAAAAACACTTGTGCATCTATCAAAGATTCTTCAGCGCTGTAGCCTTGACCTCTTCTCTACAGGCATGTTGAACCTTGTGTCATACCAGGTCGATGCAGTAGTGTAAATGGAGATTATTTACAAGAAGTAGTCCACAGTACAGTATATCTGTATTGTGGCTGGTTTGTGGATGTTTTCACTATCACACTGTCTCCTTACTTTCTGAATTACTTGTATAACACTTTTCAGTTTCCCCTCATACAATGCGTTTGAGTTACAAGTCAAAAAACATTTAGCAGTACACTGATATACTGTAGGAATGAAAGCCAAGCGTATACAGTAAATAATAGGTCTCCTAACAGCAGTAAGGACCTTGTTGGCTTTTTCTACAGCAGTTGCAAAGCTTCAATTCATACTTCACTGGTAAAAGATGCCCAGAGAAACATGCAAAGGTGGTTTACAAGAGACCCCAGCGGCTCACCAGAATGATGTATTTGTATACAAACTATTTTGAAAATAGCAGACTTAGGCTTTAGAGCTGGGTGATCAGCTTGGACAAACGGGTTAACTCTTATCTACACAATGTAACACTCCACTACTGGTAGACAGATTCAACATTGCATTGTATTGTTTTGCTGCTAAACTGACTACACACAAATAATGTTGTGATACTCATGCTGTCCCAATACTCTCGGTTTGCTTTCAGGGCATCAAAACTGCAGTTTAATTCCTCTGAAATGGAAGTCATGCTCATAGGCTGTTGATGCCTGCTGATATCACTGTCACAGCTGTTAGGTTTTTTTTTATTTAGAATCAAAGCCCAGTTTGTTTTAATGCTCTTTCTTAAACTCTATTTTCTTTTCTTAGCTATGCAGAGCCCACCTATGCATCCAAGATGAATTCTAAAATTCAAGAAAAGACCCATGGATTATTAATTCAATGGACATTGATTTTTAAAATCTTTGATTTACAAATGGCAGCTTGAATAGAACGTAATCGATGAGCCCCAATATAGAAAAAAGTACAAGACATTGATGGTTATTCCTACTGTGATGATTCCAAAATGCAACAATTATTGTTTACAGACACTGTGAAAGATAAGACAACCCAATATAAAGGATGTTCAATGAAAATGCTCTTGATTATTATTAGACAGCAAGTTGCAAATGGAACAGGAGTTTACATATAGATATGACTATTGGTGTATATGTGGGGGGAATGATGATTCCTATTTATGTGTCTTCTAGCCATTAGACTTCGAAACAAAAAAGGCATATACTTTCAAAGTGGAAGCCTCTAATGCTCATCTAGACCATCGGTTTCATGCCTTTGGACCATATAAAGACACAGCTACTGTCAAGATTAATATTTTGGATGTGGATGAACCTCCCATATTCACCAAACCTTCTTACATGATGGACGTGTATGAAGATACCCCTGTTGGCATTATTATAGGGGCAGTGACCGCTCAAGACCTGGATGCTGGTAGCAGTCCAGTAAGGTAAATTCTTAGTTTGAACATGTTATTGTCTTCGGAATATGTCATAACATACCTGTATGCATGACTCACTAAACTATATAAAAAAAAAAAAATTCTGAAACATCAAATTAATCAAATGTTAATGTATTTCATGATATGATATTTTGATTATAATTGATACAGTCAAGTTCTATGTGTTCATTTGGTAGTCTTTTTTGTTTCTAAACAGGTAGTTACATTTATAACAGTTGAACACAAATAGAAAAGTACTACAAAAACAATCTTTGCTGCAATGCAGGGCAACACACTGTTCCCAATACTTTTGGGATATGCCTGCCACAGGTCAGGTATTTACTGAGCAGTTTATGTCCTCAGTCCCACCTACCGAGGGAATAAGTAGTCATTATGCAGAGATAACGTTCTCTTTTGCTTCTCACTTCAGGTAAGTAAGGTAGGTATAACTAACCTGTCGTTACTGTGATTGAGTTTTGTGTAAACAAGCTCTCACTCAAGTTTTCTGGAGTTCCCCTGCAATTTATTGCCTGCAATTCATTGCTGGAAATCAGCTTGCCACGTCCCTGGTATAAACGCTGTGCAATGGTGCTGCATTTAACCTTTTCTGTTCAACAGCCTACATTGCTTTGCGGTTGTAGTCTGCTTTCTAACATTTCAGCACTTCCTTTTTTGTTTTTTTCCTCTGCTATTTGCAAAAAAAAAAAAAAAGAGAGATGCATATTGAGTCGATTCTGCCAGATTGTCTCGACCCACCCTCTCGGTGCACACAGCCAAAAATCTCACAGTTCACCACGCAGTGACTTTTTACCCTCACAGCTCTTGTTGTGTGTGTGCGCATGTTTTTGTTTTCTTGCTGCCTTGCAAAAAAAAAAAAAAAAGACATCACCAAGACCCAGCTCTGATGAGACCCGCTATTGAGTTGGCTCCAGCGACTTGTTTCAGCCCACCTACTCGGCTCGCTTGGTAAAAAAATATAAATAAATAAACAAATAAATTCTAATAAAGAATTTCACAGCTCACCTGTTTTTTTCCTCATAGTTATGGGTGTACCTGTGTCTGTAGTCTGTGCTCCACTCAAGGCTATGCACTGCTACTGTTGTGTGACTAGTCGCAGTCCAGACAAAAGCACTCTTGCCCACTACCCTCAGTGCTCAGTGCCCCTGGTGCTTTGGTGCCGCTGTTATGTGACTGCACACAGTCCTGACTAGGCCTGCTTTCCCAGTACCCTCGGTTCTTGGTGCTTTGGTGCCTTGATGCTCTCTGTCTGTAGGCTTTGCTCCACTCCGTTGCAAGCTATGCACTGCCCTGGTTGTGTGACTGCATGAGGTCCACATTAGGCACGCTTGCCCAGTACCCTCGGTGCTTGCGCCCTCAGTGCTCAGTGCCTTGGTGCCCTCTGTCTGTGCAGTCACACAAATGCTGTCTTTAGAATGGCGCAGGTTATGTGGATAGGACGAGAGTGTTGTTTCACTCTGAACGGCTCTTCTGTCATGGTGAAAGGACCCTGGGTCAAGCCCTCTCAAAGTAGCAACTGTCCCACTGGACTGTGGACACAGTTTCGACTGCCTATACCAATGCCGGTCTACCCCCAACTTGGCGGGTGGCCGCACACTCTAACAGAGGAATGGCTATGTCATGGGCCCTCTTTAGAGGAGCTTCATTGACTAATGAATGGGCTATTCCGCATACATTCACCAGGTTCTACTGACTCAACATGGTAGATTCTGCAGTGCCTTCATTAGTCACAAGGGTCCTTGAGGTTGCATGCTCACACCACATATTATATTGGTGGTAGCGAGACGTCCCTTGTCTGCTGTCTCTGCTCATGCTCCCTCATAACGGCTTTGATATGCTTTCCCAAAAGTATTGTTGTTGGTAGTCTTCGAATTGAAAGCGAATGATAGGTTACAGATGTGGCATAACCTGCATTCATGGGTTCGATTAGTTAAGTTTCTACAACTTAACTAATTACATAATCAATGTACTGTGTGTAAGTATTTGTAAAGCAATGTGTTGCATATCATTTTTCATATACATATTTCTTTTAATAAAACAAACATGATAGCATTCTGTTTTTGATGCCAAATAAATAGCTTTAGCACGCTTCAGCTGTTTTCATATTTTTTTTCTGCAGTCTGTTTGACATTATTCTATTGGAGATTCAGTTAAAAAGTGCAGTGATGCACGACTCAAACTTTTAAGTGAGGTCAAGGCTGCCAAATAATTTCTGCTACTCATAGAATGATGATTTTAGAATAGTGTATTCTGTGTTTTACTCCACTGGGACTTACATGCACCAAGATTAAGTTGATAGGTGAGACACTTTGTTCCATTAACCACTGAAACATTGTTTGTTTGTTTTTTTTTTATTTTGAGTAATCAAAAATAATTTCTAAACCTATTCAGGTTCAAATAGAAATCCAAAAAGAAGTTATTTAATCTATGGTTTCAGTGGACAATATAGTTAATATCAAGCACGACTGCCTTAGACTTGACCAGTTTAGGCATCCACTACATTGGAACAGAGATAGACTTAGAACTTGTAGTTTTCTTCAAATTGGGATACCTGGTTGCATGTACAAACTCTTAATCAAGGTTTTAACTAAGCGTGCTGCCATTTTTATAACATTTTTTTTTAGGAAACAACCTTCTGCAGTAAACTGAACAGTGCTGTAAAAAAATATTATGTTACATGTGGGGATATAAACATATACCATGAAGTTGTAAGCAGCAGTACATACACTATACTTATTTTCAGTTATAAGCAATAATAAAGAAAAATAATAGTTAATTAAGGAAAAGTGAATTCAAGTGTGTTCTTGGTGGCATTCGGGGAAAAAAAAAATTCATAGCAAAACAGACTCATAGCAGCATCTTCTGAGGAACACCCACAACCCACAAACTCTGAGCCGACATGACAGCTCCATTTTACCCTAGATTAGCTTTCTGGATAGCAGCAGTCTTAAAAGCCATTTACATGAAAAAAGGGGCGTGCATAGCCATCTACGACACACAAAAGTGTATAGACCAGCTTTGCACTGAAAAAAGGCTATGCTGTTTCATAACAGACTGGAAAGCTGTTGAGGTATCATGGGACTGCAACACATTTAACAAACAAACCTGCTATTAATATTTCACATTCAATGTTAGTTTACAGTTCATGGGTTATTTATATGATTCTTAGTTGTAGTGGTGTGCAGTTATTCCCTTTAGCATGTTTTTTTTTTTTTGTAAGCAGGTATTAAATTACTTTGTTCTGCACATAGATTATTTTTGGTGCAGTGGGAGTAATGCTGTGATAATACCAATTAAAATATAAAACGTTTGGTGCAGTGGGGGTAATGCTGTGATAATACCAATTAAAATATACAAAGTTCTCTGGAAAGTTTATTACTATTATTATTATGTTTGTATTTCTACTACTTTATCCATAAATTTGAACGCTTTGTAAAATACCAGTATATACTATCAAAGTAACAATTTTGACAAAAGTTGAAGATTGTAACATTTATTATTTTCTAAACTTTTTTTTGTGGGTGTGCCTACTCTATATTTAATACTAACATTTCCTACAAAAGGTTTACAAATACATAACTATATAGATTATATGAGGATATTCACCTATAGTTTTGGGAAGCACTAGCCCTTTCAGTTGCATTCTTTCCTTCTGTAAATGAGATGTCATCTGCACTGCTAGAATCCCTACCACTACTATTCTCACATTTAAGAGCTACTTCATTTCTGCCTGAGCTGGCTTCAGATGTATAATCTGGCTCTAATTCACAATCTTCCTCACTAGATGAACCAACATCCCTTACCTTTCCCTCAGGTGCTAAAATAGTTGCATGACTATGGGGCCTGCCATAGAAGGTCCTTGTTGAAAATCCGTACAAAACATATTCTGCATTATAGTCACACAAGTTAATCAATTTTATTATATTTTAAATATTTTTTTAAATATAGAGTTCGGGGGCCTACTGGTCTATATGTGCGATGTATCCCTGGAGAGACGTACAATTTAACTCAATGTAAACTAGATAAATAATTATATTTTTTATTGGCTTTAATGTGACCCTGTCTACTGATTGCTTAAAAATAGAATCTGAAATGTATTGCACTTTTATCATGTGGAAAAATACGTTCAAAAATTTAAACGTACCACGCTCCTGTTACCACATGGGCCAGAAGCAGCCATGACAGTTTTCAGTCATGCCTGATGAGTAGATAACTGAGAAGCAGATGCTAAAAATTTTGCATGGATACTAAATGGAATGTATATTGTGGGATTCTATACCTAGTTTCTGTTCAAACAAAGACACATGACTGAGAGAATGTACTAAAGAGGATATATCTTGTGGTGCACAATATCAGTTTAAGGATTAAGAAATGGTTTACAGGTGGACAGCATCAGTTTATACCAAACACAACATATCTTTGTCATAATACAGTTGTTGCACTTTTAATTAGCTTACTGTCTATGTGGGGCCCCACAACTTGGTAAAGGTTTACGGAAATTATGATTCTATAGCTGACCAGACTTACCTCTGATTTCACTGTGGCCCGAGTCAACTTTCATTCAATTTATTTGCGTCAGATAATGCTTAGGCTGATCCACAGTAGTTTTGGTCTTATTTTACTGATACCCGCTCTTTTAACCACTGCACACAACTCGGTGAAAAAAAAACACACACACACACACACACACACACACAAAAAAAATGCTTGACAAAACCAGGCTGTATATGTGGGTGATACTGTATAAATGAAGCTCCTATGTAACAAGGTTTGTTTTCTGATAAAGTAGTATGCACATAAAACTACACTACTGAATAATTTAGTGAATCATCAGGAATTATATTCTAGTCTAACGAGATTTGCAGCTTTAACTTGTGAAGAAAAAAAAAGTGTGAGGACATGCATACTGTACTCACAATAAAAAATAAGCAAACTAGCACTAATGTAAATGTATTTCTGTGGTCTATTTTATAAAAAATGTATTTCATGTATATTCATAAAAAACAAACTATTGTGATTCCTCAGGTATTCTATTGATTTGAAGAGTGATTTGGACAGCTATTTTGAGATTGATCCAGTGGAAGGAACCATCGCTACAAAGGAACTCTTGGACCGAGAGAACATGGCACAGCACAATATATCCATTGTTGCAACTAAAGTTAGTAAGTATGACAAAGAATCAATACTGATTTATGGGGAATTACATGTTCCTTTTATTGTCAACAACCACATATTATGCATTCAAATCATTGTATTAAATAGCCGATTTTAAATCAACAGTATTGTATTGTATTGGAATATTAAAACATTATTGATTGCACTAGTAGGAATTTCTATATATTGTAAGCAGAATGCAAAAAATAAATGTCATGTGATTACAGCATCTATTGATTGGTATGTGAAGACAATTTGCGTTGCTTGAGATACCAGACTTATCTAAAATACAGATGTATTCTTTAATAAATCAGTTTCTCTCAAGTCAGGGTTGTTCTGGAGTGTGTGCATGGGTTATGCCATGTTTTTAGGGACACCTCTAGGCCACATATTGCAACTGACCTAGTATTATTGCTAATGTATGTCAGTGTTTTTCTAAAATGTGTCTCTTTTTACTATCTATTATCTGACTCTCGTTTTATACAATGTTCACTGCTTGCATGCATTACGCAGTTACAGTTTTAATTTCAATTCATTTGACTTCTTACCTGTGTTCCCTCTAAAAGGGACAATCAGCGAGCATGGAGTTACTGCAAACTCTTACCGGAAGGCAACATGGAGGAGAGACTGATCTATAGAGTGATGTTTCTGTCAAAGAAAACTTAGGAGCAAACAAAGGCAAAGAAAAGATAAACTTCACATAATTATTTTGAATTTAAAAATCAGTTAACATGTTAGAGCAACTCAGAATAGGTTGTCTGGTTTGTCAAGTTCAGGCACAGGTGTCAATGGTGTTAGTTGGGTCTGGCTTTTCTGTGGGAAACAATGTAGATTGCTTTCTAAACTGCAGCTGTAAGCTTTCAGCTGGTACGGTTTTTAAAATTGATAAAACTTTTATCACTTAACTGTATCCCATCACACGTAGGGCCCGGTATTCGAAAGGTATGCGCGTCACAGATGGCCGTTGTGCCGAAATTGTGCCAAGTTGCCGTATTCGAAACGTCCTATTGTGCATCACAAGTTATGCGCCAAGCACAAAACCAAGTCTGTGACACGCAGAATGAGGATTGTAAAAGGACTGTCTTAACTCTGCGCACACTACCATTCCAGCACTGACTACAAACAGGCAACAATGGGAAACGTGGGTAGCATGCAGCGTGTCCGTCGACGTGTGGATGTGAATGATGCAAGGCACACCCAGCAACAGCAACCTGACATAGGTGAAGATATGCTGAAAGGGTGCACTGGCCTCGGCACACATATGACGAGTTCAGCAATGAGCAAATCGTGTCCAGGTATCGTCTTGACTCATCTATGCCACATGCTGCATGATGACCTGGCTAGAACAAACCTGCGCAGTCATGCCTAGTCTGAGCAATTGGTTGTGTTTGTCTGTATGTGTATCCTGGCTACCTGGACCTTCCAGAAGGTAGCAGATGATACAATGGGCATCACCCAGTCAGCCGTGTCTGGCACCTTGACCGGTTCATAACCGCGTTGCTGCGACGTGCTGAGGAACATATTAAATTCCCCAGTACCAGAGCAAACAGTGACGAGACGAGTTTTATGAGGTCGCGCAGCTGCCACGCGTGGTAGGTGCAATTGACTGCACCCATATTGCTATCTGGGTACCTGTTCCAGTTGTCCTGTTCTATCAGGATTCCAGTTGTATTTGGAATAGTGGGAAATTTGAATAGCTATTCCATGCCATGTAAACAGGGGATTCCAAATAAATCCATCCGTATTCTGGATACCAATATTCTGAAAACGTGATACCGAATACCCACTTAGTATTAGGATACTATTGGAATACTAGCCCTTTTAGGCACCTTATTCAGAAAACCATTTTTTTTCGTCGTTTACAAGTCATCATTTTATAATCTATAATATATAAGATGATGGCTTGTGTGCCCAACAAAGCCTTTGCAAAAACTGTACACAAATATATTAGTACTTGTATGACCCCAAACTGTTTGCCGACTATGCAATATCTTTTTTTAGTAGATCAACAGTCAATACTTGGATATAATAAATTATATATATATATATATATATATATATATATATATATATATATATATATATATATATATATATATTTATCCTTGTAGTCACATTGAGATTAAAACCTCTTTTACGAGTGAGACCTAGCCAAGCAGGTAGCAGCAAGTCAATCGGACAACAAGAACAATACACAAAAAATACAATTATCAAAATACACAAAATATCAGTCAACTATTTAAAACAATTACAACTCTCAGTCACAAAATCATGCAGTTTACTCTTAAATTGCAATAAAGATATCTGGGTCTGCAGTTTAGTTTGGACTGGAACTCATTCCAGGACCATGGGGCATAATAAGCAAAGGATCCTTTACCAGCCTCAGTACACACATTTGGGGTTTTAAAATAAATTATATTCATATGATTTAGATTGAATAGCCTTATATACCAGAATATACCAGTGCTTCAACCTGCGTAAAGCCAAAGAAGTCCAGCCTACCAAATCATATAATATACAATGATGAGTATTAAATCTTGTATTTGTATTATACCTCAATGCTGCATGATATAGCGAGTCCAGTTTACCTAAAGTTGATGGTGATGCAAGCCTATATACTGCATCACCATAGTCAATTTGCAGCAAAAACATACAAGCAATAAGCCTCTTTTTTTTTTGTTTCCATAACATATATAACATGTGCATATCATAGTGACGTTTATAGCGTATTCCCATGCCCAACAGACGAGTGTGGAAACATGCACTCACCTCTGTCCAGCACACTGCCTTCCTTCTGTTACTTTAATACGGTCCTATTAGCATATTGTAATGCATCGGTAAATAGAAACATGAGATGTAAATGTATTCTAGGTGGACATTCAATATGCACATAGCGCAATCAAATTTGAATTGGACGAAAGCCCTAATTCATCTGAATATACCAATATCTGCGTGATAATTGCGATGCGCTAGTTCCAATAACTGCGCACCGCTAGTTCCAATAACTGCTCACCGCTAGTTCCAATAACTGTGCACTGCTGGCTCAAATAGTGTCAGAGTAACCGTCCACTCTGGAGTTGGGTACAATAGTACAAACGTACAATAATACAGACGTCTCACCCCCACCCCACCCCCCAATCATAAGTTAGCTGAGGCAGGACAAACAGTTCTGTTAACTGTAATTTTGTCCAGTGTGCTGAATGTCGGTGTTGCTAATTGTACAGAGACTGTTTATTTATTGAGAAATCACAGTAGGCTACAATTAACATTTTAGAATTAATTATGATTCTTACAAAAAATGGCATAACGAAAAAAATCCATTCCGGCGACACTCAAAACCTTACAAACTGGGCTTAATCATGACGTTCAAATGGGTGAGTAGAATGAATAACATAACGCATTTCTGTGTATTGTGTATATAAAAATGCTTGATTATTACTTTGCAGGTGAATGACCTCGTTACATTTACAAATCAGAGAGTGTGCTACCACAGTTAAACTTTGTCACGGCACGACTTACATATAAAAAAAAAATAAATCATTCAGAAAAAAAAAAAAGACAGTATCCAAAGCCTTTTTTTTTTTAAATTTACTTCAAAAACTTACAGCTATGTCGGATCAGCTGGCATTTAAAAGAAACCTATATAGTATTTCCTCGTGATACAATACAGTCTGTGGCGTTATTAGTACATTAATTAGAATACTAGCATCTAGCTATGGAGCCAATTGTGTATTTGCATGGTCAGTATCTATGTGTGCACGATATATTGTGTGGTCTTGTTTGCTGTCATATCGGTACATACTGTGGCAACACCAATGATAGAAGCTTGTCGCATTACTAATAATGACTGTCCATCATTCTGCATTCTCTCTTGGCTGTTGTGTTGCTACATTGGTAGTGAACGTGCAGACGGTTTTGCAAGGCACAAACAGATTTGGGAATTGCTCAAAAAACTGCTATATTCCAGTGTCTCGCAACACCTTTGGGCCGTTTTGGAATATCTCTCATTTTGTGCCAAAGCACAATTTTTTTGAGAGGCAAAAATTTAGCGAGAGGATTGCGCGAAGATCGAAGATCGGGCCTGTAGTCTTTAATGAATGTTGTATATACTCAATTATTAGAAACGACTACTAGCAGTTTAATTCATAGAATTTTTTTAATGAACTAATTTACAGTATGTATGGCAATTATGTTACTGTGGGCCTAATTTATCAAAGTGTGTGCACTTTTGTATGCATTATTAGAGCTTCTCTGCTCATTTAAGCCAGTTTCTAATTATCAACAGCTTTTTCTAATTAATCTAATTTTCTAATTATCAACAGATTTTTCTCCTTTGTCTCAGCTATTGTTTGCCTGCAATTTATAATTAGTTTTGTAATTAGTTCTGGGAAGATTTTTATGTTTGAATATTCGGATATTCATTCGTTTTCAAAAAGTAATAAAGTCATTATATTGCTCAGAATGCAAACAGCTTAGCAATAGGGGCAGGGGGCATGGCCCCTGTGTGTGTGCCTTTATTTTACAGCAAAATGTTACAACATATAACATGTTAAAGTACAAAAATAACCCAGGATTAACAAATTAACTAAAGAATAACACGTTGTGTAGGCCTTACTTTACCCCAGTGAATTAACTACAAAACAGTGTATGCCAAATAGAAGTTCAAGTTAAACGTTTTGTTTTTTCCCCAAAATAAATAATATATAAAATTGACCGCATTTATTTATTTATTTTTAATTCCTTGCTATTGCCGTTTATTCACAGTAAACAGTGGCCATGGGCACTTTTTCATAAAGTAATAACATAAGGATTACTTGTGCCTTTTTGTAGCAGAACAAGCAAACGAAATCTGAAATTGAATTTAAATAATTAAAACGTAAAATGAAGGGGGAAAAAACTCGCCATTTTGGTTCTCGTTTATTACATTCTACATTACAAAGTCGCAACAACAAATATTATAACATCTATATAAAAATCACTATACAACATTTCCAGCAAGTTTGGCACTGTTTAAGTGAGACATTTCAGAATGACGTGCTTGCCTTTTTTTTTTTTGTCCCATGAGATTCTGACTCGATCTAAAGCTCTTTCATTTGCCATTTTTTAAACTGTCGTGCAACTTCTAGTGAGGTGGTATTTTTGTCATTTCTGGCGAATACAAACATCTGATTTTTGTATCCGAATACATGTCAAAAAATATCAGTTTGAATATCTGTTCCAGCACTACCTTTAATAGTATTTGGGTTTTGTAACATGTATTATTATTCAGGTTTTACTTAACGTGCTGACTTGACAGGGCAGACATGAAATGTTATGTATTTTAAAGCATTTACATCACCAAAAAGTACAGTTTAATGCTGGGACATGCCTACTATTACAGATCCAGGCAGGAATGGTCATGTTAGCACCATAGTTTTTACACAGAGTGGTGAGTGTATGGAATGGGTTACCAATCCATGCTGTTAGTGCTGGATCACTGGGATCTTTGAAGACCAGACTTGACTCAATGGCTAATAAGCTGACCAGAGTGTGCGCTGATTGGTTGAATTCCCTCCTTTACTTCGTAAATTCTTATGTTCTAAAATCATGGCTAATGAACATATTAATGATGGTGTATTCTTATACCTTTAATGTGATACTATACACTCACCATAAATTAGCTTGAGCAGATTGCAGACAATGCCATGCAATGATAATGATGTCAAAATGAACAAACCAAGCTTGCCCTAAACTTACAGGCATAAAAACTCCTTGCATATTATTATTATTATTATTATTATTATTATTATTATTATTATTATTATTATTATTATTATTATTATTATTATTTTGAAGTGTTGATTTAGCGCACATCAGTTATTATACAGGAAGGGAAGATTGTATCTCCAGGTCAGAATATGAATCTAAGGTGGAATTGTACCAAATGTTTAACTTTCTTAAGGTTTTACTTGCTTAAGCTTACTCTTTTTGTCTAGGTAAACAAATGATAGTAACACCAGTTAAAGTGTGGTTTGTCACCTTGTAAATACTAATATAACAGTCCCCTCTTTCTGTATGTTTTTCAGAATACTAAATACACATATTCATACTTGGTCTTCAGCATTTTACATGTCCAAAAGACATGTAAAAAAAAAAAAAAAAAAAAAATCTGTGCAATGTATTCATGTGGCAATGTTTGGATTGTGTGATTTAAGTAATAATCATAAATAACCTTGGTCTGACATGCTCAGTGATGTTTTTTAATTACTATAAAATAGAAAGTGCATTTGAAACTACTAAAATCTTACTGTACATATAGTTTGGTCAAGATAGCTTAGCCATTACTTTGCAAGCTTCTGATTTATTGGGGTAGGTTTATGTTAAGCATGTGACTATGGTATGTATAACAATTCATCATGAAGTGTTTAACCATATATCTCCTTACCTGAGAATTCAGCATGCATTCAGAGGACAGCTCTATTTATTAACAGAATTACATCATCGTAATCAAATACAAAATAACATGACAGGTTCCTAAAACTGCGATTACTTACATAAACTGTTGAGATTAGAAATAACAAACCTCACTATTATATAACTTTGAGAATTGATCAAAGCTGTTTAGTAATATACAGGAATGTTATAAAGACATAAGTTATTATACAGTGCCGTAGTGGAGTTGATTCAGATTCCAGGAGCTTATAAAAAATGAACTGCTTCCGCGATGATACAAATTCCAGTTTAACATTTTCTTTTCCCTCAGCACACAATTTAACAATTGTAAATATGAACATATATATATATATATATATATATATAAAGTAGTTAAACAGCTGTTTTCAGGTCTGTTCAAATTGAAGTTTATTTGTTTTATGATTGTGAAAATGTTAACTCTTTTAATTATGCTTGGAACTCAAGAGCTCCATTCATACTGCTTAGTGATGTACCCTTTCAGATCTGCAGCATACCAGTAAACCACTAGATGTTGCTCATTCACTGTATGATAAAGGGCAAACTGTAATTTATTTACAGCTTCATTTTTTTTTTCTCCACATCTTTCTTTCATGAGATGCACTCCTTCAACATTAAAAAAAAAAATCAATAGTTGCTCAAGAGGACATCACTTTACTATTATTGAGGATTACTGATTTGCATATTTATATATTTAATTGTATATATTGATGCAATGTATTTTTTAATTGACTATTTAATGTGTGAGTGCACATGATTTTTGACCCAAGATCAGAATCAGGATAAATCACCTCAAACAGTTTTCTTTTAATGTATGAGCACTATTGGCTATTGCATGTTCATTTACAGTCACCCATGTATATTTGTTAAGGTCATTTCAAGGACTGATAGCATGTATAGGACACCTAGGGAAGATTTTAGTCATTTCTGGGCAACCCCCTGAGATGGTCTCACAAATGATTTGCACAGCCTAAACATGAAATCCTTAAAGCTTACATGGGGTGTGTTGCAGGATATGTATAACAATGTATTTAAAACACATACATTAAAGAAAAAGTCTGCTCAGAGAATTGCTTTTTTATCACTGTTTATTAACTCTATATGTTTTTGTTTTTTAATGTAGATAATCCTGTGCTTTCTAGCAAAGTTGCAGTCATCGTCCATGTGTTGGATGTTAATGAGTTTCCTCCAGAATTTTCAATACCGTATGAGAGTTTTTTATGTGAAAATTCTAAGACAAACCAGGTATCAACCATCTTTTCTGTTTTGTTTTATAAATGCATTTAAAAATATGTAGATATAATATATACAAAAACCCCACTACATTATTATTTTACAGAACTGTAAATCTTTAAAAAAGCTGAAATGAAATGATACCCACAGCTTTGGTAACTGCTTATAGAGCATAAGACAGCTGTATGCAACCTTTAATAAATATATTTATTTACTGAACAAAGAGTGTGACATTGGAAAAGGTCATTGAGCAACTGGTGTCTGCCACAATCAGAATCAGTCAATGAAATATAGATTTTTAATTACAAAATATTCATGACAGTCCACAATAATCCTAGTGTGAAGGGGATTATGAGCTAGATATAAAGCTTGAATAAAAAGCTCCAGTGCTTTATACCCTTCCATCAGATAATTCAAGTGGGATTACAGGTTTTTGTTAATATACTGAATTGCGTAACTAGAGTTGGATTTGGTACCACAACTGAGGGACTAACAAAAGACCTACAGCGAGCTGTGCCTCCAGCCATACGTAACGTCACAAGAACCAAAAATGTCTGCTTTAGACACTGAAGCTAAATCTTTCTCATCTTGCACACAACATCTTGTTGTATTTTTTTCAGCATTGTTGTTGAGTTTTACTTGTACAGCTCCAACTCATGGAAGCAGACTTTAACAAATATTCAATATTAAAATATTAACAAATATTATTATTATTTATTTATTTTTACTGTACATGGTTTGATGTAACTACAATCGAGCCATTTAGAAACTATGTGACTGTTTATTTCATACTCTAATTTGTTCTTTATAGTAAAACAATTATTACAAAGAAGGATTTTATTAAGGCTTAAAGATAGGAGGATGTAGTACATTTGAAGGGTACAGTAAAACACTGGAACTATAAATGGCTGTAATTACAGCAGCACTACAGACTATAGACAGAAACATTTTAATTTCATCTCCCCCGTTCCTAATTAAGTTTTTCTTGCTTGTTTTATTCTTCTCCAATGGGTTCCTGACATATTTATATCTCAACTCTAACCCTGCACAACAGTAATTATGCACAAATCAGGGATGAGGGGAGATGTAATTTCTGCCCTACCCAGATCCCACATTCCACATGTGAAAAAGTAAGAAATCCACTGCATTGATAATGTCAGTTCAAGAACATGCAGTTTTATTCAAAACCAAATGTGAAAAAAATTCTAATGATAAACTTGTATAAAACTATCATTGCGGCATGATAGTGCCACCTTAGTTATAGTTTCAACTTTGCTTAAGTCCAATTTTCAACCATTAATATCTTGGCAATGGTTGGGGGTGGAGTGCTGCGCTTGGCAATGTATAAACATTTTGTAACATTGACTCTTTAAACTTTCCCCTGTGTACAATGCAAATTATAATGTCATTTTTCATCATACTTGGATACTGGCTCAATGCAGCTCATGGAGTTCAGGCCACTTCAACAACATATATTATGTGCCAGATATTGTGTATATGGGGTTTCTGATTTTGTGTAAGGTGTTGTTGCTAAGGTTTTAAAAATAATATTCATTGCCTCCCTTATCATTGAATGCTACTTGTCCATCATATATCAGTATCTCTGCTAAATACCTAGTAACTATAGGTGGGATGGCATTTCTTGACTTTTGTGACTTCAAGCTGCACCACTGAAGTTAATTTAATTACATTTTTGTAATGAATTTCCTGAAATTTGTGCCTTCAAGCTTAAACCATAACAGTTTTTATTTATTTATTTATTTATTTTTAATATAATGAGTAGTCATATATCCCAAATGAAAATCCATTGCACCTATAAGCCCTGGATTTCAAGTAGATGACAATGTACTCAAGATCTCTCTCTCTCTCTCTCTCTCTCTCTCTCTCTCTCTCTCTCTCTATAGCTATATCTATTATATATATATATATATATATATATATAATATATATATATATATATCAAATTTTGTGTAAACGACAGTTGCAAAAAGTAGACAGTGAACTACCAGATGTTTTAGTCAAGTCATGTAAAACACATTTGCTGTCAACGTTTTTCATCTGTCACTTGATGGTCTACAAAATCAGTTCAGTACATTGTAGGCCTAAAGAGAACAATAACCTTACATTTGCAAAATACCCATACAAATATATAATGGGCATTGCATTAAAGAGAAAAGACGAGAAGCTGCCCAGAGTAAGATGATTTTTTTTTTTTTTTTTTTTTTTTTTTTTTTACTTTAAAAACCAGAAGTTACTGTAATTTCAAGGCTACACTTAAAAGCCTTGGACATTGCTCAGTGCGGTTGTCCGATGATAAAATGATGCCATTAACTCAATAGCTTTGTGCAGTACAGTGTCCAAATGCCGTTTTCCTTTTTAATATATTGAACAGACATAACCTCCACTTTATTTCTTCATACAGCTAATTCAAACCATCAGTGCAAAAGACAGAGATCTGCCCCCTGCTGGTCAGAAATTCTTTTTTAAATTATCCCCAGAGGCCACTGCGAAACAAAATTTTACAGTCTACGATTACGGAAGTAAGTATGCTTTAATGTGCACTTGTTTCCACATCTCTTATATATCACAACAATCTTTTTCCAGCAGTGTACACCCTACCATCTCAATAAAAAGTTTCCTGAAATCCTGATGAAACTAATTGTGTCTTGTGCTACTAGGTTTTTAGTACAGAATTCTAATACTTCTCTGAGCAGGTCTCAAACTCTGGGTTTGAAATAAACATTGATGTTTATAAAAAAATATTTTGAATCAGCATGAAGACTGTTATTGCAGAACTTTTAATTACTTTCTATGGGGAAGTAGCCTATCTCTGATAATTGAACTGCATCATTAGTGTGTTCTACTTTCAAACAAAATCACACCTCTCTGTATCTGGTACCCACCCTGTGTTGACCTTCTGATATTCTATTTGATGTCACTCATGACAGTCACTGTGCATTGCCACAAGACGGATTTACATATCCTGTCTAAACCTGGATCACAATAATGATGATATCATACTGATTGTAAATATCAAAATCCTAATAACTCTTGGATACTTAGAATTGCTTTCAAACCCACGAATGTGAAACTTACAGTATAAAAGGCAATAATAATTGTATCAACATTGTGGATAACAGGTTAAGTTTGTTTGTAATCAACTATGCTAATGATGCTGTTGCATGAATGGGGTGTCTTAAAGCATTTAGGTTTTAGCATTTTGAAATTATCAATCATTTAACACACCTCTTAAGTCTGATAATTAATAGGCAACAGAAGTAAAGATCAAACAAGAAAGGAAAACAAACCTGTACATGCAAGATGTGCTTTAACCGTTCACCTTGATTCTAACTCTTAGCAACTCATGTCAGGAAAATCTTTGTTAACATGAGTGGAAAAAATTACTAGTGACGGGGTCGGCTAATCTTCCCTTACTGGAGGAACACATTCAGTGCACTGCTTGACACCTACTCAGTCTCTTATAGACATGTTTAGATGTTATTCACTTTGACCAAAAACACTCCTCTAGGCCTCCCCTTATTGTGTTTGTTTCAGAAAAAAAATAATAACCTTCCCCTAAGTCAAAACCTCAGTTTGACAAAGTATGTATTCCAGCAACTGCTGGCTCTGTTGGGAACCGATTGAAGTGTTAGATGTTTGGAATTTGAAGCAAGATTATAGCAACTGTTTTATTTAAAGTTCAAACTATTCCATATTATGAAGCACTTTATAATAAATCATTTCCTGGTGTATTTCTTGTTGCTACAAGTATTTTGAAAAAGATAAACTATGGCCTGTTACTTCTGGATTGATAATGCTTACAAAAGGGTTTTGAGTAACGTTCAAAAAAGAATGTCTTCACCACCAAACCTTGTTCAACTATTATATTTACTAAGTCTTCTCGACTTGGGGAAATCTGTGGTTGCTTTACTCATTCTAGAAGCAAATTTGATATTGTCACATCCAATAACATTTCTAATTGCAAGAGCACAGGATTCCACCAGCACAAACTCTTGTGCAATAACTTTTATTTTAGCCTGTACCTCTTTGTTAGTTTATCAAATTTAAAGTTTGGGGAGGCTTACCCCCTAGCCATATATTGTCCGTGAAATTAACAAAAAACACCTACAGTAAATAATACTTTTAAACAAAATAAATACTGTAAAAATAAATAAGTGAAAACCCTTCCACCACTCGCTCCACACGTCATCTCAGCATACACACCGAGAGAGAGAGATGAGCCCCAAACAGCTTCACTGATCTATACACTTTTATTGTTATTCAGAATTATTATTTGTGTTATTAATAAGGCCAAGCCTTTTATATAATGCAGCAACAGTGTGTAAACAGGATCAGATATACAATGTAAATACAACAGATAGTAACAACGGGGTTCGGAAAATCCACCACCATGGGAATTGAATGGGAACAGGAGGCCCACAGGTTGAAATAACTTCCACAGGGAGCCGATATCTCCCGCCGAGCGGACAGCATTCTCACACAACGCCTCCAGGTCTGCTGAAAGATTACATTATAATTCTGATTGTACGCAGGGGAAATTTGTATGTGTTGACCCCCTTTTTATCATTTAAAATACTAATCATATTGAAAGACTGTTTAAATATTTAAAGAGACAATGTCACAAAGTTTTTGATCCAAAGGACATTACTCTACCCCCACCATTGCCAATATATTATTGGAAAGTTTAATATGGAAAAAAGTTGAAACCATAACACCTAATATATATATATAATCTATATATATATATATATATATATATATATATATATATATACCGTATGGCAACTAAGTTGGCATGTCGGATACATTGTTTTTAAATTGTACTGTAGAATGTTATGATGCCACTATATTGTTTCACATGATAGCTCAGTGTATCTTTTTCATCACAATCTTCTTGTCAGCACTATGTTAGATATGATTGTGTCAGCCTATATTAACACTGTTTTGTTGTATTTTGTTTTAGATAACACAGCTGGGATTCTAACCAAGCGGAATGGCTATAGTCGTAGAATGCAGGCGATCTATTTCCTGCCTGTTGTAATAGAAGACAGTGGGTATCCGGTCCAGAGCAGTACAAATACTCTGACCATTAGAGTCTGTGGATGCGATACTGATGGCACCCTCTTATCTTGCAATATTGAAGCAATCTTCTTACCAGTGGGGCTCAGCACAGGGGCACTGATAGCAATCCTTCTATGCATCATTATACTCTTGGGTTAGTTATCTTTCCCTTTTCTTCTCATCAGCCCTTTTTGGATTGTAATGCATTACATGTGTCCAGGTTAGGCAGGTTTATATAGACTTCAAGGACTGGTATAAACAAGTTCTTTGAGTACCACTCAAATGAAGGCAGTACATTTGCAAACATGAAAATATGTGTGTTAAATAAGGGAAATATTGCCCAAGTGAGCCTTATTAAAAAATGTTTGGATTTCTCAGTAAAATGAAATATAATAAATGGATGTCTGTCCTATTACTTAGAATCATTTTTATGTCAAATGTATTTTTTTTTTACTGGCAAAGTATTACCATACTCCATATAACATGGGATTAATTAATTAATTTTTACCATGCTCTGATAAAACTGAAGATTAAAGCTCTTACATGAAACCTCTCACAAATACTTACCATGAATTCACTATTTGCTTTATAATTTGTTTTTGATTAACTGCAACACAACAACACTTGCAGGTTCCTGAAAACTTGGATTATTTCATTGCTATCCCCTTCCACTGTGCCTTGTTTCTTTAGTAATACTATCAATGTTTTTTTTTTTTTTTTTTTTTTTTAAATAGAATAACATTAATCTTGTTACAGTCAGACAAACCCCTTGAGATTATAGATATTTTCATTATAGCTCTTTTGTTATTTAGTTAATAGTTATTTTACAACAGGATACAATAGGTCAGTATGCAGAGCTTTTATTAAAAAAAAAGAACGAATTTGCAGTGTCTTTTTTATCATTTATTTTGTTTGTTTTGTTTTGTACTTCTTGCAGTGATCGTGGTTCTCTATGTTGGGCTCAGGAGACAAAAGAGGAAAGAAACTTTGATGACCTCTAAGGAAGACATCCGTGACAATGTCATACACTATGATGATGAAGGTGGTGGAGAAGAAGATACCCATGCTTTTGACATGGGCACCCTGAGGAACCCCAAAGTGATTCAAGACAACATGTTTCGAAGGGATGTGAAGCCAGAGACTGAGACCTGTCCCAAGCCACCTATTTCTCAAGAAAGTGCAGACATCAGAGATTTCATTCACCAGCAGCTGCAGGAGAATGACGTTAATTCCAATGCACCCCCATATGACTCACTTGCAACATATGCCTATGAAGGTGATGGCTCTGTAGCGGAGTCTTTAAGCTCCATTGAGTCACTGGCTGCTGATGCTGATGAGGATTATAATTACCTCAGGGAGTGGGGGCCTCGATTTAAAACCCTGGCAGGAATATTTGAAGAACATGAGTCTCATTTGCAAAAAACAGACAAACTTTAAGTTTTTTTTTTTTTTTTTTTTTTACAGGAGTAAGGGGTCTTTTTTGTGTAAAGCTACTGTTTAAGTTTGGGGCTTTATTTATTACTATCAAGTAGTTTTGGTTTGCTCTTCAAAGAGAAAATCTTGCAAAATGTGGTACAGAAGACTCAAAGGAAATAAGCCAGCCTTCCAATTAATATTTACAGTTACGTCTACTTCTAAGAGGTAGATGAAAGAAAGACTTAGAAAGGAAGATTGGCAAGGACTCTCATTGGTATTCTTATAAAGTGCCTCAGTATAACTATTTTTGTTTCAAATCTCCTATTACAGTAAGAAAAAAAAAAGTTTGACAGATTGATCCTGCTATAAGAAATAGAAAGCAACTTAATAAAATGGAAGCCCTAAAACAATGTTTTCTTGCGGCAACATTACTAATGACAAAAATGTGGGGACATGTATGTGGCCCTAGTTTGGCCAAAGATTTTGTTCTTTCTTTCTTTATGTATTTATTTATCTATGTATTGATTTATTTACTACAAATTCTACTTCTTGATGTTTTATCATGAACTACATGCAACAGACATGTCAATCATGAGGGGGTTGTTGTAATGAGTTGTAACTTGTAAAAAAATAACGCTGAATATTAATATTCAGTTCCTGTAGTAAAAACCTTTTTTTTTTTCTTAAATAAACAAAACAGCAGCAAAAATTGTTTCATAAATGACTTTGAAATGAAACGTTTTTCATGAGAATATGAAGACATTTTAGTTATAAATCTAATAGGGTAATTATTTGCTTACTTCTTCCATGTATGGATAGTTTAATTTACAATATGTACAGTGCAAATATGTGCAGTGTGTGTGTGTCTATATATATATTTAATATACTACTGTATATAATAATTATTATATCTTATAGATATATATATCTGGTATATATATATATATATATATATATATATATATATATATATATATATACTGTATATACGCTCACACACACAGTGTAATACTTTATTCTCAAATCTTTTGCAGCATGATAAAAGTTTGGTATTGCCCTGCACATTACCTCCATTATAGATTTTATAATGTGTACACATGTTTTAAATAGCCCTGGTAGTGTGTTCAGCACCCTGGACAGTGGCCAGAAAATAAATGCTCTTGCTTGCCAATTCAGCACCAGTGGCTGGACATTCCATTGCTGCTCCCAAAGTCATAGAGGCCTGCTGGAGCTTCTATCAAGGTAACTATGTGTGAATGTAGAAGAAAAAAGCTGATCAGTTCTGCCACAGAGGGCTTACCTACCTACACCATAACTCATGTACAACAAATACTAATATTATAACCTGCTCCACCTGCAAAGAGATACAATGCTAGTAAATGGAGGTGAATATTCTGATACTGGGCTGGAACAGTCTGACTTCAACAGTCTGTAATTCACTTTATTGGAGGCTACAACTATGGTGTGACAGCAGTAAAAACAATAATTTCATATAGGAAAATATTCTGATTAAATTGTACCCCATACAATGTGTTTATTTTCCTGGTCAGTATATCTAAACTATAATTTATTGACTTAATTGTGAACCATTTCTTTGTTTGACAGACTGCTGTAGATCATATTGTTTGTAAATCCAAAGCATATTTTGTGTTTGTTTTCGTGCCAAATGTAAACCATTTTTGTTGCTCTATGACTGCCATCACAGCTAATGTACAATTTACAAGTATTTTATTTTTTCAGTTATATATACATTCTGCTTGGTAGTTATTTTAGAGTAGTGAAGTATCTTTCAAGTGCTTTGTGTTGGGAATCTGCTGTTGCATAGCTTAAAAAAAAAAAAAAAAAAAAAAAAAAATCAATGCTTCAAAAAAAAACTAATAGCCTCAAGCATTAGCTTGTTTTAAAGCTGAAATTCTGTAGCACATTTAGTGTTGGTAACCATTTTTTTTCTTAGGTTATGCAAGATACTTTAGAAGCAGGCAGTAGAAGATTGTAGAACATTAAGTGATCTATCAACAGCAATCAGTGAATATGCAGGTTATTAAGACAGCCATGCACTTCTTCAGCTGGTGGTGGGGGATGCTCTGTATTTATAAAAAAAAAACAACCCCTCAAAAAAAAAACAGGGAAAATAGTGGAGGTGCATAAGGATCACGTTCCAGGTAAAATAACTATATATCTATGTGCACAAAATTAACAAAGGTATATGCAACAGCGAGGAAGATGTACCCTTTAAGGTCAGCCTAACCCAGTTTGGTGCGTCAAGTGGGGTTTTTTTTGTTATTATTTTTTTATTCTACATTGTTCATAACCTTTTGTTTAAATAGCCTAACTACAGCAGGTAAAGTTAAATAAAAGCAGGCTTTAATGAAATAATTTAGTTTTTTTTTTTTAAATACAATCAATAAGTTATGCACAGAATAAAACCACCTCCACAATAGCCAATGAAACAGCTTCCCGATTAACATTAGATTGTGTCTAATTAATAATAAAAATACTATTATGACTACTACTACTAATAATAAAACCCAAGCACAGAATGAAAACTGCCAGGCTACAGTATTCCACTGGACAGGAGCAATCAGTGGCCCTTGTCAAAAACTGAAAGTACACCCACTTTATTGTAATTGAACAGATGTCTAATGAAGTAAAGTAGTTTAAGAACTTAAAGTGATTAAGATTATTACTTTTAGTGGTAGTGTTGTATTACTTTATTACATTTTATAATGGTGGAGTTGTTTAAACCACCTTTTCAGTGGGCTACAGAATGTGAGTGGTGGTAACACTTTTATACCAGCATTGAGACAGCTCAGAAGTTTTACTTCAGGGTGCAAAGACAAATTAGGCTTTGTAACAGGGTGGGACCTGTACTGGCTCTCTGGTGCATGCATGATCCTGCAGGGGGAGCGCGGGAGCTGGGAAGGGTCCGCCTGTCAATCATGGCAGTGACACAGGGAGGCTGGGAGAGGGCTAGCGCTCTCTCTCTCTCTGAGTGGTCAACAGGCGGGTCTTGAGCGGTGCTTGACCTATAAAAATAATGCTCTGCTATTCTCCAGCTCTGCCTTTCTAGGAAGAATGACAGTGAATTCCACCACCCTCCCACAGGCTTCATAAATCAAGCTCTTAAAATGGAAGTTTAAAGCTTCCTGGGCATAGTTTCTAATAATGTGGCAAGTAATAGTCTCGTGTTATTACAAGAGACAGAAATATGTGTTGTATTTGCTGTCTCTAAAAGCAATACTCACCTTTTATAACCACATTATTTTAGCACCTTGGACATGATTCTCAACAATATTGGTTTTAGGTGTGTACATTTGAAAGTTTAATTCTCAAATGCAGGTTTTATGTTTGTACACATATTTGGGTTTTTAATAGTCTTCAGAAGTGCAAAGTAAAACCATGTACACAGCTTGTAATCAATATAAACAATTACAAGCAGATATATGCAGATCTTCATATGTCCAGACAATTACAAAAACATCCAGGATGGATTAAACATCCACTGAGAAAATTGTTGAAAATATATAACTTGCATGTATAACCTATTTTAGACCCATAACTCAAACAATATAATAACGTAAAACAGCGAGAGCCTTGTACTAACCCTGCTGTATTTTGATTCTGAGTTTCAGTCCTGGATACCATCAACATCAAGATTGCTAATGCATCCCAACATTTATTTTGGTAAATTCTGTCAAATTTGGTGAGTACTAAAGGGATAGTGCAAAGCATTCATGTTTTTGGTATTTATTGGGAGATATACATTCTCTTACTTTAAATAGTGCTAATAGTGATAAAACCTCCATTATACTGTTGAAATTATTAATTATCAAAATGGGTTTAGAAGTCCTTAACAAAAAGTTCCTTACTAAAAAATGTATTCCACCTTTAATTTTAACATTTGTATAAGTTAAACTGCATTATGGGAATGACATATATGAATAGTATATTTGTATCACTGTACATTTTTTATTTATGTATATTTAAATAACACAAATGCACAGATATGTTTGGATTCTGTGATGGGCCCTGAGCCTCGATATGTTTCATAGCTCTGCAATGTCAATCTATTTTGAATTCAATAGATTTAAAAATAATATACATTCAGAGACCATTAATGGGTGCATTTTAGTAACGTACCAACACACAATTTTCAAAACAAACATTCAAATGAAGCGTTATATATTATTATGATGCAAATGTCTGCAATTTTTTAACAGGTTCCTACAAAAAATAGTAATTGAATTATAATTTATGAAATAATGAAATGGAAAAGACTTGCATTATTAAAAATATAACTACAAGTAAGCATTTTAGTTTCCACTATTAACAGAGGTAATTTGCATAATATGTCTAATTGTGTTTTATTATTCTAAGAATGTTTGAGAAACAAGCATAATGTTATAATGCATAAAACAATACATAATACCCTTTTTCTAAACATAGCAGACACTAACTTCATTAACATATTCATGGAAAGAAATAATTATGTGCACAGTGAAGAGTTTCTTCAACATATCTTTTTGGTTTTCGATACAATAATCATTTCCATTACTCCTTGACAGCTCTTAATGCCCCAGGGGTTATATCCCTGAATCAGAATGAAGAAGCAACCTGAAAGCAAGTCTATTTGTCATTTTAAAGACCTCCAGACAGCACTTCAGATAAGCTGCATACTGGGTGTTTTATATACCGCATTATGCATGAATTACGGATGATATTTAAATTGAATGCGTACAGAATCTGCATAGCAATTTTGCAGCACGGCTCGAGTTTGCATGTTATCAAGCTTCGTATTTTTTTATGTATGCATTATTTATTTATTTATTTTTGGGTGGGGGTGTCTTGAAAGAGAGCATGCTGTGCATCCTTGCTGTATTTGATGATAATTTTAGATGACCCCTTACAATTTCAGAGGAAAGATGCTTTCAGTGTGAGTCAGCAAATTTCTACGTACATTCACTTTGAAAAAGGCTGTCAGGAAAACAAAGAAACTACATTTTGTGCACCAAAAGGTGTTTTTTTTTTGTTTTGTTTTTTTTTGTTACACATTTAAAAAGTTTTTTTTCTATTTTTTCATTTCAGATATGTCTAAGTTCTATGAAAACTCATCACAAAAAATCTATTTCATCTTTTTTTTGAGAAATCGAAAAATATGTTTGCCCAACTTACTAATAACTCTGCTTTTAACAGGAGAATTGCCACGGCAGTCATTTTGACGGTTTGAGGTAATTGAAATTACTCTGCGTGTTTGAAACTTATGAGGTTGTCTGTTATGACTTTGCCTAAATACATATATTAAATACCCTGATGGTGTCTGAAAGGCAGGATCACACAAACAAGGAAGTTACAATCCCGACCACCTAGAACCGCTAAAGCAGTAATTTGACTGCCTTTTACAAAACATGTTTTTATTTTGAATATAACCTACGATATTATATATGCCTGTTATCTCTGATGGACCTGGCAGCCATCAGTTCCTAAATTTTATACAAGGAATGCACCAGGGAAAATATCAGGAGAGATTTAATCTTGAAGCTAGCCACAGTGCTTCAGCAGAAACACTTTGATCAGAAAACTGCAAAGCAGCAGACTGCAGCAGCTCAACTTGGATTCTGTGCTGCACCAAGTGACACACACAGTTTACTTTCGTTTTAAATTTAAAAAAATAATTCAGTTTTTTTTTTTAGTTTTGGATGTACATATACCTGTTTACACAATATTTTGTATGATTACAGTTTTTTTTTTTTTTTTCATTTTTTGAAATAGTGCTTTACATGTGGTAAGTTAGAAAATAAACCCTTTTATGTTTAATTGTTCATTTAAATAGGGCATGTCATCTGTGCAGATGTTTGATATGATGTGCTTGGATAAAAATTTTTAGTTGTATCCGATTGACTGTCTTTCATTTTAATACTGGTGTTGTTTAAAATGTAACTGTCATAATGTCTGCCTCCGGCGGTTTTAGGTATGAATATAATCGCGGTGGTTCTAGTGTAAATTTACTTTGCACACACAAGTTGTTTTGTTGAAAAGCATTAACTTTTAAGATTTTTTTTTTTATGGCAAAGATATGTTCCACAAGCTGTATGCATTTTTTTTTTCCCCATGAGCTGTGTGCTTAACATATTAGACTTATTATGAAACCATGACAGTATAAGTATTTGTACAGGCATCAGTTTTTCGAGTACGATTGAGAGAAAGTAATGAGTTTTCACATGTACATGATTAATAGGTTGTATGTGCCAATGCCAAAAGAAAGCATTTACATAATGGCAAGAACATGGTATAAAAATGCCTTTTCATGGTATTAAATTGTATGAAATGTACTGTTTTATATCAATCAATGTAACAAATATTGATTGATATTGATTGAACTTACTGGAAGCAATCATGATTTCAACAGCAATACAATAATGTTTGTATGAGGATATGTAATGCTTGTCATGCATTGTCTAAAATGACTAAACAAGGAGACTGCAAATGTGTTTGTCTAGTTTAACACTGTGTAAAAAATGTGTCATCATTCATTTCAAGGTTGAATTGTAGGACAAAAAGTAAAGCGTTTATTAAGACAGCTCATTAAACCAACATTCACTTTTAAATGGACGACTTATAATTACAGTTCTGGTTTTTTAAGGCGTTATGAAACGAGGCGCTGGGCCATTTTGTTTTATAAAAACCTGTTTTACAGCTTTCTCAATAAACTTCTGAGACAGGACCCTTATTTTTATTCATGAAAGCAACAACTCAGATTAATAACAGTCGATCTTATAGATAGGATCAGAACTTCAACAGTGAGGCTATATATCTTGAGGCCTCCAGACAACTATATATATATATATATATATATATATATATATATATATATAGTAATATAATGTGGGGGTATATAATATACTATTATATGTAGATATTGATATATATATATATATATATAGATAGGCGTATATATCTATAGCATCTCTCAATTCTTTATAGCATCTCTCTCAATTCAAAAATACATTTATTGCTGCCTGAGGAGAATGAATTCCACTTTTTATTATCAAAAGTAATTGCAAGCAAGTTCCTTTGTTCTTTTTCAATAGCAAGTTAGGCATATGCTGGAATTCAAACATGCCATTTTTTTTTTTAAAGTTTGCTATAAGGCACATGTCACTAAAATAGATGATTTCCTGTAATTACAAATAAAACTGAACACAAAATCATTGTGATAATAGGCCCCATTTACTTTAAGATTGTTTATTTAAGTCTTTTTCATTTCATTTTATTAAATGTCACAATAATAAATTAACATTCCCTGTGTTTTACAAATAAGGCTTCTGTTTTTTTTTGTTTGTTTTTTTTTATGGTTTTTATTAATTTGTTTTTGGTGCTTATTTTTTAGATATTTTCAAGTTAGATATTTTTTTTCTGGACTTTTGCTTTTTACATATTGTATGAAATTATTGTTTGTGGTTACTTTCTTTTGTCTTCCACAAAGAATGATTTTGGTAACGGACACATTCTGTGTTTTTTGTGTATTTACGCATTTTTTTTTTTTTTTTTATATGTCGCAATTCTGTTTCAAATTCCACGAGCGAATAAATACTGCCTACTGTAACATACCTTTAAATTTTGTTTTAAATCTTGCAAGTGTGTTACAATCCTCCACTAGAAATGTATGAATTTGCTGCCACTCAGTAGTTGGGGTGAGTTTAAAGTATTGAGAAAGACTCAATGGGAAATACAAGTCTGGAAAGAGGGAGTTTGTCCAACTGAATTAAATAAATAAATAAAAATTCCAAGGGGAATCGGTTAGGTCAATGTGAATGAAGTAATCAGTTCCGGTTTTATTGTTTTTGTATTGGTTAAATTCAGAAATCAGAATTCCATACCATTTACCATAAAATAAAAAATAACATTCAAAAATGAATTTCATACCTTTGACAATAGTATTTGCACAATCAACATATTTTGTATGAAACCCATTTGTTGCTAATTATTGACAATTATTATGATTGAAAACCAACACTTGATGATAATTATGAATAAATAAATACAGTCCTGAAATAAATTGGAAATTTGTGATTCAAAAAAGAAACAAACAGTTAAAACTAAAGAGTACAGCAACAACCTCAAAATGGCACAGATACAACTAAACGAAAAAGGAGAAACTACCAGAAAAATAGTAGAAAGTCTCAGTCTACAGAAAAAGCACTATGTGTTATTGATAAACACAGGAGAACAGGAACTATTGCAACTAGCTCCAGGTGTGGAAGACCAAGAAAGTTGTCTGCAAAATCTAGATGAAGAATTGTTAAAGCAGCCTGGAACAATCCTCGAATTACTGCAAAAGATTTGACACAAGAATTGAGAAAAGATGGTCAACAAATTCACGAGTAAACAATTCATACCTTAACTAGATGAATGTCCATGGGTGAAAACCAAGGTGCAAGCCTTTGTTAAACAATACACATAAGCAAGTGATTGGAGTTTTCCATTGAATACTGATGAATCCAAAATCTAACTTTTTTCACCAAGAAAGCGACAATATGTTTAGGGGAAGAGAGGAGAAGAATTTAAAGAAAAATTCACCATGCCCAGTGTTAAACATGGTGGGGATTGTGTGGGCTTGTATTTCTTGATGAACTTTGTATTGTAGAAGGCTCAATAAATGCTACAATATATAAAGACATTTTGCACCCATTTTTTGCCCAGTGCTAGAAGGCTTATTGGATGGAAGTTTGTATTCCAGAAGGATAATGACCCTAAGCATTCTGCAAAGTATACAAAGGAATTTCTGAAAAAAAAAGGAAGATTACAGTTATGGATTGGTCATCTCAGGCCCCCAGACTTGAATTCAAAATATAGAAAAAGACTGCAAGCTGTAAAGAAAGCAAAGGGTGGACACACAAAATAGTAATGTAAGAGTGCCTCAAGTATGAAATTAGTTTGTGCATGTTATTTTTCATTTTATGCATGTTATGTAATAATGTGTTGTTTTATTATAAAGCTGCATCACTACATTAATTTACAATAGGACAATTTGAAATTTTAGAGATCACTTTTTGTGGTTCTCATATTTTTACCTGCCCAAATACTTTTGTCTGTGACTGTATACACATACACACATATTTACCAAAACCATAGAGTCACCATACCTACGTTAACAGCAATTGTGGCTGCTGAAGAGAAGCTCTTAACTGCAGTACACGCAATGGCAGACGACATGTTCTGAGCACAGGTTTTAATTAGAGGAGCCTAGAAAGTGTTTTTGCTTAGAGGCAAGTCACCATTATAAATGGCAATCTGCCATTAACCACAGAACCACTGGTAACAGTACTCCTGAATTTTAATTCTTACTGTACATTGTCAACTTTTGTCACCCTTGGAAAATGCGTTGTTGAAAGAAACCCATTCCAGCCAAATCACCAGTGCCACTAACATCTGGTTTTTAGATTTTTAAACAAACACAGCATGCTTCTGACAAAGTACCCTTTGTCTCCCACAGTAGCCATTTCAATCATGTTTGCAGTCCTGTAGTAAAATATGAGCTCTAGGTCCAGTTATGCAAAGTAGATAAATCTACTTTCTATATCTTAATAACTTATTCATTCTGTCTATTCAGATTTACTAATATAATGCAAGTTTTTGTCTAATTTGGGGACAATAAAGGTGCCGTAATCTGCCTCCTTATATCCTCGATAACGACTTCTTTGGAACATTAAAGTCTCCCCTTCTTGTACCTAACAGCAAATAAAACATGAATTTCTTACCACAATTGAGAAATTCCCTAGTATAATAAACATAGCCTAATTACTAGTATGGCATGAATAAACGTTACATAATTTTTTTTAAAAAGGAACTACATTTACCTGTTTCATCATAAAATAGCACTATCAGTTAAGAGTCGTGTTATGGAGCCTAACTACAATAAAAGCAACTACAGAATTAAATTTTCACTGACAAAAAAAAAAAAAAAAAAAAAAAAAAAAAAAAAAAAAAAAAAAAAAAAACTGCTGCTCCTGTTTTTTATTATTATTTAATTATAGTATTATTTCATGAGGAGGCAGTGTGGTCTGGTGGTTAATGTCCAGGACTTGTAACCAGAAGGTCACTGGTTCAAATCCTACTCCTTCTACTGACTGACTCACTGTGTGATCCTGAGCCATTCACTTAACCTCCTTGTGCTCCATCCTGCAGGTGAGATGTTAAATCAATGTCCTATTGTAAGTGACTCTGCATATAATGCACAGTTCACAGGGCACCTCTGTAAAAGGCATGGGGTAGAAATGCTGTTGGGCAGAAATATTGACAGTGATCACCAAAATGGTTTAAATAAACATTCCATGAAGTATTGTGCGTGTATTTCAAACACAGAAAAGTAAAACATAATAATAATATCTTTATTTTTATATAGCGCCTTTCATAGTGGACCTTATTATAAGGAAACGCAATAGTTTCCTAATCTCTTTTCTTTCTTTTTGAGATTAATAATGGTAAGCTGACTTTATTTATTTTGTTAGTTTCAATGTATTTTAGATCGAGTCAAGTCTGCAATACTGGGAGTAACCCTGCAGACAGACAGTCAATGAGATATTGTTAAATGAAACCAAGTGTGACATATTATTCAAGATTTAAACCATTGAACTGTTGTATGGCTCCATCCTGTTTTTGAAATACAATCAAGTGGTTATCCATTTCAACTGCCTTTGATACATCAATGAAAACAGCTTGTTAAATTAATAAAGAGTCATATTCCTTACATAAATACAAGTGACCCTAAGCAGTGGGAACAATGTAAAATGATTCACTCTCAATATTGACTGAAATTGACTAAGGGCATGTGGTGGTGCTGGAAAAAGGAAATGCAGGGCTTGGTAATGGTAATTCAAAGAGATCATTGGAGAGAGTAATCGGTGACCTGGTATAAACAAAATAATGGTGGCTGTTACAATGTCAGATGTTAAATTCAAATCTAAACAAATGTAGGTTTAAATACTGATGCCATATAAGAACATATATATATATATATATAAAGCGTACAATAAAAATGTATTTTCTTTGCTTCTTCAGAATTTTTTTATTTTTTTTGATTTTTCGATTTTGAAATTAAGTGAACGTGTATTTTGTTTGGTTCATTTGATTTTGACACTAGAAAGCAAGTTATTGTTTCACCGGCCACCATGGAAAATACCTTAAAATCTGTAATTGCAGTGATGGCAATTTTGCTTTATTCAGCATCACTTTGCATAAATAATATAGCTTTGTTTTACTCACCATATGATTTATTCTGTAATAAAAGAAACACTTTGTATTATACTTGCATATCTGTATTGAATTAAAAAAAATAGGTTTAATCAGTTAAAAAAAAATAGAGAGATGAGTCTTATCTACCTAAGTGCCTTATCAAAAACGCACAAAAGAAATCGTGTAAAAAGATGATAGGTGCTTCCAAAGATACTTAACTCCGCTTTTACTTCAGCACAAGGGATCATGGGTATATAAAGAGAGCTCCAAGGCTAAGGAAAGGGATCGGATTGGGCTTATTTTCTCAGTGTTTAAAAATTCAAAAAATGTATGAAGTCTGTTTCCCTGTTGCTCAGGATCCATGAAAGAAATATTAACCTGGTGAATGATGACAATGTATAAGAAAAAAAAAAGGTTTTGTGAATGCAGTATCATATTTACATGTAACAAAATACTTTATTTACTGCAGTAGTAATGTGATAAGCATTATATTTTGCTGTACTAATGCAAATGTACTTAGGTTACTGCAATCGCAGGTCCAATATTACAATTTCCCTTTCCAGTCCGTAAAGCACAGGTAAAGCACAGGTCTCTAGTCATTTTTTCTCCAGAAAAAGCCACGACAACCTTTCAATGGCCGAATGAGACCGATAGGAGCCGAATGAAACCGGAAAAAAAAGGGGTTGTATCTGAGCAATAGAGGTAGCAGCTGCACCATAGAGTTAAGATGGACACAAACAAAGGAGGTAGCTGCTTCCACATCCAGCACTCAGAGAATATCACAGACATTTGAGATGTTATAGTAATAAAATAATGACACATTATTGAGGAGTTTGGTGATAAAACAAGTGATCAGGAGAGGATTTATTAATATGCATGTCTATAAAGAGGTATTGTAACTATCACTCTGCACAACTGAGAAGTTGTACTGTCCTCCCTAAGGAGATACTACTTGCCCAATAAAGAGTGACAGACAGCAAAAGCAGGGATGTCAGAGGTGTCAATTTCAAGAACAATCGGTTTATTGTTGTGAACTATAATACAACAAATGAAATATAAAGACAACAACTTATTGCAAAGGACATTTAGTTAGGTGGAAGGTACAGGTGAGTAAGAAAGTAAAGTGAACTAAACAAACATCCAAACAAAATAACACTAAAACAAAATGAATGCGGTGTCCAGTGAGCCTCCAATAAACCCAACACACACACAAACACCACACCAATACAAAACCAACATACCGACAGGCAAAAAAGACAAAGGTGAATGAATAATTATATGGGGAAACCAATGACAAAGACAGTCTTGATGGCAATGGATGACAAAAGAAATTTAGGCCTAACAAGTCCAGTGAAGCAATACACATGTAATCCAAAGTAACAAAAGAACAAAATCGAAATTACAGGAACCAAAATTTCAAAGTAAAGTAGAAAAAAACAGCAAACAGAAAAGGAATAATCTCACCAACAAATAAAGAAAATAAATTGGACCTGACGCGCCTGACAAGCGCTGAAAAAATGGACCTCTAAGGGTTAAATAATTAGCTTAATTGATTCTGGAAACTCACAATTCTCTTAATTATGTTAAAAAAAGTAATACGTTTAATTAAATTATTGCAAAACTGTAAGTAATAATGGTCTTTGTTTGTATTATTATTTTTTTTTTATATTTACAGAGATGTTAAACGATCAAAGTGAAATTCAAATAAATGGTAAAAAACAAAACAATATATAAAAACTGGTACTGAAATACACATTTTATAATCTCTGTGCATGCTTATTATATTCTGGTATTGTATTCAAAAATATATATTTTTCATATAAATTACAGTATGTCATCATTAACACGTTATGTTTTGGTCAAAAGTAAAACAGACTTTCCAAGTTTCTTATATTTTTAAACATCGATAAAATGAGCTCAAAGCAGCTCAATATGACACCACTCTACTGACTCAACAGAAAAACCTCCCAAGCTCTCTCTAGCCCATAATCCTCTGCATGCAGCGTAACAGAAATCAGCAGAGATGAGTATCTTGGTGATATAGAATATATCTTTGGTACTTCTAAAGACCCTGGGAAAAGGGCAACTGGAAGGCATACTCAATATTTCACAATGTCTCAGAATGACGAAAAAGACTGAAACTTGCACCATCAGTTTGTCTTTTCATCTTAAGGCTGCCACATATCAGACATGATATGTTTTTCCATTGGGCGACTTTGGCAGCGACATGACCATATACAGCAGACACAACATATAGGCTATGTCAGATCTTTACAACTATTACAAATTGCTATTGACAAAACTATGATCAAGACTAACACATGTTTCTTTGTTTGCTGTTTATTTGTATTGTGTCTTAAATGTTATATATTAAATGTAACATTATTTGTTAGTATGTAGTTGGTGTATGTTTCCTTCCCGTTCACGGAGGTTATTGTGTATCAGGCTTTCAACCTGGTGCTTGCGTTGTTTGTTCTTTTGCAGTCTCCCCCTCCCCCGCGTATGCAGGGTGTGAGATGATCTCGCTTTCTCACCTGGTCGCAATGTGCTGATCAATCTCCTTTTAAAAAGTAGGAGCGCCAGGGCAAGGGGGGGCATTTTTGTAAAGCTGCTATTGAGGATGGCTGAGCGCGCTGATAGACTAGAGATGCTGAGAGGAAACGGGACAATTGCTGTTTCAAGAAGGAACATTTGGGAGAGCTGCTCACCGCCGTTGGTACCTGTTCAGGATAGTGTTTGTGGTAAACAGTGTGGTGAGCTGTTCCTTGTTTTTGGGTGTTTTTATGTTGTAGACAGAAAGTATAGTACAGACTGCTTTTTGCCTTGTGTCCAAGCTCTCAGCTTTGCTCTATTAGCACCGCTAGCTCCTCCCTTGTGTCTGTGTATTTCATGTATTTTAGTCTGTGTGCGGCCGGCACATTTGTTTTAAACTTGTGTTTTATTTTATACATTGTGGATTGTTGGAGAGTAATTGTTTTAACACTTAGAATATATAGATTTAACAACAGATCATTGAAGGGGTGGGATATTAAAGTGCTGTTTTGAATTTCTGTTTAGTATTATTGCCATTGTGTTTATACAGCTGCTGTGTCTGCTGCCGATTTCGACTGCTGCTGCTGGAGCGTATCAGTTAATCTTAAGCACTAATTTACTCAAGCTGCTGTAGAGTACTTCAGTAGCTTAGTTTTCATTGTTTGTTTTGTTTACACTGGAAGAAGCATTGATTGTTTTTTATGCACTTTTTGTTGTCGAATTTATTTTATTGATTATTTGTGTTTTTGTTGTTATATTAATCACTGGTCTTTTGCTTTTTTTTTTTTTTTCCTTATTTTTTATTTCTGTTTTGGGTTAGCACTGACAGTGTGAACTAGCCTGCTCAAGTAGACCAAGCAAAGTGGTGATAATATAATTGGTTTTGTCTATTTCTACTCTCCCCTGTTGTCTGACTGGTTGGACTGCCTTTCCAGTGTTGGGACTTTTCTGTAATAAAGATTTATTGATTTTTAACATTGTCTGTCTAGGTGGGAGGGAATCATTACTGAAAACCCTAATTAAAAGAACTTGTGTGCTGTATATTACCCTCACCTAATTGTTTTGATTAAAAAATATTTGGGGTTTTTTATAGTCGGCTACAAAAGCACTGGGAAATAATTGTGATAGTTTTTCTTAACAGTTACGTATATTCATCAACATGTGGAAATTCCTATGGTATTTCAACATATATGGCAATACATCACACATATCAGATTATCCAGTTCCTTCGAAATGGACTCTCATATATTGTCTTTCTTTCAAATCTGTATCTTTACAATTGCACACTGGACATCTGTATGTTTGACACCCATAAAAAGTATTTTTTTTCCTGTCTGTCATTTTGACAGTCAATCTGAAAATAGATATATATATATATATATATATATAAAAATACATATATATATATATTTATATATATATATATATATATAATATATATAAATTTCTCTTTTGAAAACACTAATGAATTAAATTTGTGTCTCAGAAAGGAAATTAAATCAATTTGTTTTGTGCTCAGCAATGAAAAAAATAGTCATTAATTTATAATGTGTCAAATGTCTCATTAATCCTTTTTCATACCAATATAGTTAATTTCACCTTATGCAGCCATATACACTTTACATACCATCCTACAGCTAGCTGAAATATTAAAACATTAATCTTGTTGCATTCCCACCAGGTGAAATAAATATACATTTAACTAGATAATAGAAATGTCTGTGCATATAATGCACATCAAACAACGTGCATTTAGACTTTGGCTATTGCACGTGTAAAGCAATGTCATGAGCTTTGACAACAAGTGTAATGTCCTGCATCAATAACAATAATCATTGCTGTTTTATACTGTTAAATGTTACAAATGTTGAGAGATCCTAATATGCCTGTGTAATCTGTACAATCTTTTTTGGGAAAATGTCATTTTTTGAGAGTGAAGTTATACAGAATCAAGGTGGAACTAGAATCAGATAATCATTCCATTATCTGCAGCCAATACCTTGTATGAACAGCTATGGCGCCGCCTAGAGTTTTAGGATTGAGACAATTTAAAAACAAAAACAAAAAATCTATAAGAACATAATTTAGCTCTTTTATTTAACATCATGTAATCAAAGAAACTACAAAATGACATTGCAAAAGTCTACTGGAAGCCATAATGGCATTTCATGCTAGATTTTGATGTGTCACATTTTTTAATTTTAGTCAGTTTTCCTTAAGTATATGGAAAATTATAAAGCGCTATGTAATTCAATAGGTTAATGTAACATCATTCAGCAGGTTTATGAAGCAAAATTTGTTAATTCTATAATTGTGAAAAGTTGATGGATGGACAACGACACCTGTGCCTTCTGCCAGTTCTGTTGTCAATTCGATACTTGTCTTCTTTCTATTCCTTAAGAATATTATCTTCAAGTATTGCTCATCCTTGTTATACAGACGATGTTTCTCTGTATTTGTTGATTATACTTTGGATTACACACCTTGAAAATCAAGTGATGTGAGCTATTTCACGCAATGATTTTCCTTGCTATAATAGTAGAAAACACTAGTGGAGGCTTTGAGTAAACTGTTGATGCTCATAATGCATCAGAGTAGAAACATGCAAAATGTCTAAGACTTTTGCACAGCAGTGTATATGTTACACGCAATATGCAATTTCTGACATTGACTGAATAAAATAATCGTTTTGTGATGAACAAATTTGGAACATTTAAAATTTTTGAATTTAGAAAGACTGAAGTTAAATGTTTTTTTTTTGGTGTTTGAGTAAATTATTTTGCTCAAATTTGCGAAGTGTAAAATACAGGCTAAGAAAATATTGAAGCAGAAGACAAAAACATTTGCATCGGTCAACGTATGAAGTGATTTAAACATTTGCATCGGAAATGACAATCAAGGAGCGAATCAGAGAAAAATAGAAAGATATATCGTTCTTTGTGTAAATTGCGAAATGGAAAATGACAAACTACCAAAGAGAGAAATTGGAGAAAATAGAAAGCTGCATCGGTCTTTGTGCAAAGCTATTTACACACTGCGAAATGAACAGGAAAACAACAAAACATAGAAGCAAAGACAGTTTCTTCAGTCTTTGTGTAGTATTGTTATTATTTGTTTATTAGGAGACGCCTTACCTTTTTTAATGCATTGACATATATATTAGAGGATGGCACTGATACCCAAAAACCCGGGTACCAGTTGGGTTTTAACCCTTTGTGGTCCATTTATTCAGAGCTTGTCAGGCGCGTCAGGTCCAATTTATTTTCACACGTGCTATTATTTTTTTTTCAGAGTAAAACAAGATTAAAAGGCACTGAATCGCAAAAGTACACTGAGTACTCTATCTCCAGCCAAGCCACCCCTTGTTCATTATATTTTTCACATACCTCTTTATAGACGTGCATACTGATCAATTACACTATGTAACACAATTTTTGTTCCTGGGTAGTAAGCGTTATTTCCTAATTGCTTATGCCTCAAAAGTATAGAAAATGACTATTATTCCCCACAAACTTTGCTTTTGTGACCAGGACAGTGATATTTTGAAATTTACCTATTTCCAATGAGAAAACGGGTGAATTTGTGTCTTTTCGTTCACATAAAGTCAGAAAAAAACAACATATGAATCCAAATTAACATGTATTTATACTAAAGTAATACAAAAATGACTACAAAAGATTTAGAAGTGAGTAGTTTTTCGAGATTTACGATTATACTGTAAATCACTTTCATGAATCAGCCCCCAAATGTAGTCTCCCATCATGTTCTCGTTATACTGTCCTTGGTAGCGACGTTCAAAGTCCAGTATATCCTGGTGGAAGCGCTCGCCTTGCTCCTCCGAGTACGCTCCCATGTTCTCCTTGAATTTATCAAGATGAGCATCAAGGATATGAACTTTGAGGGACATCCTACAGCCCATTGTGCCGTAGTTCTTCACCAGAGTCACAACCAGCTCCACATAGTTTTCGGCCTTGTGATTGCCCAGGAAGCCCCGAACCACTGTGACAAAGCTGTTCCAAGCCGCTTTCTCCTTACTAGTGAGCTTCTTGGGGAATTCATTGCACTCCAATATCTTCTTTATCTGTGGTCCGACGAAGACACCTGCTTTGACCTTTGCCTCAGACAACTTAGGGAAGAAGTCTTGAAGGTACTTGAAGGCTGCCAACTCCTTATCTAGAGCTCTGACAAATTGTTTCATAAGGCCCAATTTGATGTGCAGTGGTGGCATCAGCACCTTCCGGGGGTCCACCAGTGGCTCCCATTTGACGTTGTTCCTCCCCACAGAGAACTCGGTCCTCTGTGGCCAGTCCTGCCTGTGGTAGTGCGCCTTGGTGTCCCTGCTGTCCCAAAGGCAAAGGTAGCAGGGAAACTTGGTAAAACCGCCTTGGAGACCCATCAGGAATGCCACCATTGCAGCCTTGATGCCATCTCAGAAAAATGCAAATATGTATCCACTTAGGCAGCTGGAACTAAACTGAACTGGTGGGCTTAAGGCCCCTGTATTTATACTAATATTTATATTACTGGAAAGTTCTAGAAAGTTCTAGAAGTTACTTCAAGTTTACTCAGCACTGAATCTATCTGGAATGTTCTGGAAAATAGATAAATTTCAAAATATCACTGTCCTGGTCACAAAAGCAAAGTTTGTGGGGAATAATAGCCATTTTCTATACTTTTGAGGCATAAGCAATTAGGAAACAACACTTACTACCAAGGCCAAAAAAAAAAAAATTGTTACACAGTGTTATTAATTTGAGAATTCAAAGAAAATGTAGAATATCTGACAATGCAGTTGTAATTGCGGGTTTCTGGCTGGCATAATAAATACAAAATTAAAACAAGCTTTGCATTAGCAGCAAGTACAACTCAATATAATAACTGTAGCAACTATTCTCAGGAACTAAATAGTCACTGCTATTTCTCAGGAACTAAATAATCGCAAATATAGTTCCTTACCAAAAAGATCAAATAAGTAGCCTTTACTTAACAACACATTAACAAATAACTAAAGTATTGTGAGCAATGTACCCCAGAAAACCGTAACCCTTTTTTTATTTTAATGAAGAATATTTACTAAGAAAAACATATGCACTCCAAAATGCATAAGGTGTAAAGTACACAATTAAATCAGTAAAAGATAAACATTACTCACACACTTACGAAATGTTTACCTATTTTATTTTGGGTTAAATAAAAATATTTATAAATAAGTGTGCTAGTGCTTCCTTTGAATGAAATATTTCCTTGGCAGAGTTTGCAAATTCTGTTTTGTCTTGCTTGATAAAGATATTCCGCACAATGCTTTGCTTGGATGCCATATCAATGTAGACTGAAATATTCACATTTATTTATCAGTTCGGATTTGGAGGACTGCACTTTTAAGTTTTGTTTTGGACTATTGTATTTGTCATAAAGAGACTGATGAACAATACAGTTAGAAAAAAACATATGTGACAAAAAGGGATACATAGGAAAAGCGACAAAAAGTGCAGCAAGATATACTTGCCTATACTTTTGTTTTGTGTAAACTACGTTGTGTTCCGATTGAGCAAATAAATAAAACCTCCATTACTGGAACCCTTGCATTGCCCCGAATCAATACAAATACATTAACAACAACAACAGCGGAATATGGCCAATCGATGTTGCAAATAATCCAAAAGTATGAAGTGCATTTAACATAACTATATTCAAACCAAGATCTTTTTTTTTTTATATTGTTGTTATATTATTATTAGCAACTAAGTCTGAGCTGGAGAGATATATTGAGGAAACGCACACAGATTCAAAAAGGCAGGAGCCTATGTCGATTCATTCAGACATCCCACCTATCAATCCACTAGAATACCAAATGGAGGACTGCACACCTAAGTGGAAAAAAGTAGAGCAATCTGTGAAAAAGACAAGGACGTCATCATCTCCTGGGCCTAATGGAGTTCAGTACAGTGTATACAAGAGTGTCCTTGGTGTTCTATGAATCCTGTGGAAATTGATGAAAGTGGCATGGGAAAAAACAGGTTGTACCAAGAGCATGGCACCAAGCAGGTGGGGTCTTTATACCCAAAGAGAAAGGGTCAGTTTCACAATATTTCCCTGTTAAATGTGGAAGGCAAGATGTTCTTCAGCATTGTTGCACAGATTGTCAGCTTACTGAAGAACTGCATCATTGACACTTCAGTACAGAAAGCTGGTATTCCAGGTTTCCCTGGATGCTTAGGGCACATCAATGTGATCTGGCAGCAAATTCAAAAAGCAAAAAAGGAGAGGAAGGAGCTCCATGTGACATTCCTGGATTTCGCTGATGCATATGGTTCAGTACCACATGAGCTTCTTTGGGCAGCATTTGATTTTTTCAGTGTACCGAGGACAAGAAGAAACTTAGTGAAAGCCTACTTCAGAAATTTGCAATTTTGTTTTTCAACTTCAGAATTCAATGCTACATGGCATTGTCTAGAAATGGGAATAATAGCAGGATGCATCATTTCTGCACTGGCTTTTACCATGGCAATGGAAGTAATTATTAGGGCGTCAAAATGGGTCATGGGAGGACAATGCTTGGCTTCTGAAATGCGACTGCCACCAATTAGAGCGTACGTGGATGTCATGACAATCATGACTACAACAATATCCTGCACTATTTGGTTATTGGGCAAACTAATTAATAATATTGAATGGGCATGAATGCAATTCAAGACCACTAAGTAACTCTATAATTAAAGGTAAAGTAGTGGATAACATGTTCCTTAATGGTGAGGCAATAGCAACAGTGTCTGAGGAGCCTGTGAAAGTTGGAAGATAGTATTATGGAGACCTAAAGGACACAGTTTGTGTGATAGAAGTGAGACAGAAAGCAGTGCAAGGGTTGAAGACCATATACAGTAGCACTTTACTGGGCAAACTTAAATGCTGGTGCTTTCAGTTTGATCTACTGCCAAGACTTCTGTAGCCACTCACTGTGTATGAGGTTTCCTTGACAACAGTAGAGAAGCTGGAAGCGTTAATCAGTTTGTATATCAGGAAATCTTTAGGAGTTCCCCGGTGCCGCTGCAAAATGGGACTATATGGTAAAGGGATACTGCAGCTGCCAGTCACAGCTCTAACCGAGGAGCCTAAGTGTGCCAAGGTTCAATTGGAATTGACATTGGTAGAGTGACACGACGAATCTGTGAGGGAGGCAGCACCTGTGTTGAAAACCAGAAGAAAGTGGTAATAGGAAGGACAGTAATTCAAATGGCAATGGATGAGATGGTATAAGCAATTAATATTACAATTATAAACACAGTATCAAGCTTTGATTAAGTAACGATTTGCAGCAGACAGTATTTGCACAAAAAGTGTTCCCCCATGCAGACGTTTACCCAGACAGTACAGTACTGATCAAAGCTTTTAACTATGAATAACTTCATATAGACATTATAGCACAGAGCAAAGTAATAACCAAGACACACATTTAAATCTGACAATGTTACACAGGTTACAGCTTTTGCCAATGAATAACTTTGTATAGACGGTACTGATTCAAGTGTTAAACAATTAGTTCATCATTAGGGAGCCAAACACCCTCCTTAAAGACTGGGTGAGATCCCCCCCCAATGGGGATCTCACCCAGCTCTTCCTCTTCCTTCCTTGCGCTTGGATTTCCAGCCAGGAGTGAAGGCAAAGGTGAAGTTTGGGAAAATAAATTGATTAGTTGTTGTCGCCGCTCTCAGGATAAAAAAATATTATCCAAAAATATTCCATGGATAGTTTAATTTGATCAGGATTTTAGATAACTGGATGCTTTCAGGCTGGAAGTAATCAGGAAGTAATCGTCATATTTAAAGAGCATAATTGATATAGCTTTACCTAATTTTAGCTTTGGGAATCTGAAAAGCCTGCTTTAACAACAAGCACAAAATTGCTTATTTAGCAATTGAATGGAAAATTAATTTAACCTGGCCAGGTATTCTGATACTCAATTAAGAGCAACATGCAGCTAGTTACTTATGCTGCATTAATGTAGCTGGGTCCACAATGCAAAGGCTGCCCATTGTATAAGTGATATCATGGGGAAAGTACAGCATGGAAGAGGAGGCCTTGGCCTCAGTTCAGCTCCTCTTACATGGCACAAAGTAGCCCCAGCTTAGCAGAGAAAGCTGGTAGTCAACAAGGTGCAAAAGCAGGAGGAGAGGATGAGGTCGATAAAGGCAGTTTCCCAGGCCAAGCAGGGAGAATGAACAAGATGGGAGACTGTGGAACAACGCAAAATCGGCTGGCGAGATCTATGGATAATGGAACAGAGCAAGATCAGTTTCCTCATCAGGTCAACATATGATTTTATCCCATCACCTTAATCTACGGTAGGAGAGGATCCGTGGTGACCTTTATGTTCACCGGCAGCTAAATTTAGACACATTTTAACAGGATGTAAGGTGGGTCTTAGCCAAGGATGGTTTACTTGGCATCATGACCAGATGCTGCGATGTTTGGCCTTAGCATTCAAGGACAAGCACAGCATGACCAACATGTTGCCGCCAATGCCAGCAATATATGCCACATGAAGAACAACATTCCTCTGTCCAGGGGAGCAACCTCCAAGAAAAGGTATTAAAACCAAAACTTGTCTAGGACAACTGGAAGCTGCTAGAGACCTGAAAATGCTAAGATTGCCACCACTAACCTTCAACCTGATATTGTCTGGTGGTCTGGATCAGCACACCTTATTCACCTGGTACAGTTAACAGTGCCATGGGAGGTTGCTGTAGATGAGGCATTTGAAAGGAAGAAACTTTGGTCTGCTCAACTGGCTACTGAAGCGGAACAGCAAGGATGGAAAGTCTAGGTTTACCCAGTGGAGGTGGGTTGTCGAGGACTTGTGGCACACTCTGCATCGAATTCAGTGGTCAAGAGTTGTGATGCATAGTGAATAACTTATCTGAAGCAGCAGAGAGAAGCAGCAACTGGCTGTGGTTGAGATGAAAAAGATTCTGTTTGAGGACCTCAAGTACAGTAGAAAAAAAAATGTTGATGTAAAGGAAGGTAAGTAAGCTGGGCTTAGCTGAGTGGGGGATGGAGAGGAATGATGCTGGGACACCAGAATCAATGTAGAGTCCTCTTAAGGTGTCATGGGTTAGTCGACAAAACACCAAGGATTGAAGGGGCCCACTTGAAGACCCAGGAGAAGTCTCTACTCAGCTCAGTCCACACGGTTGTCATGCTGATGCTCTAGGGAGGCCGCACTCTGGTTGATCCCCGGAGCCAGCATTACAATTCAGCTATCAACACCAGCCAGAAGGATATCTACATCATCAGATGGAAGGAAACGCAGATGGATCTCATTTGTTTACAATAAAATAAGCTATGAGTCCAAATATAAAGTTTTAACATGCAATGGAAATCTTGTTATTTCAATGTTTCCAGTACTGAAAAAGATTATGCAAGTCTACAACAGATCTGAAGGGACTAAATATATGTGTGCTATATAGTATTTGATATATGTATCATGCATTTAAAATATTAACACTAGCACCGCCATAACTGATTTTTGAATGGCTTTTGCATTTCAAATTTAAACATCTCGTATGTGAATATCTCCTGCATGTCCGTTCTTAAGTGTTACTAAATATTCGAGTTAAATACCCATTCAGTATTTCAGCTGCAGAATCGTAAAATGAATATGTTAAAAGCACTTGCTTCTTCAACCGCCAGACCCGCAGTTTATGCGGCATATTGAAATCAATACAATATAGCCGAAAATTTAGTCTGGGCTTTGTAATAAAATCAACGTCATTGTGGAAGAAAATATTATATACTCCTGTGGAGTTCTGAAACACTAATGTACTTGCAGGTAGCCTCTGGATGTTTTTTTTTATAATGTTTTGGACCTGACAGCCATCAATGCTTTGGTTTTGTACAAGGAGTGCACCGGCAACACAATCACTCAGAGGGACTTCATTTTGCAGCTAGCCCTGGAGTTACGGCAAGAGACACGAAATCCGACTGGCAAATGCCCCTCAACCTTCAACCAGCGCTGAGCCCACTGCCACATGGAATAAAAGACAATGCCAGGTTGCCAAATGCAATAAAAACAGAAATTTTGATGTCTGCGTCTGTTGTGAAAAGGCAGTCTGTGGCAAATGCACTGGTACAGTTGAAAAGCGTGTTTTCTGTGTAGATTGTACTAGGAAAGCTGTAATAAAACTTTGAACAGACAGACAGGGTTGAACTCTGTTTCACTCAAAATGCTTTCACGTTGCATAAGTTATTTTATATTTTTGTTTTATGCTACTTTTATAATTAGTTATTTATGTTTTATAATTTTACATCTGCATACAGCTTTCTGCATTTGTTTACACAGAAGTTTATTGCGTAAAGTTTATTTTACTACAGTTTTTTATGTTTATCGTGGTACTCTGATTAAGGTTTGATATTTATATAGTAATAATAATAATAATAATAATAATAATAATAGTATTATTATTAAGGCAGACATTGTACACAATATAAACTTTAAAATGCATTAGTAGAAACATAACTGTACATGAGTTTTCTATTTAAAATAACTGAATTGGTTCATCACTGGTTTGTTTGGGTTTGTGGTTGTTAAGACCGTTGCTAAGCAAATAATGCATTGATGCAAATGACGCTTATTATACAGTGGACAAAACTGATGATTGGTCAGTTGCAATGTTTTTGCAAACTGCCCACCTTCTGAAAGCCATTTTCTTTATGTAGAAAGATAATTGTGAATGATTGTGAATTTATAGGTTTAAAAAAATAAAAAAGCGAATCTTATAAGTAGGTTGACCGCACGCAGCTCGACGCCGACCTCAGCACCAACAGCGCTCGCCTCGACACCAATCCCGGCAATGACTGATTCGGCACTGGTGAATCGTTAAAAAAAAATAATAAAAAAATACATCTGCAGGCTGCTTGTTGAGCATAGCAGTTTGGAACAACAATAACAACTGCAAACATGTCGGTGCAGTCAACTGGATCAGCGGGCTTCCACCAGTGTGACCGGTGCTCAGCCAAGCTGCCCAGGCAAGATGAACACAGATCCTGCGCCAGGTGCCTCGGGCCAGAACACGCGGCCAAGGCACTGGCAGGTGAGCTGGATGCTCTCCCTCTAAGAAGATCAAGGAGAACAAAGCGACAGAGAGCAGCCCTATCCACAGCAGAATCTCTCTCCTCAAGCTAGGGGAGAATGAGATCAGTGGTCCAAGGGCCTCCGCAGAGGTCTTCCAGGACCCCCCCTGCTACAGTGACCAGGGAACTCTCCTGCACAACCGGGTCACCCTCCCCTTCCCCACCACCGGTACAGAGGCACAGGCACCTCTCAGGGGAGGCAAGATAGTCACCACCGAGGCAGTACCACTCAAGGGGACACTCACCAGGGGACAGACGGTCGCCGCGCAGGTACCGCTCCCCTTCCCCAGGGGACAGGAGGTTGCCACACAGGTGCCGCTCTCCTTCAACACGCAGGCACAGACGTCTTCCATTGCTGTTGCCTCGGAGGCTCATAGCTTGGCCGAGTGGCTCTTCGCCGAGCTGGCGGAGACTGTGAGGGCTCAGCAAACTATGCTGGAGACCCTATTAAAATCCCAGGGCAGGCTGCCCCCTACCACCAGGCAGCCCCAGCCCCTACAGTGTCGTTCCCCTTCCTCTCTGCCTAGACCCTCTAGCCCAGACGAGCTGTCCTTCACGGCATCCAGGTCGGACGTGTCGGACCCAGCCACCTCCGTCTGGTAGGCCACAGTGGGGAGCACCCTACTGTTCTTGCCACACGTGTCCCAGAGGGAGGAGTTCCAGGTGCTAATGCAGTGAGAAGCTGCAGCCACGGACGTCCCATGGCCGACGGAACAGGAGGGAAAGGGGAACCGCTTCCTCCAGCAGAGAGGACATCCACGCGTCGGTAGAGCTGTCCGTGCGAGCAGTAAATGCCATGGCCATACTGGTGCTCTACCGGAGCCAGTTGGTGGAGAGGCTGCAGGACAGAGCCACGGAGGCAGACACAGGGGAGCTCCAGGTGGTGGCTAAGGCGATGACTGACCTAATAGGGGAGTTAGGTCAGGCATCAGGGAGGTCGTTTGTGGCTGATGCAAGCTAAGGTTGTGGAGACCGAGAAGGTGGCACTGCTGGATGACCCAATTACACCAGGGCAGACTTTCGGGCGACCATTTATGTGAGACTTGAGAGGTCCCACAAGGCCACGGAGGTCACCTCAAAGTTCTCACACCTTCTAGCTTACAGCTAGCACCCAAGGTGGCATGCACAGCCTGCTGGGGTAAAAGGGTCTGAACATCGCCATCCACTCCACCAATCAAGGCAGAGGCAGGGCCAGCGGTAGGGGACCACCGCAGGTGGAGGTAACTGGTTATCCGGCTGGAGATCGAGGCCGGATCCTAAGAAAGACCCGCCCCCTCCCAAGCCCAAGGGAGTGCGAGTGTCCAGACAATGTCAGAATACACAGGAGTGGTGGCTCCATGCCAGCAATCTGTGCCTCAGATCTTTCCTCAGATCCCCTCACAGAAGGGAAGTGATTACAGATGCCTCCAGTCTGGGCTGGGGAAAGGTCTAGAATGGGAGAGGAATAAGAGGTCAGTGGAAGGGACATTGGCAGCAACCGCACATAAATGCACAAGAGCTGCAAGCAGTGAGTCTGGTGTTATTACATTTTCGCCAGCAATTAGCGCACAAACACATGCTGGTCCAGACAGACAACATGACAGTGGTAGCCTACATAAACCACCAAGGCGGCTGTGCTCACCGGGCCTTCACCATGCAGGACACAGACTCCTGTCTTGGACACACAGCTGCGCCCAGTTTCCTTCAAAGTGGCATTTTTATTAGCCATTACGTCTGCCAGAAGAGTAAGTGAGCTTCATGCGCTGCCTATCGATGACACATGTATGGCTTTCACTGGTAAAGACTCGCGGGTAACATTAAGAATGAACCCAGCCTTTTTGTCAAAGGTGGTCTCCTCATTCCATGTTAAACAGCTACTGGTTATTGAAGCTTTCAGAACTCCCCTGCATGAGTCAGAGGAGAACAATAGACAGCACACGCTTTGCCGGGTCCGGGCTATGCACTGTTACCTGAATAGGACGGCGTCCTGGAGATAGTCCAACCAGCTGTTTGTCTTCTAGGAGTCCCATTCTAGAGGTCAAGCCCTGTCGAAGCAATGTCTAGTGCAATGGGTGGTAAGTGCTATACGCTTGGCGTATAAACAGAGGGACTCCCCTATGCTGGGGGATATTACGACCCATTCTTCCAGGGGCCAAGCGACTTCGTGTGCTCTCTTACATGGTGCCTCCTTGGATGAGCTTTGCAATGCTGCTAAATGGACTACATGCGCTTTTTTACCGCCTTGACGTTGCAAACCGAGCGAGGCCCTCTCTGGGCTCTAGGGTGTTGCAGGCAGCATGCCCTTAGGCATCATGAGGGCTCTGAGGCTATCGCCGTGGGGCTGTACTGTCGGTAATATGGAGCCACGACATCTTTGGTACAACGTCCAATTCGGTAATGGTTGTCATTACCATAACCCTGGTTGCCTGAAAAGACTGACAACCATTACCCTTCGAGGTCATGTCCCCAGCTGACCTTTGATTTCGAAAATGGCCATATGCTACTGTGAGGATGTCCTCTTCAGAAGGAGGTGGGAGGGACTTCTTCCTCACAGCAGGGCCCTGATAGGGCAGCTTTTTTATGTATGCTCAGTGATTGACGGGTCAGAGAGGCTCTTCCCATTCGGTAATGGTTGTCATTCTTTTCAGGGAACCAGGTTTATGGTAATAACCTAACGTTAATATACCTTGTTTAAGAAATGCTGGCAAGTTGGGCTTTAATGCCTCAAGTGTTGTTTGTAAATACAGTACAGTTTTAAAGAAATAGGGAGAATGCATTTAGCCTTGTATTTCCATGAGGTTTTTAAGAGTAGGGAGGGTGTTATTTAGATCAGGGAGACTCCCCAAAATTCTGGGAGACTTGGGCTGTCAGCTTTTGGTGACATTGTTTTTAGGTGGGTATGATCTTATATGAATCTGCTTACAATTATGTTTATGTGTACCACCTTATATGGTTAATTTCCATAGCTTAACCACTACCTTGCCTTAGTCAACCTTGTAAATTGGCATTGGCATAATATTATCACAAAAGGGGGTTTAAGCTCCCCTTTATTGTGGGAGTTTATTTACTGTTTTTGCATCCTTAAAAATATTAGCAATACTATTATTTCAATTCCACTGCACAATGTGTTCCTTTATTCAGTAATCAACAATGCTTTTACTATATGAACAGGGAAAATGGGCAGATGGGTAACAGTTTGAAATCCTAAAAAATCATGTCATGGACATCCCTGGAATGTTATTACTATCTGCATTATGTTTAAAGTTTAATTTTGAAAATGACTGCCACATATTAAAATCTCCCACATTACATTATTGTTGGTCATGCAGAAAATGACTTTGCTGCAGGAAACACAACCATCCAATGTAATCGTTTCACTCCCACAAAAGAAAAGATAATTGGATTAATCAGAAAAGTCAAATCTGAAAAGCAAAAACACTTTGTTTGCTAAAGTAAACCATACATGGCACATACAGATGACAGAAGAGTTAAAAAATATCAGCTGACATATTAATAATTAGCGTTTAGGTAACCTGTGAGGAGCAGCTATTAAGATATCTACCACAGAAATGTTTCACTTATGAAATCTTTCATGTTTGATTTATACCACAATGTGTATCCATATTTTAATTCAAGGGTATTGATGCGAGAAAATAAGGATAAGTGTACAGTGAAAGCCCTCTGATAATAAGAATTTAAATCAGTTGAATTACTAAAAGATTAAACAAAGCGGTGAATTCATGACTTCATCTAGTTATTTTATTTTTATTTGCCGTGCATGAGATCCAATCTCAGTTTAACGTGTATAGCATTTTTATGTTATAATGGAAGACTTAAATAATACATTAAAAAAATCTCTGTAGATAGTGTGCTATTGATAGTAGACACAAACTATCCATCCACCACTTTTCATTTTAGATTTTTACTGGGACAAAGACTTGCAATAATGACTGCTGGCTTGCAATAATAAGGCTGTTATGACTGTGGTCATCAGAGACAGGCTCCAAATTGTGATTGAATATGAGCTCTTCAAATAGAATGAAATGAATTATACAGAATATTAACCATGAAAGGCAAGTATTTTAACGGAAACTCCAATCAGCAAAATAAAAATGCTGGCAGCTCTCTTGGGAGGAGAGCTGGGGGAGTCGTCTTTGTTTTTGTTTTTTATGAATAAACTGAAGGATAATCTCTAATACCTTTAAATACCATACCATATTATATAGGAATGTGCACATTTATTTATTTGTTATCTGACATGTGAATATCAATGAGCACATGAAGTATGACAAATACATGACTTCTTGCAACAGACAAACCAAAGCAATACTATGTTGCTCCCACATTATGGAATATAGTACTGTACCTTTGTTTTCCTATATTCATTTCCACCTTAGAAGAGGGCTGTGTGTTCAGTTTCGGACCTCGGCTGACCACTGGCTTCAGTAAGACAATTCTTAAACACCTAGTCCTTCTGTAAAGATAGTTACAAACTCAGCTAGCTGTGGCACTTTATTCTGTACTACACAGAGGTTCTGAGTCTTCCATTATGAAGGCCTTAACCCATTTAGTTTGGTTTCTATCCAGCTGGCTGAGCCTGCATGTTATACTGTATACAGTATATGTGTATTATCTATCATACTGCTATTCTGAAATGTACTAGAACTATCTGTTCAACCCCACAAATTAAAGCTCTTATACGTGTGACATGATGTATAGGTAATTTGCTTGTAAAAAGTAAATGACTACTGTTGTTGCTGCTCATGCATAACATGTAGAAATTAAAAGACTGGTTGTAAACTGCCAGTGCTGTCTTCTTTGTGTGGTATGTCAGGCAAATTTTATTAATTAACCTATTACTGATGTGGTACTTCATCTAACTCCTGCGGTGATAGGACAGCCACAGTGATGATTTTAATTACCATTTCTGATTTAAGTATAATATTTACAACTAGTGGGTTAGACATTTGAGGTCTCCCGGTGTGTCACTGTAATTGACCTCCATAATTGACATTCTCTGACAGACAGAACTGTGATACAAGGTAATAAATCCCCAGTGTAAGGCCTGTAGGTGAACAGAACTAGTGTGATTTTTTTTCTTCTACATGCTAAATGTTTTCCTAAATTGATTGATTGAATTATTGGTCTCATTTTGTATAACTAGAATTGAATACACAATCTTCTGGTGTTTAAATGTGGAACATTCAAAGTATATATTTATTCAGATGTATGTGCTTAACATATATCTCATTTACAAGGGGTCCTGGCAATATATGGTGTGGTGCATAGAAATTTACATAGTTCAAGCACCAACATACATCATTCATGTTGTTTGGTTGGCATTTTTTTTTTGTTTCCATTTTTCATTACATCCTTGAAACATTATGAAAAAGTTTGAGTTCAGCAGGGCTCATACTGTAGCAATATTTTCTCTACCAAAGACAGTTCCTCACGAGGGCTTTTTGTATCATTAATGTGAGACTTAAACGTAAGAGTGAGACATTACATCTCGTTAACAGCAGTAATAACTTCAACTAGCCCACCACAACATAATTGTCAGCAGGGAAGCTTGTACAAATGTAGGGCACTATTCATCAAATTAGTATCACTCTTTATATTTACGTTGACGGCCATCATCACCTTTGTTATATTGGCTGTGAGTGATGATCGTACACAGATCTTCATTACAGAACCGTGAAGACCTATTATAATTTAAATTTACCAGTGTCTGGCTCAAACATTGTCTGACAACAGTTAACCATATAAACCATTTACAAGTGCTCATGTAGTTTAGCAGAGGGCAGACTCTAGGAGAATGAAAATTACACTACACCAGAATTGACTAAAAACTCCATGGAAGAGTATGATAAAAGCTTGCTATTGTACTGCTTAAAAGTCAGCAGAAATCATGTTGTAGCCAACAAAAATAAAGTTTTGGATGGATTGATACCTTTCAATCAACTAAAACTGGGGTCCTGACACATTTCCGAATTCCGGCAATGCAAGCAGAATAAAAAAAAAAAGAAATTGATTCCATGGCAAAAATCACAGTGTGTGGTGAAATTATAATGGAAACAAAAAAAGAGTTCCGCCATTTTGAAAAACCACAAGACATGGCCACTCTCAGAGACTGGCAACATGGCTTTCCAAGAATCTTTAGTAACCCTAACACACCACACCACACAGTCATTTCACACAATCACTGATTTTAGCCCATTTGGCACATTTAGACAAAACTGTGGTGAGGTTATGAGACACTTAAATTCACTAAACCGTACACAGCTAAGGAAATGACAAGCCATTAGAGTTCCATTGCCTCTGTACTAATGACTTGGCTGAAAGGCTACATCGTGATCAAATTGAAAAACACTACTTTGCTGGAAACTCATTATTACTATAATACCAGCATGCTCTGTAATAGATGAAAAACAACTTGTGTTAACCTACACTGTCTGGTCACTGTTGGACTACCTGGCAAGCATGAAAACAAACATCAGACAAGCATTTCCCATCTCATTAAAGGGAAACCTAGTGCACATTTAATAAGGTAATTAGATTCTGTAGTCACAAACAAAACAAAAGCAGGAAAGTTATTTACTGTAAGTGATCTTCAAGAATTTTAGAAATTGAAACATAATACAGACCAACAAGCAATTATATCTTAAATGGGTGTTCTTCTTTATTTAAGCAGCAGAGATACCAACATGTTCCTCTGGTTGAAGCCTCAGCAATATATTCTGTTATAAAGAAATTCAGCAGGACTTTGTTTAAACTAGATGATAGGATGATACAAAAGCAATCAGATGGAGGTAGTATAGCCTGAAAGAAACATGTTTTGCATCATGCTAATATAGAAGTAAAATCACAATGGGCCTACTTTTGGTGAAACACATTAAAAAGCAAACTTGCTTTACCTTGTGCAAAAAAAGAAAAAAAAAAAGGTACTGGAGTTGTCCTAAAATCAGTAATGGTAGCCTACATTTGAAACAATTAACCTTTACTAAATAGTACATCTAATTAAATTAAAAATACAAACACTAACTAATGTTTCCTAGCACCTGAAGTATGTCAGTTACTTGAATAATAATAATACATTTACCATTGTTTTGCACATAACTTTTTCATCATAAGAAATCCAAAAGTTATTTATAATTCAACGTAAAGCAAATTATAGTTTCTTTTTTAAAACTTACGCACAGTCAGATGGTAAAATGCAACTTTTATTCAATGTATATTACTGTGACAGGATGAAGTATGTAGTGACGTCAGGCCAGAAGCAATAAGAGACAGACACTGAGGGTGTAAAAAGGCGCAAAAGGGCGATTTTGTCGTGTTTATTTTAAAATAACAAAATGAATATTTAAACAAGAGAAACACTTGCTCACCGAGTGAAATAAAAAGATTAAACAAAAACACTCACAAACACAAAACAAAACCTATATAGGTTAGGATGGGCAATTACCTTCACTGTTCCTGTATATGGTTACTTTTAAATTTCTCTCTCCTCTCGCTTTCCCATTCTCCACTTCCGAACACACCAACCCCAAGTGAGTCAAAACATGCTGCTTTTATGCATCTGTACCTACATTGTTAATCAATCATTCAATAGGAGTCTCGGTACAACTGCTCATGAATTAATTTAGTGCAATTTCCTGTGATCACATATTATTACATTTTACCTTCAGCTCCCCCTTTAAAAACACAGCAGTCCAGGTCAAAGTCACTGGCCGGGAAGGGAGGCTTCACCAGGCCCATGGCTGAAAATGCTGTCAGCTCCCCTGCCAGGAGGTGACATGGCTGATAGCATGGTTGTCCACTCCCGCAGTGGAAAGGCTGTTGAGGAAGGTGGCCTCCTGACCTTTCCCCCCTTCTTCACAGCCGGCAGCACTTTCCTGTGGGACTTCAGTCACAAGAACTAGTGCAGCGAAATTGCTGTGGGGGAAGGTGGTCTCCTGACCTCTCCCTTCCTTCTTCATAGCCTACAGCTCCCTCTGGTGGGGCTCCGGCCACACTGACTCCAGCAGCGAAATTGCAGTGGGGGAAGGTGTTCTCCTGACCTATCCCCCCCTTCTTCGTAGCCGGCAGCTCATCTTGGTGGGACTCCGGTGACCTTGATCCCTGTGGCCATGGTGGGAGGTCCTTTACCCACCCCTTCTTCATGGCTGGCAGCCCCCTCTTCCGGGGCTCCTGCCACAACATTTCCGGTAGTGAAAATGCCATGGGGGAAGGTGGTCTCCTGACCTCTCCCCCCTTCTTCATAGCCGACAGCTCCCCAGGCGAAGCAGAGCTGGCGACCCCAGATGAAGCAGAACTGGTGATCCCAGGAGAAGCAGAACCCTCATCAACTCTGGAAGACATACAAGAAACTGCATCCCTAAATGATGCGGAGCCACAGGCAGTCCCAGGAGATGCTTCTCCCACTCAGGCGTATGGCATTCGGGCTCCTCCCACTCAGGCGTAGGATGTTTGGGCTCCTCCCACTCAGGCGTAGGACGTTCGGGCTCCTCCCACTCAGGAGTAGGACATTCTGGCTCCTCCCACTCAGGCATATGGCATTCTGGCTCCTCCCACTCAGGCGTAGGACATTCTGGCTCCTCCCACTCAGTCATAGTATGTTCAGGCTCCTTCCACTCAGGCGTAGGACGTTCGGGTCCTCCCACATCTCCTCGATTGAAGGCCTTCAGAAAGAGAGGCTCTTCATATGGGCATACACCATGGAGCCCCTCCTTCCTTCAGCTTCTCCTAGCGATTACGCCATGGCTGGCTTTCTTCTGCCCACCCCACTTCCACAAACAAACAACAAAAAAAATCACCTGCAGTATTTCTCTCTGGCCTGAGTTGGAAGCTGTGGTGGATCCCATGAGGACACCACGTGTGACAGGATGACGTATGTGGGGACATCAGGCCAGAAGCAGGAAGAGACAGAAACTGCTGGTACGGTGCAAAAAGGCGCTTGCATCGTGTTTATTTTAAAATAACAAAATAAATAATTAAACAAGAGAAACACTTGCTCACCGTGTGAAATAAAAAGATTAAACAAAAACACTCACAAATGCAAAAACAAAACCTATATAGGTCACACTGGGCAATCGCCGTCAATGTTCCTATCATGCAACATATATACAAAAATATGCACAGGGGTGGGCACGCTGCCACAATTACATAAAGTGCTGTGTTTGTGAAAGTCTGTGTTAACTGTACATACAGTGAATTATGAGAAATAAAAAGGTGACAGTTAAAAGGTTAAACAATTCTTCATATTGGATATTTCGATGTACCTAAGATTAGTATTTTCTTATTGAATTAATTTGTAGCCTCTACACAATAATAATGTATGTAACTATAAACAGACACAGCTACAACTTTTTTTACATTGTGATAGGCTATCACTTAATACATCACTCAGAGAATAAGACAATTCAACCAATCCAAACTAACATACCTTGCCCAATAGTCTGTGCTGTGTGACAGAGACGTATGATCTGTCTGATAGTGAGTGACAGTAGTTTGAATGTGAGTTGCAGCTAGCTTCCAGGAAAAGGGTCTTGTGGCAAAGCGTAAGCCTTGCACAGTGAAATATGTAGTTTATTGTATGTTTTTGTGTTAATTGTTACAATTGATTTAATTGTTTAGCTGCTGCAAGGCCTGCCGTTTTCACGGCACCTTTTGAGTTATAGTTTGGGGTATTGTGTTTTATTTTGCACTTTTTGTACGGTTTACTGTATTTGTCCTCTGTGCGTTACCATCGCTGGTAACGTCACATGACCGCCTTTATTTTACTTTCACTTTCTTTTTGTTGTTAATAAATCCTGCGCGCCTGTGCCGGCGTTTCAACACCAACCTCAGTCTCTCTGTATGCTTGAACAGCGGCGACCCACACGCGTGTGACCCGTGGAAGACCCTGTCACAGGTCTGTATTAATAAAATACAAATACCAAAATAAAACCTTGACTGTACCTAAAAAATAATCTCTGGCCCCACTGCACCCTTGGTCTGTGTCATACTGCAGAGCCGTGTCTATATTATCCTATACAGAAGAGTCGCCTCAGTAATTTACACTTGTTTTAATAGGCTTATAAAAAGGGAACCTATGTAATAAAAAAAGAACAATTGAAAGTGACATGTTCGGTACATCTCGTATGATTTTCTGATATCCTATGCACTGGTACTCCAGACTGATACTGTCATAAATTAAACACAAGCACTAAGGTGTTACACTTATGATGTATATTTCTGTAAACTGTAAATCAGACAAAATCTAAAAATGTAACTAGTCACAATAATATCACTCTCTTTTATAGATTTTTTTTTTTTTTTTTTTTTTTTTTTTAGAAAATAATAATAACTGTCAAAATACATTTTACCAATCTGGCTTTCAACTGTCAAATTTTCAAATGAAAAAAAAAATAAAATTTTTAAAGATTCACACATGATTACTAGCAGATTAATGTTAACAGGCAAACAAAATGGTACTATTTACTGATATGGGTGTCATACTAATACCTCCTTTACCCCTCATCAATAAGCCTGCATTTAAAGTGTGTGGCTGCATTTTCTTAACTTCAGTTACACTAAGATATTGTGGTGGTTCATTTGCAAAAGCTGTAAACAACTATAAGATATACATACAGTAGTATCTTATCAAAAATACCCCTTAACAGTGTCTCTGAATAAATCTTCACAGGATCTGTGATTTGCAGCAAATTGCAAGCGACATAAAGTGCCCAATGTTTCTGCACCAGCACATCACATCTCTCACTTACACCATCGGCAGAGCAAACACCAGCTCAGAGCTGCTGTGCTCTCTACATGTATGCGAAGTGAGAGACTGAAACTTTAGGGTGAAATAATATACTGGTCATGTAACTGGGTGAAGTTAACACTATAACAGGGTGGTGTTAATATGTTAACAACAGCTATGGTGTTAAACTTAAACAACGGAAGTATTGAAATAATTTTATTATTTTACCATAGCTTTCATAGCATGTTAAAATGATTCAGAACCATTCAGATCAACTGAAAAAAGCTTTTTGTTGTTTTACTTGGATAAAAAAAGTTTAAAAAAAAAAAAAAAAAATAGGCCAAAGCCATCAATTATGTTGATTGTGCTTCCAGATTCAATGTCCCTTCATATTTGTTTAACTTGTGACAACCTTTGTCATGTCTCCTGGTGATATTAGCGAGTCATTCTCCCACGCAAGCTTCAAACTAGTTTATTGTGACAGAATATATTGAACGCATGTTGGCCTAAGTTGAAGTGACTGCACTCCCACCTGGGTTAAAATTTGCTAGTGATCTGGTCTTCATTACCTTAGGACTTTGGTTTAAATTTTGGACAAAATCACAAACATGCTCCTAAAATACCATGGAAATAGACAACTGGAATATTAAAATAATAATAATAATAATAATAATAATAATAATAATAATAATAATAATAATACCACGGTACATTTTAATGTAAATTGTACTATGGTTGGACTTCACAAAGTACACCAGTAATTTCTCCCCCCCCAAAACAGAATTTCCATTGCAAAACTTGGAACCAGTGCACACACCTACTGGTTATTTTGATATGGACGTGTGACAGAGAAAGAATGAATCTTAGTTATAAATCTTCCTCCTGACCTGTGAGGGAGCTGTGTAAAGGAAACAGAGTGCCTCTGACTGGATAGTCTGACAATTCGTCCCAGGGAAAGGTGGAAGTTGGCAATCTAGAAAGGGGGCAGAGCTACAGTACACCAAGTCAACTCCCCAGATGGGAAGCGATGTGGCAACCTAGGGTTGGAGGAGAAAAGGTTGCACATGCTAACCAAGGGGGTGTGACTGCCGGTACAAAAAGGGACGTGGCTAAGTGATCTGGTCCTTTGTAATGGTTGCAAATGAACCCATGAAGAAGAATAACATAACCATGAGTGTTTAGAGTTTGTTTGTTTTGTCGTGTCTAATTGTACTTGTTTGTTAGTAATTGGACGGCTAACATGTACCAGGAGCTGTCGTTAAAGGCCAGCACCAAACCGGACACCTCTTCACCACTATACACTAATAAATTGTATTTCACCACTTGCACATTAGCACTCACTCTGGACTTGTGATCGTGTGTGTGTCTTTGTGTGTGTTATACTGTGTTTATTATTTTGGGACTGTAACCCATTGTTTGGAACAGTGCAATATACATTGCTGTGTATTGCCTGAGATTATTCTTTGCCGTCGCCAGACCAGGATTACAAAATAAAAATTTGTTTGGATCGTGAACTTTGTTGTCTGTCTTCTGTTTCGTAATCGCATCACCTCTACACCTGCGCACTGCAAACCACTTTGCCACGGAATGTTATTACAGAAATTGTATCAGTTTACTTATAGACAGAACAAGTTAAAACCAATATGAGTTGAAACATTTCTTGTACACAGCCTGATATGCTGTGCCACACCTAAAACTGTCCACATTATATAGAGGTTTTTTTTTTAAATAATGATTACAGCCCCAAGTCTGACACAATGTTGTTGTGAAGAACAGAAGAGATACTCTTGAAGCGGATTTACTGGGTCATAAACACTGATCTGATTTAAATAATGCTGTATGAAGCCTGCTTCTTCCAGGGATTTCAGTTTTCCATAAACACATACACATACTACTAAAATATTATCAAAAAGATGAAAATAGTTGGTGGCATTTTATCGGGAAGCCTTGAGAAGTAAAAATATCCCGAATAACAGCTGTCCCAATTTAAACGTGAGGCATTTGAGACATTAGTCACACTTTTCTTGTCTCTAAATGAAAAGAAAAATAATAAAAACATTTCACATTATTATTAAATGTTATATACATAATTAAAAATATGAGTCCATTTAAAAAAAAAAAAAAATTCCTAAACAAAATTAATCGCTGTTTTTTTTTAAAAAAATATTATTTCTACAGGAAATGAAAACTAATAAATTCACACCTTATCACATGGCGAAGCACCTGCGAGATTGACACGCCAAACCAAGGAGTCTCCAGCGCCTTCAAGAGTTATGCAATTTACACAAGTCACAGGGTAATCACTTACACACTGCACGGTTCTACGCAAAACTGTTTTGCTTTGAAAAGCGATCTTCATTCATCATTTGTAAATAATAATTAAACAAAGTGACGCCCCAATTAAATGACATAAATAGCACTGTGAAGAACCGTCTCCCAGAGTTGTATCCCAGTTAAGCAAACATCCCAATTATCAGTATCGCAATTAGGTGGTGCCGACTGTATTCCTTTTCTCTTAATTTTACTTTCATTTTGGGTTTTCTTGGGATTTACGAATCAATTTTGAATGGTGTTTATTTTTTCCACAAAGCTTTTTCAATAATATTGTATGTAATGATAAATCTCTTTAGTTCAGGGTTTCTCAATCGGGGGTCTTGGGACCCTAGGGGGCCTTGATGAGGTTTCAAAGAACGTTGAAAATGTTCTGTTCAAATGAAACTTTAACCTAACTGGAAAAAATATATAACATGATTTGTTAAACATAAGAAAAATATATAAAGGAACATGTGTCTGGTTAAAGATGTACGATTCTTAACTTCAAACCACCTACATTTTCAAACAAAGACAAAAACTGCAATCATTATTAGGTATTTTTTGTATTAAAATACTTTCCAACAGTGGATTTGATGTTATGATCTTAGAACCTGCAAGCACAATCTTTATTGATTGAGTTACATAGAGATCAGCAACAGTCTGGAGGTGTGTACATCTTGACATATTTTTTAATTTGGTTTACATGTATAAACAAATACAAATTTTGAGATTTCTTAACAGCAGATTTGTGACGTGTTTACTGTAGTCCAGGAAGTGTAATTTGGTCTCAATAAGATAATGAATCTTTAAAAGCTTAAAAGCTCTATAACCACAAAAGCAGATGACCCTGGTTAAAGTGCTCTCATGCGATGATGCCCAGCCTCCATCGTTACACTTGCAGAACTGTAAACAGCACAAAAAACTAAAAAAGAGCTCAAAGTTTTCTTTTTAATGGCTATTGTCAAAACTACAGGCTAATATTCAGATTGTGAGAGTGCCAAGATTATGTGTAAAATTAAGCATTAATATGCATCGTCACTGATGTGGAAAGTGGTATGATTCTATAGGAACTGGAATCATTGGCCCTTTTGATGACAGCCTGACATTGTGGATAGGGCTGTAGGACAATATAATCAAATGAGTCACAGTTCAGAAACCTGTCAAGAATAAAGTAAATCACTTATTTTAGTACTAGTATGCATGTCTATGATCTTTTCTGTGAAAGCTCAGTAAATCAGTCCTGTCACAATGTCATGCCATCCATTAACAATTTCTGTTATGTTTATAAAATGGCAGCTTATCCATGCTAATATCAAACATGCAGAAAAGTGTAAAAAACAGAAACCTTTGTACTTTACTACATGGCTTACAGTCCCAGTCAAACCTAAAATCCCAAGTAAATCTGTGGAAAGATTCATACTGACACTGAGGTTCATATTCCAAAGCAACACTAACAGTTTTTGCTTAAGTTCTAAACAATCATTCCCTATAAGATATTTTGGTTCCTTACATTTCCCTTGGTGTTTACATAAACTGTTTATTTTACCAAAGCAATTGGTAAGGAGAGAAAAATAAAAAAAGAAGTCTCCTAATTTATGTGACTTAACAAATAGTCTCTCATCATAAACAATGCTTTAAACCTTGTTTTATTAAAATGCATGACTGACATGCTGGAATTGCTTGTAACATTCAACAATGGTTGTGGGATTTGATTTCATGCTGTTTTAGACCAAATTCATAGAAATTCTGTTTTATTTGCATTTAACTGCAAAAAAAAAAATTAAATCCAAGCCCCTATTTTGTCAAGGCAAGTTGATAGTCTGGAGTTTACGTTTACATCATCTGACCTCATTTTAAAATAAATCTAGGTGTCGTCGGCATAAGAGTGGAAATTAAAACCATGTTGTCTGATCATATTACCCAAAGATAGCATATACCCATTAAAAATTAAAGGACCAAGAACAGACACTTGTGGAAACCCAGAAACAACAAGAGAATTAGTTGATTTTGATCCTCCAAAGGACAAAAATTGATGTCGGGAGGTTAAGTAGGACCGCAACCAGGAGAGTACTGTGCCAGTAATGCCAATAGTTTTCTCAAGGCGATGAAGAAGAATTGTGTGATCAATGGAGTCAAATGCAGCAAATATATCCAAAAAGACAATCCGTGATAAGAGCCTCTTATCTGCATTCAGCAGGATGTCATTAACAACTTTTATGAGTGCAGATTCTGTAATATGTTGTTTACGAAAGCCAGATTGAAATTTTTCAAAGAGATTATTAGCAGAGAGAGATGAAGACAAATGAGCAACAACAACCGTTTCCAAGACTTTTGCAAAGAAAGGTAAATTAAAAATTGGATGATATTTAGACAAGACATCAGGATCCAATTTACATTTTTTAAGTACTGGCTTTATAATTGCCAACTTTAAGCTAGATGGAACAGTTCAGTTTTTAGGGAGAGATTCACAATATTACAAATCACATGAACAAGCATATCTGCACAATAACGGACAATCAGTCTGCCAAGGGTCAAGAGAACACAAGGTGGAATGAGCTTTATTGATAATATCAGTTGTAGAAAAATGCGCAGGTCTACGTGGAGCTACTATGGCCTCGATGCCCACATAAGTTAAATCTTCACTAATATGGTAAGATAATTCCTTATTGTAACAATCTTGTCAGTGAAGCAAGCAAAGTTGTTACAATCCAATACTGAAGTACCTTGTGACAGAAAACGACGTGGTAGCCGCAGATTGGATTCGTTTACCAAGGGGTCATGTGTGACAGCATAAAAGGGGACGGAGAATTGTAATCTGTTCCTTCACTTTGGTAGTTTATTAGTATCTAGAAGGACTGTGAGAGACGCCAGGGAATGTAACAGTTTTGTGAGTGTTTAGTTTTTTTGTCTGTTAGTAATTTGTCTTGTTTGTATATTACTAGATGGGTAACAGTTTCCGGAGCTGTCGCCTTGGGCCAGCACAAAGCCGGAACAACACTTCACTACTGCATACACCCAGGACTGGTGACTGGTGTATTGCTGGGGGATTATTGTCTGGTTGCCAGACCTGGAAACAATTAATAAAATCCTTTCCAAACTGGATTACAATCCTCTCTGTCTGTTTCATTCACGCACTTCACTCTTGCACCTGCATCCACTCAGCTACTTTATCACATACCTGCATTACATTTTGGTGTTATAAGCTGATTAAAAGTTTGAAATAGTACTCTAGGGTTTCCCTGCCCATCAATTATAATAGAAGAATAATAATTAGACCTGGCAGAAGTTAGGGCTAATCTGTATTCAAGAAGGAGTTAGCTGTCTAACACTGACAAGCACATACAGTTAGTTTCCATAATCAAACAAAACAATTAACACTTTTCACAGTCTGTTTCCTTTCTCGATATTTATCATAACCACATCAAAAGGAACAGATTACATCATTACATCCTCAATTATACCCTTAGTCATGCCCCCTGCAATAGCTAGTTCAATCACTTCTCTTCCAATCCATGACTGACACATCGCATACAGCATTAGAGAGATGACTTCGGGCATTCGCCCCCTCTCTGCAGTTCATTCCAGGGTCAGCTATCTTCCGACTGACCCTGGAATGAACTGCCAGACCATCCAGTACGAGGCTCACTGTTCCTGTTATACAGCGCCCTCACAGATCTGGAGGTAGATTGTTGACTAGGATTCATTCGGTCTCTGTCACAATTACCAATAACTTTTATAAATACAATTTAAATACATTGTTGCATTTTATTAAACATTTTTAAACTAATAAATAAACAATTACCATAACAAACATTATCATAAGCATCATAATAAAGTTGAGTTGTTACATGTAAACAGGAACACATTTAAAGTTTGAACCACTCATTGTCTGGAGTGTGGTGTTATTTACTATATCATTAATACAGTGTGGTTTGAGTTACAAGCTACATTTGCATCTTTTAAGTGGATGGAAGCTGAAAATGCTTTTTAAAAACACCCTTTTCTTATACCAATATAGTACATGATTAATTTTAATAGCACAACTGTATTTATCTTTAGTATTTCAATTCAATTTCAGGGTAAAAAGCGACTAGGGACCTGAGCTTGACGTTTTTTTGATGGTGTCGGATAGGGTCCAACATTGGATCGGAAAGTAAAAATCGCAATGTCGGGCCTGTCAGAATGAATCTCATTGAGACAAGTCTCTTTTACAAGAGAGTCTAGGCCAAAACATAAAGTTATTATCAATCTAATTACAATTGTTAATTGATCATAAATGTGTATGTAGATCACCCAATGTGTTTCCACTGTTTTTTTTTTTTTGTTTTTTTTTAAATCATGTTATATTCATATTTATGTAGACATGCTGCAGTGCATTTGTCTCCTGAATTTCAAATGAAAGCTAACAAACTTCGCCTTGGGCTGCTCAGTTCTCTAGGGTCTGTAAATTAACCAGGAACTATCTATCTGCTCAAGAAGTGACCTTAGAATGCTGATCCAATTTCCTTGTTAGCTCAATGCGGCATACAGGGATCTCTAGTTATACATAGTTATGGCTTGAAGTTTTAGGTTTTGACCAATAACTGAAAAAAAACAGCCCGAAAGACCCTATTAAGAAGATTTGTTTTTTATTTTGGTAAAACGATAAATGTGGGTTTTGTCAACATGTCAATCATGCACCACTCTCTTTCTACATAAAGAAAACGGCTTTCCTCCATCACCTCTTTTGAGGTCCCAAATTGGCCTACTTCCTCTTCAACTAGAGCCAGTTGTTACTTCTCTCAGCCTCCTTGGATAGCCTTATAATAATAATAATAATAATAATAATAATAATAATAATAATAATAATAATAATAAATAATAATAATAATCTTTGAGAAGCCAGGCCATGGAATGTGTGACCAATCCCTGACAACCCCTCTCTACTGGATAAACCCAAACTTTCCACACCTGCTTTTCCACCTTAGCTTACTGGAATCATCCTTGCATATGCCTCATCCACACAGAATCCTGTCATGGCACTGTTAGCTCCACCAGAGACCAAGGCCTCCTTCACCTGTTGTACTTGATTTCACTGATACGAAGGGCAAGCTCAAATCTCAGGTTGTCCCATGTTTAGGTTTTTGGAATCACTCGTTTGACTGACTGAATATAGACCCTAACTTGTAAAACACCATGTATAACTAAAAAGAAAACAAAAATAAAATAAAAGTAAAATATGCCGGCTCAGTAGTTTCAAAAGAGTTGAGTCTACCCTCAGAACAATATTCACCCATTTTGGATGGTCAAAATATAATATTAAGAACAAATACTATGAGCAAGGATGGATACATCATTGGCGACAAATATATATGAAATGCACACTACTGACAACAACACTTGCACCTGGAGCAATAGGAACAAGTGCTACTGACTAAACTAAATATCAAAATACAGAAAACACTAATAAATAAATGATATTATTAAAATAAGAGACTATCCATTTAAATCAAACATCAGATTAATCAAATGACTAAATTAAAGAGTAATACCAAATTAAAATACCATCTCAAAAAACTGAAATGTCGAATTAAAAGAAATGATCAATTAATCTACCATCTTATAGCCAAAAGAAATACTCAAATAAAATAATAAATTAATGTAAAATTGAAATATTAATATAAAATATTAAAAATAAAATAAATGCTAATTTATATAAATAATAAAAACAATATAAATATTAACCTCAACCAAGATATCAAAACAAACTACACTGTACAAAAATATAACGCAGCATGCAACAATTTCAAAGATTTTACTGAGTTACAGTTAATATAAGGAAATCAGTCAATTGAAATAAATTCATTAGGCCCTAATCTATGGATTTTACATGACTGGGAATACATATATGCTTCTGTTAGTCACAGATACCTTTAAAAAAAAGGTAGGGGCGCGGATCAGAAAACCAGTCAGTATCTGGTGTGACCACCATTTGCTTCATGCAGTGCGACACATCTCCTTCACATAGAGTTGATCAGGCTGTTGATTGTGGCCTGTAGAATGTTGTCCCACTCCTCTTCAATGGCTGTGCTAAGTTGTTGGATATTGGCGGGAACTGGAACACGCTGTCGTACACGTCAATCCAGAGCATCCCAAACATGCTCAATGGATGACATGTCTGGTGAGTATGCAGGCCATGGAAGAACTGAGTCATTTTCAGCTTCCAGGAATTGTGTAGAGATCCTTGTGACATGGGGCCGTGCATTATCATGCTGAAACATGAGGTGATGGCGGCGGATGAATGGCACGACAATGGGCCTCAGGATCTTGTCACGGTATCTCTGTTCATTCAAATTGCCATTGATAAAATGTAATTGTGTTCATTGTCAGTAGCTAATGCATGCCCATACCATAACCCCACCGCCACCATGGGGCACTCTGTTCACAACGCTGACATCAGCAAACCTCTGCTCGCCCACACAATGCCATACACGCTGTCTGCCATCTGCCCGGTACAGTTGAAACAGGGAACCACACCTCTCCGGCGTGCCAATGGCCAGTGAAGGTGAGCATTTGCCCACTGAAGTCGGTTACGACGCCGAACTGCAGTCAGGTCAAGAGCCTGGTCAGGATGACGAGCACGCAGATGAGCTTCCCTGAGACGGTTTCTGACAGTTTGTGCAGAAATTCTTCGGTTGTGCAAACCCACAGTTTCTTCTGCTGTCCGAGTGGCTGGTCTCAGACAATCCCGCATGTGAAGAAGCCAGATGTGGAGGTCTTGGGCTGGCGTGGTTACACATGGTCTGCGGTTGTGAGGCCGGTTGGACGTACTGCCAAATTCTCTAAAACGATGTTGGAGGCAGCTTATGGTAGAAAATGAACATTCAATTCTCTGGCAACAGCTCTGGTGGACATTCCTGCAGTCAGCTAGCCAATTGCACGCTTCCTCAAAACTTGAGACATCTGTGGCGTTGTGTGACAAAACTGCACATTTTAGAGTGGCCTTTTATTGTCCCCAGCACAAGGTGCACCTGTGTATCATGCTGTTTAATCAGCTTCTTGATATGTCACACCTGTCAGGTGGATGGATTATTGGCAAAGGAACAATGTTCACTAAGAGGGATATAAACAAATCTGTGCACAAAATTTGAGAGAAATATGCTTTTTGTGCATATGTAAAATTTCTGGGATCTTTTATTTCAGGTTATGAAACTTGGGGCCAACACTTTACATGTTGTGTTTATATTTTTGTTCAGTGTAAATCCATGTTTCACATTGGACACATGGATTGCACTGGTGAACCTGTACACAGGTCAACATTACCACAGCTATAGGATTTTGCAATTATTCTTACTGATTCAGTCTTCTGTTTACCTTGTTACAAACCCAGATCTGACCTGCCCTATCAGTACAAGTAACGGGGCTCTCTTGTTTTGCTCACTATGGGTAAAAAGACACAAATATGAACAATTGAAAAGTCCATTGTCTCTACCCAGGATCCTTGGAATTATGAAGGCAAGGACTGGATTATGGTAGCTAACACGCCAGGCTGAAGTGTTTTGACACCCTTGTATTCATCTAAAAGAATCAAACAAAGTAACATATTCAAAAAGCAAGACCCAGTATAATACTGAACTGGAACACAGACACATGCAATGAATTAGAATTGCTGAGGACCGTAATTTCTTTGTCTTATAAAAAAATCAGCAAACTGAAAGGACTGGCCTTACTTCCTGAACAGATGGGGTTATGGAAGCTGATTTCAGCTACAGGAAAGGAAATGTCATGAACTAACCATTGGCCACTGAAGTAAGAGTAGGCAAAAAAGTAGCTGCATATGATCGGCACAAAGTACAATGTGCTTGTGGTTACTGTGTCAAACAGAGTTCAGCTACTTTATTAGGAATCCATACACCACCGGGTAATAATCTCAGTCTGTCATATAATTGGTCTGATCAGTTCCGCTCCTTTTCAAAGGAACGCTCTCCACCTTCACTACTAAACCAAAAGATTAAAATGGCTGAAGAGCGATTCTGTGACACAAAATGAATTACAAAACATACCACAAAAGAAAGAAAAAACTGGCATGAACTTCAAAAACATTTTCTGTTATCTATTTATGTTATTTAGTTATTTACTTATGCTGTATCAGCTATATTTAAAGAAAATACTGTAAAGCCATAAATATTTGGCTTTTACATATTTCACATTCATAAAAACTATTTTGCTCCAGAAATGGCAACCTGTTGTAGTAGTATATCACTTAATTATATGTACAGCATTAATGTGCGCCATAAATGTTTATGTTTGCCAAAAATGCATAATAAAAGGCTTGGAAATATTTATGGCTTACAGTATATAAAAATCATATTTACTAACAAACTTTGCCTCTCATTATTCTAAATATATACTGCAAAGGAAGATTGTTTTTACTTATGGTTTCGGGCATTATAGTCCCTTGTCGGTAACAATAGTCTTCCCTCGAGTCAATCATTTTCCACTATGGCCATCCTATTGTATCCACATTTATATATATATATATATATATATATATATATATATATATATATATATATATATATATATATATATATATATACACACACACACACACACAGTACCAGTCAAAAGTTTGAGTACACTTGCTGGAAACTAGGTTTTTTTTCATAATTGACAATGTTTTACCTTGTATACGTTTCTGTAAATACTTGAAAATGAAAACACATGTTACAATATACAAAACAAAACATAAAGAGTATCAAAGCAATGTTCAAGAAAATTGAAAATTGTCTCTAAATCTTGGATTCCTCAAAATAGCCACCCTTTGCCTTAATAACAGCATCACAAACATAAGGAATTCGGTTAACAAGTTGCAGCAGGAAATCACCCAACATGTCTTCCCAGCTCTTCTGCAGCAATTCCCAGAGATGTAGGGCACTTGTGGGTAGCTTTGCTTTGACTCTTATGTCCAGTTCATCCCATACAAGTTCTATGGGATTGAGGTCTGGAGACTGGGCAGACCTGGTCATTAGATTGATTTGTCCTTCACTTTCCTTCTTCGCCAGATAGTTCTTACACAACTTTGAGGTATGTTTCGGGTCATTATCTTGCTGAAGAATGAAGGACTGCCCAACTAGTCATAATCCTGATGGAATGGCATGTCTCTGAAGTATGTTATGAACTTGGTCAAGATCACCAACTATGTCACCAGCAAAGCAACCCCAGACCATGACACTGCCTCCTCCATGCTTGACAGTGGGAACCACACATGCAGAACTCATGCGCTCACCCTCTCTGTGTCTTAGAAATACTCAGTAGTTGGACCAAAATATTTCAAATTTTGACTCATCGGTCCATAAGACCGACTTCCACTCCTCAAACGTCCAGTTTCTGTGTTGTTTGGCCTAGGCAAGTCTCTTCCTCTTATTCTGCACTCTTAACAATGGTTTCTTTGCAGCAGTTCTTCCAGTTAGGCCAGCTTCACGCAATCTCCTCTGAACAGTTGATGTTGAAATATCTGTGCTTCTAGTAGCATTTAGCTGAGCTTGTATTTCAGGGGCAGTTAATCGCCGGTTTCGCAGACTTGTGACTTGAATGAACTTGGTCTCTGATTCAGAGGTCACCCTTGGCCTGCCTGACCTTGTTTGGTCCTCATGAGTGCCAGTTCCTTCAAATCATTTGATGGTCTTGGCCACAGCAGTTATAGACACTTGCAGAGGTCTTGAACATTGACCTTCATTTCTTAAAGTCTTTTTTCTTTGCTTAACTGAGTGTATTTTGCTATTTTCTGCTCCCTTACATTCAGGAATGACAAACTTGTGCCTATGCTACCTATATTTACAGTAATCATGGACCCTCACCTGTTAACAATAATTGGTGACAAAAGGTTAATTAGGTAATATGCTAGTTAACTCAGAGAACATCTAACAAAGACATTTTTAGACTTAGGCCAGTGTTCTAACACCTTGTTATACACATTTCAGACTTTTAACTGACTCGGACTTTAGACTGAAATCCTTTTGCTTTGGGCGACCATTTCATTGAAATTGACAAGATTTACAATTTCATTTAAAAATCAATTTTTGAATGCAGTTCACTTATGATTATCAGCTTATATAAGTACACATATCATATAATGTAATATTAAGTGTTTATACACAAGTTTATAGAGTTAAAAGCAGTAGATAATCATGAAAAACCTGGTTTCAAGCAGTTGTACTCAAACTTTTGACTGGTACTATATATATATATATATATATATATATATATATATAAACACATTGGGGTACATTTGAACCCCTTACAGCTGACATCCTTGCTCAACAAATATTAAAATGACACATTAGGACTTGAAAATGATTATATACAGTGCCTTGCAAAAGTATTCAGACCCCTGACCATTCTCTCATATTACTGAATTACAAATGGTACATTGAAATTTCGTTTTGTTTGATTTTTTTTTTTTTAAACACTTAAACTCTAAATCAATTATTGTAAGGTGACATTGGTTTTATGTTGGGAAATATTTTTAAGAAAAATAAAAAACTGAAATATCTTGCTTGCATAAGTATTCAACCCCCACACATTAATATTTGGTAGAGCCACCTTTCGCTGCAATAACAGCTTTAAGTCTTTTGGGGTAAGTATGTACCAGCTTTGCACACAGTGTCGGAGTGATTTTGGCCCATTTTTCTTTGCAGATTTGCTCCAGGTTGTTCAGGTTGGTTGCACGACGCTTGTGGACCGCAATTTTCAAATAGTGCCACAGATTTTCAATGGGATTGAGATCAGGACTTTGACTGGGCCACTGTAGGACATTCACCTTTTGAGCCACTCCAGTGTTTCTCTGGCCTTGTGCTTGGGATCATTGTCCTGCTGAAAGGTGAATTTCCTCCAAGCTTCAGTTTTTTAGCGGACTGAAGCAGATTCTCTTGCAGTATTTTCCTGTATTTTGCTCCATCCATTCTTCCTTCAATTGTAACAAGATGCCCAGTCCCTGCTGATGAGAAGCATCCCCACAGCATGATGCTGCCACCACCATACTTCACTGTAGGGATGGTGTATCTTGAGGCATGGGCAGTGTTAGATTTGCGCCACACATAGCGCTTTGAGTTTTGGCCAAAAAGCTCTATCTTGGTCTCATCTGACTACAAAACCTTTTCCCACATCGCAGCTGGGTTACTCTCATGCTTTCTGGTCAAACTCCAGACATGTTTCAGATGGTACTTTTTGAGTAACGGCTTCTTTCTTGCCACCTTCCCATACAGGCCAGTGTTTTGCAGAGTTCTTGATATGGTTGACTGGTGCACCATTATTTCACTCCCAGCCATTTAACTCTGCAGCTCCTTCAAAGTGATTGTTGGCCTCTCTGTGGCTTCTCTCACAAGTCTCCTTCTTGTTTGAGCGCTGAGTTTCCCTAATCTATGCATTTGTATTACTTTATCTGTAACTTCTGTAGAATGCTCCTTGGTTTTCATTTTCCTTCAGATTCACAGCCTTACCAATGATCCTTCAACAGTGGAGTTTTTATCCAAAAAATGTGACAGCAACTTTAATGGTTCACAGGTGAAGGCCAATGGTAAGGTAATTGTGTCCTCGTTAGGACAATTTCTTTCATTGATGCAAACTGAGAGCTTCCACAGCACAGGGGTTGAATACTTATGCAAGCAAGATATTTCAGTTTTTTTATTTTTCTTAAAAATATTTCACGACATAAAACCAATGTCACTTTACAATAATTGATTCTGAGTTTCAGTGTTTAAAATTAAAATATCAAACAGAACGAAATTTCAATGTACCATTTGTAATTCGGTAATGAGATAATTGATCAGGGGTCTGAATACTTTTGCAAGGCACTGTATATATATATATATATATGTGTGTGTGTGTGTGTGTGTGTGTGTGTGTGTGTGTGTGTGTATGTGTGTGTTTCATTTTAATATTTATTGAGCAAGAATGTATGCATTATCACATGTTCTGGTAAGTCTGGGATTGGGAGTTTGCTTCTGTACCTTACATAGTCAAGTATGATGAAATCAATCAGAGAAGATAACAAATCTGCATTGCATACTATCTATTATTTGAGAGTTATTTGGGGATTTTATGTATTTATTGTGATGGATAAGTAATTGTGTAGAAGAAAAGAAAATAATCTTTTTCACTATTAGGCTAATGTCTGTTTGCTGAATTTCTAATCTCAAAAATGTATGTTCGATTCGTCACTGATGAGAAAATACACAGCCCATTAAACATTGTACACAACCATGGGGAAAAAAAAAACAAAACACAAAAAACACATACAACTTGTGGAACATATCTTTGCAATAAAAATATGTGTTCTTAAAAGCTAATGCAAAACAAACAATACTGGGTGTGAATAAAGTAAATTAACTAAGAAAATAAAAAGCAGAGCTACTAGTTATTTTACAGACACGTAGCTTATGCGTTGTCTGTGTGTAAACCAGTGTCACAGGAAATATGTTAGCCGTGAAGTAAGTTAGTGTTTGTCCTTTTTGAGCCTTTCTGCGTGCGTGCAAATTTTAGAATTTAAAGGCAAGGTTAAGCCATCTACATTTTCTGTCTGTAAACTTTAATTCAGAAAATTGTTTTACTTTTAAAATGTTGTCAACAATGTTATAATATTAATAACACTTTTTATTGTATCATGTTGTAATTTTTTTAATAATAGTGGTTAACTTTAAGCTAAGACGTGGTCGTGCAATGTGCGATTTATTTTTATGTGCATTTATATTTGTGTTAAATCGTTCTAATAACGCTTTTTAAATATCTATTATTTAACACTCCCAGTTTAAACCATCATTAAAGTTGTCAATTTAAGTTTGTAATCGCCAGATATTTACATTATAGGTTTTCTTTGTACAAATATTACCGAAAGATAAATAAATACAATATTCTGTATATTGGTTACGACATATCAGAAACAATTAAGCATTAAGATTTATTTTTATGTGCAATTAGATTATTACAGCTGTCAAGTCACAAACCCCTCCCCTCTAAAATGTATACTGCCACCCCCCCCCCCCCCCCAAAAAAAAGGCGCAAAATTTAAAACAATTTATTTTTATAAAAAAATACAAAAACAAAACCAGACTGCATCATGAGAATCGATCTATAAGTACGGTACTCTAATTTATCATTCATAATACAGGTGTGTATATACAAGTCCATACATATAAAGTCTGCGTGTTTCTTGGTATGATCGTATGAAAGTATGTATAGGAAGCTCTTAGGATGTGCCAAGTGGCCAAAGATGGTATTGCAGGGAACCACACGGACAACAGAAGTTTCGTTTGCAAATTCTCTTTTTTTCCCCCTTTTTTTATTTTTCTAAGTTCCAGGAACTGAACAGAACAAAATCATAACAAAACATTTAAGAAAAACAAAAACTTTTTACAAAACAAAAGAAAATAAATCCTAAGTGCAGGATTATTAAACTGTTTTTTTTTTTTTGGCAGGGAAACAGTAAAAAGTATATCTATACTTTGCTATGTCTAGCCAGGACACTCAAGCAGCACCCATCTCTCTCAAACCTCTTCCTTTGTTCTCTCACAGCCTCCCTTTTATAGCCAGGCTGAAATCACTCCTCCCCTTGGCAACTATTATATATTAAATATATCAAAGTTGCATAAAATCACTAGGTTTTATATTACAATTCTACCTAGAATCATTTTCAATAAATGTGCAATTTCTTTTATTTTTTTACAAATCACAACACCCCTTTAATAACAGCGTGGTCTGCCCTTCAGTTACACACAGGTAACAATTAATTGGTTTTGCGCATTGCAAACAGGCTTTACGGTACAACCGAGGTAATATCTGCCCCTCACAAACATGGCGCCTCATTGTAATGCTCGCCTTGCACAAACATGGCGACGCCCATGCACCACACTGATGCTAACAAACGACATTTACAAACAAATCAGTAAGTATTGCTTCTAATGTCTATTTTAGTTTAGTTTTACTTGTATGGACAATTAAGGTTACTAAATAACAAACTACGTACTTCCCTGCAAATGTGCACCTTCACAGGGAAACAGGCACTGAGCATTCTCTCTAATACTGATTTTTCTGTTTGTCTTTCTTTTTTCTTGTCCTGGCAACCACCCGCGGCCTCCTCCATCACCACAGGTAAAGTGTAATACTCTGTTATGTATCTACTTTGTGCAATTGTTAAATTTAAAACAATTCATATACGTTTAAATAAACACAGCATACAATATTACTGTTTTCATTGCAGTTGTTAATAAGAACCAGTCCCGCTTTATTCCAGGATTCCTTTAAAACACTTCAGCTTGTTAAAAGTTATTGTTATTTTATAAGGGATGAGACTTGAAACATCACTGAAGCCAGTTGTTTTGTGCATTTCTCAAATGATCTATCTATATATCTCTTAAAACACCATCTTTCACTAAAAACTTATACATTTTCTGCATATATTAAAACAGTTCCCACACGTAGACTTGACGTGGGGAGGGGAGGAGCCAACAGCACAGCAGAACAACACAGTTAAACGAGGCAGTCTTCCCAGCGACAACGAGTGGGAGAAGTACAGGCGTGGAAAAGTACAGAGCAGTTTAGAAGCAGTTTGAAAGCAGGTTGACGGCTGCAGAAGAAACTAAACTTCAAAAAAAAACCTCAACATGGTCTTCAAGCCAGTAATCTGTGACACCTGCTTGATGTGGGAAATCCGAGAAAACCCAGCGGAGCTAAACCAAGTGTGTGTAAAGTGCCGCGCGATCCAGGATTTGCATAAACTAGTAAGTATGCTAGAAATGGAGCTGGAAGAAGTGAGACAGCAACAGGATCTTGAGGAACTGGCACACCCACAATTCATGGAAGTCTGCATCATCCCTAACAGGCTGAAAGCCACCAGGGAGATAGAAGGTCAGAACAGCTGGGTTCAGGTAGGCAGAAGCAGGGAAAAAAAGAAACTTCGTCAAACACAACCACCAGAAATCAAAACAACCAACAGATTTGAGTCACTTCAGAATTGTGATGAGCAGAACCAACAACAAGAGAATGAAAGGAACAACATCCAGGATCCCATTGACAGTGGTGACCAGACAGCAAAAAGAATGGAGGTCATGATTGTTGGGGACTCTATATTGAGAAACACAGCAAGTTCAATTTGCAGTTTGGACCCCCTTACTACAACAGTGTGCTGCCTTCCGGGAGCCTCGGTCAAGCACATCACTGAGAACGTGGACAGGCTCCTAGAATGAACAGGAGACAACCCGGTAGTAGTCGTCCACATCGGTACTAACAACATTGGAAGAGACAGACCAAAATCCCTGCAAAACAAATTCAGAGAGCTAGGAAGGAAATTAAAAGAGAAAACCAAAACTGTGGTATTTTCTGGTATACTACCAGCACCTTGCAAAGGACCATATGGACAGCTGGAAATAATTAATCAAAACGCATGGCTGAAGACGTGGTGCACACGGGAAGGCTTCACCTATCTTGATCATTGGACCACATTCTACAATGAGGACTATCTGTATAGACGGGATGGACTGCACTTAAATAACAAGGGAACCAGTCTACTTGGAGAAAAGATCCTCGAGCAGGTTCAGAAGCATTTAAACTAGAAAGGAAGGGGGGAGAAATCAACAAAAAAACAGAAGGGAGACCGCATCAAAACAAGAACAACAACTCAGGTAAGACAACCATTAAATGTATTTATCTAAATGCTAGAAGTATCAGAAACAAAATTCTAGAACTTGAAGCTACTGCACTAACAGGTAACTATGATGTGATAGGTGTTACAGAAACGTGGTTGTCTGAGAGTGATGGGGACGAATATAATATTTGTGGGTATACACTGTATAGGAAAGACAGGCAGGACAGAAGAGGAGGAGGGGTAGCGCTATACATAAGAAACAGTCTTGAAGCCCAGGTGTTAAACCTGGACAAAGAAAATAAAACTGAATCAATATGGGTCAGAATAACGGACAAAAATTCAAAGGGCATAATAACAGGAGCATGCTATAGACCGCCAGATTCAGACGGTGAGCAAAATAATCTGTTATACGATGACATTAGAAATGTGTGTAGCAAAGGAGAAGCCATACTAATGGGGGATTTCAACTTCCCCCAAATAAAATGGGAAAACCCGGTGGGTAGCGCGAAGGATGAAATAGAAATGGTGGAAATGACAAATGACTGCTTCCTAACACAATTTGTCAAGGCACCGACTAGAGGGGAGGCATGCCTTGATTTAGTCTTTTCAAATAACGAAGATAGAATAACTAAAACAGAGGTCAGAGAACCACTGGCAAACTCAGACCACAACATGGTCTCATTTGAAGTGTTTTTTAAAACCCCAAAAGTAATGACTAAAGCTAAGGTTTACAATTTTAGAAAAGCAAACTATGAAGGTATGAAACAGAGACTAACAGAAGTAGATTGGAGTAAAATAGAGAAAACATCCACAGAAGAAGGATGGTTGTTCTTCAAAAATGTAGTACTAGAGGCGCAAAACAATTATATCCCAAAAGTAGACAAATCTAAATGTAAAACTAAATTGCCAAAATGGTTTAATAGATCAATTAAAAAAAATATTCAGCAAAAAAAGGCACTTTACAGAGCATTAAAAAAGGACCAAAAAGAAAGTACGCAGAAAGAGTACACAGAACTGCAAACGCAAGTCAAAAAGGAAGTTAGAAAGGCCAAGAGAGAAATAGAAATGAACATTGCTAAGGGAGCTAAAACCAATTCCAAAATGTTTTTCCAATATTACAACAGCAAGCGAACATTCAAAGAGGAGATTAAATGTTTAAGAGATACAAATGGCAAAATCGTAGATGAAGAAAAAAAAAAAGCAAATATATTAAATGATTACTTTTCACAAGTTTTTACAAAGGAAGATACTGACAACATGCCCCACATGTCATCCAGTTCCTATCCAGTTTTAAATAACTTCAGCATAACTGAGGCAGAAGTGTTAAAGGGACTAGGAGCTCTTAAAATAAACAAATCCCCTGGGCCGGATGAGATCCTCCCAGTAGTACTCAAAGAAATGAAAGAAGTAATTTACAAACCGCTAACCAAGATCATGCAGCAGTCTCTTGACACAGGGGTGGTACCGACAGACTGGAAAATTGCAAACGTAATACCGATCCACAAAAAGGGAAACAAAACTGAACCAGGTAACTACAGACCAGTAAGCCTGACTTCTATTATATGCAAACTTATGGAAACTATAATAAGATCCAAAATGGAAAATTACCTATATGGTAACAGGGTCCTGGGAGACAGTCAACATGGTTTTAGGAAAGGGAGATCGTGTCTAACTAACTTGCTTGATTTTTTTGAGGATGCAACATCGATAATGGATAATTGCAAAGCATATGACATGGTTTATTTAGATTTCCAGAAAGCTTTTGACAAAGTCCCGCACAAAAGATTAATTCTCAAACTGAACGCAGTTGGGATTCAAGGAAACGCATGTACATGGATTAGGGAGTGGTTAACATGTAGAAAACAGAAAGTACTGATTAGAGGAAAAACCTCAGAATGGAGTGTGGTAACCAGTGGTGTACCACAGGGATCAGTATTAGGTCATCTGCTATTCCTAATCTACATTAATGATTTAGATTCTGGTATAGTAAGCAAACTTGTTAAATTTGCAGACGACACAAAAATAGGAGGAGTCGCAAACACTAGATAATTTTGAAGGTCATTCAAAATGATCTAGACAAGATTCAGAACTGGGCAGACACATGGCAAATGACATTTAATAGAGAAAAGTGTAAGGTACTGCACACAGGAAATAAAAATGTACATTATAAATATCATATGGGAGATACTGAAATTGGAGAAGGAATCTATGAAAAAGACCTAGGAGTTTTTGTTGACTCAGAAATGTCTTCATCTAGACAATGTGGGGAAGCTATAAAAAAGGCTAACAAGATGCTCGGATACATTGTGAAAAGTGTTGAATTTAAATCAAGGGAAGTAATGTTAAAACTGTACAAATGCACTAGTAAGACCTCATCTTGAATATTGTGTTCAGTTCTGGTCACCTCGCTATAAAAAAGATATTGCTGCTCTAGAAAGAGTGCAAAGAAGAGCGACCAGAATTATTCCGGGCTTAAAAGGCATGTCATATGCAGACAGGTTAAAAGAATTGAATATGTTCAGTCTTGAACAAAGAAGACTACGCGGCGACCTAATTCAAGCATTCAAAATTCTAAAAGGTATTGACAATGTCGACCCAAGGGACTTTTTCAGCCTGAAAAAAGAAACAAGGACTAGGGGTCACAAATGGAGATTAGACAAAGGGGCATTCAGAACAGAAAATAGGAGGCACTTTTTTACACAGAGAATTGTGAGGGTCTGGAATCAACTCCCCAGTAATGTTGTTGAAGATGACACCCTGGGATCCTTCAAGAAGCTGCTTGATGAGATTCTGGGATCAATAAGCTACTAACAACCAAACGAGCAAGATTGGCCGAATGGCCTCCTCTCGTTTGTAAACTTTCTTATTTGTGCTCATTTGTGCTGTTATGAAGTCCCTTTTTGTAATGCTTGTCCGCATACCTGCTTATTAATTATGTAAACATCACTAATTCTGGTACTATGTGGCTAAATTAGTTAAATGTGCTGCAGTTTATGCTGAAGAATCAGTATACATTGTATAACATTCTGCCTAAATTTTACAGTCCTTGTTTTGTCCTGGGGGTAGATTGAATCTAATTTACGTGTGGCGCACAGTGCTTAATTTATGCTGGGGCACAGCCCTGGAACTTCTGGGCCTGAAGAGTTACATTCCCAGTACCTCTAGTTAAAAATCTCATAAAATGCTTACTTTTTAAATTCTCAACACAGTTGCAGCAAGTCTGCAGGTTCGTGCGTACACGCTAAATAGAGACAGTCCGCTGCCATGTTTGTAGCCTACTTAAATGGCTCTACGATAAGTAAGATGACACTGGCTGCAACGCTATTGTTTTTTTTTTTTTTTTTTTTTTTTTTTATATACACAAATAAACTTACTTGATTTGCAAAATGTCATGAACGATACAAGCAATTTTTTACACTACTTGGTTTGATTCAATGAGTAACAGTACCCAGCAAAATATAAAAGCTGAATATTCATTTCACAAAGAACAACAACTTGTTAATGAAAATCCTACTTCAATAGGATCATTAGCCTGCTACATTATATTAAACCAAAAAATAAATAAATAATACAAGAATAACAATCTGGTTCTCTCTTGCCTTTTTTAATGAATACAATTTAATTAATAGAGAATGAAAAAAATACTAACTTAGCCTTAGTTTAATTAATCGTTTTTGTAATCTCCTACAGGCTTCTGTTGCATACACGTTGCTGATAATAGTGCAGACTGTGGAAACAAATGCAATGTTCGTGTTGGGATTCGTATTGTTTTTTTTTTTTAATCAATGTCGTCCTTTGGACGTCCTCTGAATGCCTTTTTTGTTTTTTTTAAACCATTTAAATGCAAAACCGTAACAAAATATGTATAAAGCCTTTTTTTATTATTATTTATTTGTCCTTCGGTTGCCATTTAATTAATTTTTCTATACCTACTACGACTGTGTATATGCTGTAGAATACGTGCATGTAAAAATCTCTGGTTCCAGCTTGGCTTGGCTCAGCTCGGGTGTACAAGTGTGAAAAGGTGTGTCTCCCTGTCTAACTCTCTCTAGGCATCCTGTCCAGCTGTCTCTTTCTCTCTCTCCCTGTCCATTTCATCTCATCTAATCAGTACTGCGTTTAATTGCGACTTGACCTGGATCATTCAAAACAAATTCCCCTGCTCTGTTTTGCAATACACTCTGGGAGTTGCAGTCTATCTTCTGCCATGACATAACCCTTGCAGCTGCTGCTGGGACAACAAAGTAACAACTAGAAAGTCACATAATTGCAGAAGTGGCGGGACTCAAATATTTGAAATTGAGAAGTGACAGTACTCCGCACCGGTGAGTACCGCCCCATTTCAAGCACTGTGAATTACATATTCAGCAACATTTTCAAGTTCTGTAAACATTTACAACTTATGTTGAAACATTAATTACACAATGTAATTCTCATAGTCTATTTTGCTGCCTTTGATCCCAAAATATCAAACACAGGAGAAACGTTAACTGCAAACCTGAAAATAACAAAAACAAAGCTTTTGTGTTTTTCTTTATAAGAACATAAGAACATAAGAAAGTTTACAAACGAGAGGAGGCCATTCGGCCCATCTTGCTCGTTTGGTTGTTAGTAGCTTATTGATCCCAAAATCTCATCAAGCAGCTTCTTGAAGGATCCCAGGGTGTCAGCTTCAACAACATTACTGGGGAGTTGATTCCAGACCCTCACAATTCTCTGTGTAAAAAAGTGTCTCCTATTTTCTGTTCTGAATGCCCCTTTTTCTAAACTCCATTTGTGACCCCTGGTCCTTGTTTCTTTTTTCAGGCTGAAAAAGTCCCTTGTGTCGACACTGTCAATACCTTTTAGAATTTTGAATGCTTGAATTAGGTCGCCACGTAGTCTTCTTTGTTCAAGACTGAACAGATTCAATTCTTTTAGCCTGTCTGCATATGACATGCCTTTTAAGCCCGGAATAATTCTGGTCGCTCTTCTTTGCACTCATTCTAGAGCAGCAATATCTTTTTTATAGCGAGGTGACCAGAACTGAACACAATATTCAAGATGAGGTCTTACTAGTGCATTGTACAGTTTTAACATTACTTCCCTTGATTTAAATTCAACACTTTTCACAATGTATCCTAGCATCTTGTTAGCGTTTTTTATAGCTTCCCCACATTGTCTAGATGAAGACATTTCTGAGTCAACAAAAACTCCTAGGTCTTTTTCATAGATTCCTTCTCCAATTTCAATATCTCCCATATGATATTTATAATGTACATTTTTATTTCCTGCGTGCAGTACCTTACACTTTTCTCTATTAAATGTCATTTGCCATGTGTCTGCCCAGTTCTGAATCTTGTCTAGATCATTTTGAATGACCTTTGCTGCTGCAACAGTGTTTGCCACTCCTCCTACTTTTGTGTCGTCTGCAAATTTAACAAGTTTGCTTACTATACCAGAATCTAAATCATTAATGTAGATTAGGAATAGCAGAGGACCTAATACTGATCCCTGTGGTACACCGCTGGTTACCACACTCCATTCTGAGGTTTTTCCTCTAATCAATACTTTCTGTTTTCTACATGTTAACCACTCCCTAATCCATGTACATGTGTTTCCTTGAATCCCAACTGCGTTCAGTTTGAGAATTAATCTTTTGTGCGGGACTTTGTCAAAAGCTTTCTGGAAATTTAAATAAACCATGTCATATGCTTTGCAATTATCCATTATGGATGTTGCATCCTCAAAAAAATCAAGCAAGTTAGTTAGGCACGATCTCCCTTTCCTAAAACCATGTTGACTGTCTCCCAGTACCCTGTTACCATATAGGTAATTTTCCATTTTGGATCTTACTATAGTTTCCATAAGTTTGCATATAATAGAAGTCAGGCTTACTGGTCTGTAGTTACCTGGTTCAGTTTTGTTTCCCTTTTTGTGGATCGGTATTACGTTTGCAATTTTCCAGTCTGTCGGTACCACCCCTGTGTCAAGAGACTGCTGCATGATATTGGTTAGCGGTTTGTAAATTACTTCTTTCATTTCTTTGAGTACTACTGGGAGGATCTCATCCGGCCCAGGGGATTTGTTTATTTTAAGAGCTCCTAGTCCCTTTAACACTTCTGCCTCAGTGTACACAGTGTACATGTCTAGCAGTATGTAGAAATAATTTTTTATGAAGTTTTAAAACCACAGAGACCATCAAATTAATAGTAAATGATATAACATCAAATATGCCACTGGAGCCTATCAACCTAAAAAAATAATATTAATTAAAAAAAAAAAAAAAAAAAAAAAAAAAAAAAAAAAAACATTGTATATGACAATTTAAATCAATGCCATTCTTCACAAGCATCTTAAATGACAGCCTGACCTACTGTTGTTGTGTGGTTAGTCAAGATGCAGTGTATCTACTCAGTAAGCAGCAAGTTCCTCTGAATTAGAAGTTATAAAGCTCTGCGGATTGAAAATAATGTACTGAACACAGTTGCCTTGATCATCAGTGTTCTTGTCGCATACAACACAACCAGACTTGGAATCATTCGTTTTTCCATTCAAATATTCTTCGTGTGCTGCATACACTTTAGGGAGATACTGTCATCTCAGTGTGTCTCTGTTAGGCACGGCTCCACAGTTCAGGATTTTTTTCATTAAAAAACTTTGTAATATTTCATTAGCCGTTGTATAGGTATGTTCACGGCACAAAGGCTTCCACTGAATCAAACATGTTTCTCCACTTTCTGTACTATTTTTAAACAATCCTGTGATAAAGGGGCTTACTGCATGCAAAACACTTTACCATTGTTTAGTGAATGAGGCCCTGTAGCAGGGAGAGATCTGTGCTGACTCTGCTGGCGTGTTCACGGGCTGCAGGAAGAGGACGGCAGTCGCCCAACAACCGCCTGTGGGTCATGACAGTGACACGGGGAGGTGGGAAAGTGGGTGTGTGGACTTTCCCCCTCTCTGAATGGCTGAGAGGTGAGTCTTGGGAGATTGTTGGTTCTATAAAATAACGCTTTGCTGTTTCCTCAGGTCTGCCCTGTTAAACGCGCCGAGAGTGCGGAAGCGCTGGTCATCGACCGAGAACCAGTGGGAGAGAAAGAAACGGAGGTTCAGAGTGAGACATTGAGGACGGGTAACCCTTGGGCAGACCCCTGATTAGAATATCAGAGCAGGCTAGTGAGCCGACAGCGTAGGACTGTGATCCGGGTCGCACGGGCAGCGGCGACCGGGATATCGATGCAAAGTGCAGCACCTTTTCTTTGTAATTTTTGTTACTGTTTTATTTTCCCTGTTTCTTTGTGCCTTCTGTTTTGAATTATTGTTTCGAAGCACCTGCAAGGGCGCCGGTATTGTGTACCATCGCTTGGTATGCTCGTGGTTCTGTTTACCATCGTTAGTAAATCAGACCATGGACCCACAGCGCCATCTGCGGGATTAAAGGAAAAACAGCACCCTGAAATAAAACTGGGCACCTGTGCGGTGTTGCCAAATTCACCTGTCTGTCTCCTGTGTCAGTGAATTACCCACCACCCTTCCACAGGCCCAAAGAATGTAATAAAAATATGTGTAATGCAGTATTTGTCTTGTCTAAGATTTAATACATATCGCTCATCTGTCACATGTTTTCTGACTGAACCCCTTAAAATAAGTGGTTGTTGTATTCTAGGTGGATTTCCTATACTATAAAATGTTTTTTTTTTTTTTTTTGGCAGGATATAAGTTGGTCAAACCAACCCTAATACTATAAAAAGCAGGCTACTGTTTCCACGCACATTAGCATATACACTGAGTGTACAAAACATTAGGAACACCTGCTCTTTCCATGAAATTGACTAACAAGGTGAATCCAGGTGAAAGCTATGATCCCTTATTGATGTAATCTTTTAAATCTACTTCAATCAGTGTAGATGAAGGGGAGACAGGTTAAAGAAGGATTTTTAAGCCTTGACACAATTGAGACATGGATTGTGTATGTGTACCATTCAGAGGGTAAATGGGCAAAACAAAAGATTTAAGTGCCTTTTGAATGGGGTATGGTAGTAGGTACTGGATTTTTCACGCTCAGCAGTTTCTCGTGTGTATCAAGGATGGTCCACCACCCAAAGGACATCCAGCCAATGGCAGGCCAGTGGTCAAAAACTGCTCATTGATGAAAGAAGCCAAAGGAGGCTGACACGAATTATGCAGAGCAACAGACGGGCTACAGTTAGTGGCAGGCTACAGTTAGTTAGTGGCTACCGACAGTCCAGTACAACATTGGTGCCGAAAGACCCATAAAAGAATGCACAACTCGTCGTACCTTGACACGAATGAGGTATGGCAGCCGACGACCTAACAGAGTTCCACTTCTTTCAGCAAAACACAAGAAACTGCAGTTGCAGTGGGCTAAGAAAAGAAAACACTGGACACTGCAGTATTGGAAAAACATTGCCTGATCTGATGAATCCTGGTTCCTGCTGTTTCACGCTGAAGGGAGGACTAGGGTATGGAGAAAACCACGAGTACATGAATCCATCATGCCGCGTTTCAACATTGCAGGCTAGTGGTGGTGGTGTGATGGTGTGGGGTGTGTTTTCATGGCACGCATTGGGCCCCTTGATAAATGTGGAGCAACGTTTGAATGCCACAGGATATCTGAACATCACTGCCAATCAGGTGCATCCCTTCATGGTAGCAGTGTATCCATCTGCTAATGGATGTTTTGTACAATCAGTGTGTGTGTGTGTGTGTGTATATATATATATATATATATATATATATATATATAAATATATATCTATATATATAATATATATATATCTATATATATATATATATTTTGGTCAGTGCAGATCCCTATGATCCCAGAACAAAAAACGTAAGGTTATACTTAAATATATTCTTAACGTTCTGTAGGATCCTAGGACTGTAAAATAAAATAAGTGTGGTATAGATTTGTGCAAAAGAAATATCCTTCCAATATAAAACCTAGGTTCAGATTTTGTAGAATATGTTATAAAAGTTAGATTCATTACAGTAATTGCAGCCTGCAGTGTGCATTGCAATGCAGTGAGCAGTTTTGTTCAAGTTGATTAATATGAGTAATATTCTGCATGACTGCCTCTGTTCAGCTGATGCCTTGAGACTGGAGAAGTTAAACTACTCTTGAGAAAAGATGTAGGCAGTGTTTTTGGATGAAAAAATAAAGGTGCAGTGTTTTATTATAGTGCTAAGGAAACAGTGATTTCAAATGTCCCCTTACCAAAAGTGTTTTATACATAAGCATTAATATTTGTAGTTTTTATGTAATTTTCCTCTACAGGAAAATACATTCAAATTACAGTATAAAAAATAAACTTGAATAGCAAAACAAAACAAAACAAAAACATAATTTACTCAGCAGTAGGAAATTTTTTTCAGCAAATAAGAACTGTTTTCCATAAATAGGAACTGTAAAACATAACTTAAGCACCAATCAAAATGTTATGAAATGACATTGTGTTCATAATTTTTAAAAAAGTTTAAAAATAATTTTAAAAAAAAGTCTGTGCTGTTGCTGTCCTTTGTATCTTCTGCAAGTTAAGTCTGCGATCCAAAAATTTCTAAAAATATCCAATAGCTAAATGTCATCATAACACTGATTGTTCTGGTTGTAAATTCTATTGTGTTTTACTCATCTCAGTTTTCAAGCCCTATAGGTTTGAAAGATTGCTTCCTAATGAGATATCATCTCTTCCGGCAAGGTGAGAAGAATGTGCACACGCACACATACTGGTATATATGTGTGTGTGTGTGTGTGTGTGTGTGTATGGAGCACACACTTTGTATTAACATGCTTAACCCTACATTTTGCAAAAGGAATTATCAAGATAGTGATTCTAGGCCCATTTAAAAACACTCACCAGACCAATTTTTTAAAATAAAATCAGTGACTTAAAGTTGAGGGAATTAGGGAATTATATTAATTAGTTTTTCCATGTATTTAATTTATTTTGTGATGAGGATTCACTAATTATAATCCAAATGAAGTACCCTTAACCAATAACATGTAAGCACAAGCATGGTATACAAAGAAGGTCTAGTTTTAATGACAATGTCGTATTTTAGCTGTATCCTTCCTGACATACACTGGAGAAGGTCTACATAAAACAATTTCAGATCCAATTAGTTTGTGAAAACAACTACAAAAGTACTGTAATAGGAAATAAACCATGGGGCATTCAAGGGCTGGTTTTATAGAGGCCAGTAGAAAATTAGAAAATTCCTATTTCAACATCATTTAGTTCATTTCTTAATACTCTGTAAGAATTAATTCAGGGTATTGGTTTACTTATGCCAAACTTAGTTATTTTCAGTTGACAACATTGTTCTGCATAGGCTATATGACAGACCAAATGTTTAAGTTACAATATACTAGTTTATAGTTTGTTTCAGTAGAAAATGTACTACTGTTTTATTTGTGTAAAATATTCAGTCATTCTAGACTGTTATACAATGGCTTTAAGCCATTTTTGGCATTTATGCTTTTATAGGTAGTGTAAACACAATGGATCATTTCAAATATGGTCTAGTTCCAATTGCATTGGGTCCCATAGGAAAGGACCTCAGTACCCTGATAAGCATGAATAAATTAGGAATATTAGGAGTTTATTTAATTGATTTATTTGTTTTATGTCCGTGGACTGATTATATTCACTTTAAACTTTGTTGGAATTTTAGTTAGGCACTCACCCCAGTGTAATTCTCTATGTCCCATTTGATCTTACATGTTTTGAATTTGGATTTGATCTCATTGGGTGTGTTTTGCTGCTTGCTTTCTAGAGAAAGTTTATACTCATCATTTCTGGACGTCCATAAAGGCGCTCTGGTGCAGACTTCAAGGAAAGAGGTGTTCAATTAAACAAATGGAACCTGATCACGGGGAAAGGACCACGTAATATGGCAACTGCCTATTGAGGCTTTGTTTTACTAAGTTTAGTCAAAGGCACTGAACAGGTTTGCCTAAGGGGTATACTGTAAGCAACCTGTTATATCTAGGACTGTATATAGTACTTGTAATTATTTACTGACAATTAAATTAACTAAAACTGTCTGTGCATTTCTAGCACAATAAAAACACACTTTGTGTATAGTTAATAAATATGTGTTTATTGTGGCATAATTAAAATAAACTGTAGAATCTCTTTTTGTTGACATTGTTTCGAAGATGAAGCAGAATAGGATAGTATTCTCAAAGGGCCATCTGAAAATTCTTGGGAAGAAAAAGTGATTAGCTGTAGATTGTCACTCACGCAGATGACACTCAGATTCATTTTAAAATTAGTTTGTTCAGGTCATAGTAGCTCCAGTCAAAACTGGCAGCTTGTTGCCATCTGCACTTAAAAATTATAATCAGGTGTGAACAACCATTTCCTTAAAACTGAGCCCAGGTGTAAATAGGAACTTTACTTTTGTTCAGTGATTAAACTGCACATAAGCTCCCTGACACATGCAGTGATTAAATCATTGATGTTTTCATTTGATGTCACATTATCTATTGATTTGCTATCTCTTCATGTCCTGCAGGTGTTGAAGTTGAAATGCTTACTGTGCCTGTGTGCAGGCAAGATGACACTGCAAAATATGCTAAACATGTTATTTCTTTATAACTTGACACAACCAGTGTCCTTGGAAAGCAAATACTCCAGAGATACCATTATGCAGAATAAGCATGTAACATGCTATTGCTGAAATAACCACCATTTACAAATAAATAGACACACATTTCATTCACTTTTCATGCATCTTTGACTATTCTTATTGCATTAACATTTCCAATTTACCAACTTGGCTGTGGCCAGAGGTGGGTATCATTCTATTTTAACTGAGGTGGGATTTTCAATGAAAATGAAAATGAAAAATACATTTGTGACATACTGTAGGCTAGTAAAAATAAATCTAAAATAAACTTGCTGTTTACCAAACAGCAAAGCAAAATAGCACAGTGCAGTCTCTTAAAAAATGTAGCCGACTATAATGATTCCGTTCAAAATAGTGGTATTTTATGGTGAAATCAATTTAGACCCTTAGGCAGCTCTCCCACTCACTACTGAAGAGTTATTTATATTTTTTATTTTAACAAGTATAATTTTGCTCATTCTCTAAAGCTGCTGTGTTTGTAGACTTAGTCATAGTATGTGGTTCGAATCCTGTCACAAAGTAAGATTGAAATTCAGCCCTGTCTTTTAAAAACACATAAAATCCTACCAATTACCAAAGCCAACATCATACAGGTCTGCTTTGGAGGAAGACTGCAGGTGTGTGGGTTTTATGAGAGATTGCAGATATACAGTGAGTGTTTAATGTAAGCCTGTACTAAAAGTTGTTGTAAGCATATCCTTTGATAGTAATTGTGTGTCAGAAGTTGACATTTTATTCATTGGTAAATTATCCTTAATCTTTTAACACAGCTATAACTTTTGTTAATGCTTTTTAAACATAATTCAAAATTAATTATTTGGAAGAAAAAATGAAGAAATTGAAAAATACTTTGAATTAAAACCCTTTTTATTTAATTCAGTTTTAGTATTTCTGAACATCAATTGAGAGTAAAGATTAATCCTAAAAGTTAGCATGAATTAATCATGAAAAGCAACCTGCTGGGGCCAAACGCTCAACCCAGAGTCAACGCTCAGCTCACCTGCTAAATGGGGTTTTATTACAAATGACAGTCATCAGTATCAGCAAAACTGGACAACTCTCCTTGTGGTTGCCAACACATACTACAAACTGGTCAGCTGTGGTTGTACAAACGGGTGTTGTGGCCTCTGTTGATGCAAGAAAGCTACTATTGTCAATGTATTCTGCTTCTTTACTTCTTCTTTATAGTACAATTCAATTGACCTGTTTGCAGGCACTAAAGTACAAAAACTGTGTATTAATGCAATATTGTGTACTTAATAACATTTTCTTTGTGTGACACAGATCACATTGATATAATTATCCTCCGGTGTGATAACTAATGGGTTTATTTTGATTGATGCCGTTTTTTCATGATTTCAGTGAAATGTACCCATTGCCGTGTAATATGTAGTTCCCTGTGACAATTTCAGTTTCTGAAAGGAAGGGCATATACAGCTGAAGTGACAACCAAACTGGGCATGTGGTGAAATATATTTTCTAAATGTTACCTCATTTAATAGTATTTCCCCTTGGTGTGCATTTCAACTCACTTTGCAGCTGAGCATGCTAATATTTTTCAAAGAAACAGTATGAAAAAAATACACCCTTACATACAAATAGTAGCCTATAATGAGAGACTATGGCCAAAAAATACATTATAGCTAAACAATTTTACAAAAATGAGAAGTATTTTCACATTAGCAAAGGTTAAACACTTTTTTTTTATTAAAACATGGTACATAAATGCTGCCTTTATATATTATTATTATTATTATTATTATTATTATTATTATTATTATTATTATTATTATTATTATTGTTGTTGTTGTTATTATTTATTTCTTAGCAGACGCCCTTACCCAGGGCGACTTACAGGTATACAAAAAATACATATCAAGAATTACAGCACAATTAAGAGCAAGATACAAAATACAATGACTTCAGTCCTAATAAGAGCAAATGCAAACACAGTATGATTTGATATTGGGGCAGTTCAAGAGCAGATAACAGTGTTGATAGTTACATCAGGGTTAGATACGAGTGCAGGTGAAATACAAAATACTACAGGCTGGGTTAAGTGCAGGATTAAATACAGTAAAATAGGGAGCAGAAAAGTGCAAGTTAAAGTGCATTAAAGGCAGAGTGCTATATTATCCAGAAGGGAAGAGTTGAGTTTTACAGATGTTGTCTGAAGAGGGGTGTCTTGAGGAGGCAGCAGAAGGTGGTCAGGGACTGGGCAGTCCTGACATCCATAGGAAGGTCGTTTCACCACTGTGGGGTGAGTATCGGCACATTTGTACTTTTGAAAGGGCACGGTAAGCCACAAATGAGATGTTCTATCAACACAAATCTGAATTCTTACTCAAGAGCTAAAGTCATGAACAAAACATTCCCAAATAAGTACATAAGTACAGTAATGAACAAATTATTCAATATTCAGTAAATGTGTACCGGTATACAATATATAAAAACATTTTCAATTACATAAATTGTAGTAACTTCATATCTGGATGCAGTAAGCTACACTATAGTTTAAACAGGAATGTGTGATTTTCTCTAACATATCAAGAATGAAATGTACAATTCTATAATAACAAAATAATGAAACAATGGATTGGGATATGGAGATTAATCAAAAGATGATAGTTGCCTTTAAAAATAAAAGCCCTGATTCAGCTACCCTCCCCAGTTTCAGGTCAAAACCAACAAATGGGTCTTTTCTCAGGCAGGTCTCTCATCTACTGACTGGTGGAGCAAGTCCCCGTCCTCTAATAAAATGTCTCCTGTAATTTATTTGTTTTTGTTTGAGTAGCACCCTCCTCTCGCCAACTCTGCTCCATTCCCTCTATTCATTCTTCCTTGAAAAATATGAATTAGCATGTAATATCTTCATGTTATTTTTTTTTTTTTTTTTTTTGCATACTGGTAACTTTATCCATTAGAAAAATAGTGCAGCATCCATTTCTCCTTCCCATTCCTAGCTTATCGCGTGCCTCGTGCCTGCATTTGTCTCGCACATACGCTCCTTTGATCTACAGTGCACTCTGGTTGACTCCCAGCAAATGCACGAACACGGTGAAGTCAGGTTTCATGTCAAACTACTAAAAAAACTCGAAGTGGTTGCTTAATTGCTTTTGTACCCTTTAGGAATTAGTTTTTCAGATTCAGTTAAACAATATGCACACTTTTAGATTAATACTTTTATCCCTGTATTCATTTGGCCCCAGAACATTAGTTTAGTTTCTTGTAATCTTCACTGCCAAAGCTATGCAAATCAGACATCTCCTGAAGAACAAACTAGGACCTCAGAGTCCGACTTTCAATTTACTTCCATCAAACCAGTCACCTGAAGTCAGCTTTTTGTTCGTTTTCATACAGACCTGACAATGCTGGAAGTTGATGTGTATCATTCTGGCACATTCTCTCTAGAAAAATGAATATATTGTCAGCTGTTGTGAACAACAGGTCAGTTTCAATTAGCATTTAATCCAGTGCAGTTTGTGTTGTTTTTTATTTTGTTTTATTTTTTATAAAGGAAGAAAAAAATCGTTTTATATATATATTATATATATATATATATATATATATATATATATATATATATATATATATATATGATATAATATATATATATATATATATATATATATATATATATATATATATTAGTGCCTATAGAAAGTCTACACCCTCTTTCAGAATGTTCACCTTTTGTTGCCTTATAACTATTTGAAGTATGCAAAAAAACACTCGGAAGATTCTGTAGCCATGTGGCAAAAAGTTTTGTGGTCTAACAAAACTAAAATAGAACTTTTTGACCTAAATGCAAAGTGTTATGTTTGACGCAAACCCAACACAGTGCATCACCCAAAGAACACCATCCCTACTGTGAAGCATGGTGGTGGCAGAATCATGTTTTAGGGATGTTTCTCATCGGCAGGGACTGGGGCACTTGTCAGGATAGAAGGGAAAATGAATGGAGCAAAGTACAGAGAAGTCCTTGAGGAAAACCTGCTGCCCTCTGCAAGAAAGCTGAAACTGGGACGGAAGTTCACCTTTCAGCGTGACAACAAACCAAAGAACACAACCAAAGCTACATTGGAGTGGCTAAAGAACAAAAAGGTAAATGTCCTTGAGTGGCCCAGTCAGAGCCCCAACCTAAATCCAATAGAAAATTTGTGGCATGATTGCTGTCCATCAAAGAGCTTGACAGAGTTTGAACAGTTTTGTAAAGAATGGTCAAATATTGCCAAATCTAGGTGTGCAAAGTTGGTAGAGACCTATCCCAACAGACTCACAGCTGTAATTGCTGCCAAAGGTGCTTCCACCAAGTATTAACTCAGGGGTGGAGACTTACCCAATTATGATCTTTCAGTTTTGTATTTTTAATATATATATATTTTTTTCTCAATAAAAACTTTTTTCCCCTTAACAGTGTGGAATATGGTGTGTAGAGATATATTCAACATACACATGCCTAATTAATATTAAAATGTAGGAGAGTATATTTAAATGTTTCTGTCAAGATTACAATTTGACCATGCACAACTTCTGGGAAGAAGTTTTTAGGTTTTGTTAAAGAACTGTAAGTGCAGCCTACCTCATTTGGCCACCAAAAATAGTACTATTCATGTATTATTTGCTAAACATTTTTTGACTGCATATAGATTTATTATAAACCTATTGTACACATACATATATAATATATACAAGGTTTCCTATAGAATGGTAGCTTCAGCAGTTATGATCCTTAATGAATACAAAATGCACAGTCAAAATGTTTAGTACAGTGCGTTTCAAAATACAGGTAGTAAATCTAAAATAGGCAACCCTACTTGCCCACACTTCCCACTACATAATATACCTGAATCTGAGTTCCACGTGGAGAGTGCAAGGCTCATGCCAGTAGAATACTTTTTGTTATTGGGACCCAGTATACTGGTAGTCCAAATGAGTTCAAGAAACTCCTCAGTAGATGCTAATCCACCCGGGCATTTGTGTAACTTTCTGTAACTTTGTTCTGTAAGCCTTGCAGTAGGGTGATGTATTTGTCTTCTTGAATAATGTTTTTTTCATGTTTTTGTTCTTTTGAAACAAATACTGCTCTGTGAATTAAGTTTAAGAGATTGTACTTCAAATCTATACATGAGCGCTCAAGCCTGGTGCTGATGTTGGCTGCCTGCAGCAATAATATAGGAGACCGCTGGCACGAATTCCAAACTATGTTAATTTAATTCATTTTGGGGTACAAAAGTGCCTTTTTTGTTTTTGTTAGGTACCCATGATAGATTCTACTTATGGCCAGTGTACAATAAATTGCATCTTATTGCTAAGGGATAGAAGAATTGAAGCTTAAAGCAATCAGCTATCCAATCACCAAGCATGAAAATAACAAAAGTGCAAAGGATGGAAAAATATCCTTCTATGCTTTGCAAAGGGATTTGGTATTTATTTACTGCAAACGGCTGCATTTTTTTTTTTTTACTTTGTAGTAGCTTCAATGTTTTTCTATAGCTCTGCACATAATATAACTGAACTATAAAGCAGTATCATTTTATGAGTAACCTGCAAAAAACAGGGTCCGACATTGGACGGGAAAGGGAAAATCCGACATAGGACCACAAAGGTTTAATAGATACTAGGATTTTTATTCAGCCACTTTCTGCTATTAAACTATTACTATTCAAGGGGAAGAAATTCTACCTTTTGACTGTGTGCAATAAATGAAGCCCGACACAGCAAGACAGCCAATTCCTGTTGAAGTACCGAGACTTGAAGAGGGTCTGTCATGGATGAAATAATCAAGGCCCTATGCGAAACTATAGCGCGTAACTGTTGTGCAAGGTGGTGAGCACCCAGGTGTCCAAGGTGTAAGCGTGCCAGTATTGCAGCTGGTGTGTAGAAAAGGGGGTCTAAGGCTGCAAGCCCTCAGGGACCCTGGTGGGTATGCTGAGGAGGCTGCCTAGGGCTACAGCCCTGGAACTGCTGCCTACAACGCGGGTGCATGGGCGCCCCATGTCCTGCGTTTCCCCTTCCTTGTGGGGGACCCTGGTTGCCTGCTACCATGGTGGCCTGTAGGTGGTGCATCAGATCACCCAGTGGAGCCGTGTGAACTGGAACTGTCCTGGTAATGGTGCAAGCGTGGGGAAGTCGCCAACGGTTTGACCTGCCACGCGCAAGAGCACAGGGTGGGAGTAGTGCAGCCACTTGCTGACATGCCTCGTGTTCACGGTAGTAGCGCCACAAGATCTCCTCCACAGCTGGCCCAAAGATATGCCCTATCGGCACATCCAGTAGCGCCACCTTGTCTGCGTCTGGGACCCTCACCTGTAATAGCCATAGCCTAGGCTCCGGTCTAGGGCTTGCCCTTGAAGGCCAGAGATGAGATGCAACTTGGAAGCCACTGGCTCTGGGAGCGATGGTTCCCTGAGGATGTCGTCCTTGTAGGCCATTAGTATCCATGCTGTGTTAGCGAAGCGTGTTACCTGTGTCTCCACTGCATATGTCCAGCTCAAGTGTGTCTCCATAACTCTATACTGCTGATTCGGCTACATAGGGACCTTAGGTCACTGGTGGAGTCAACCGGGGGAAACCTTCCCAAGCCCAGCTTCTCTGCACCCTCAGCCGAGAGGCTTGCTTCAACATGCTTTGGCGCCGAGGCCAGACGATCCCAACAGGAGCGTACCTCTCCATGGCATCAGAGAAAGCTGGGAAGGGTTGCTGGCAGGGAGCTACAGCCTGCGTCCGGAACACAGACCGGCGTGGTTCGGCTGCTGCTGTCCAGGTCACCTGCAAGAAGGTTTCAGCATGTCCCATTAGCGCCAATGTAAAACTCGAAAGCGGGGGAAGACTAGCTTCTTAGGCAACCTCAGAGCTAGGCTCCCCCTCAGCAGAGAGTGCAGGCTCCTCACCCCAGGAGGCTGCTATTAATAGCGTGTCCTCCTCTGTCATCTGTGATGATGCTTCCTGTTCACCCTGATTCCCCCCCTGAGGGGGACTGGGGTGGGTGATAGCGGAGCCGTGGCAGCTTGTGCAGATGGGGAGAGGCTATGCAGGGTAGACGCCCAAGGTTGCATACAGGGGATGCCCTCGAGGGGCTCTCGGATAACCAGAGGAACGGGGGACCTGGGGCTCCGAGGGCCGCTGATGGCTCATCCATAGGAGACGGGGTCTCTGTCCCCAAGGCCCTAGCCAGTTTATTACGAAGCACCCAGGGCTGAAAAGCCAGGCAGATGTCGCAAAAGGTCTCATCCCCTAAGGCCAGAATGGCGTGCTGGATGGCCAAGCACCACATACATAAAGTATGCCCATCCTTATGGGGTATGTTCGCCCTATTGGATGTGCAAGCATGGAACCAGGATATGCTTGCCTTCACTGTGCTAATGCTACTTGGTCACGCACAATGCGCCTGCATGGAGTGCAAGGCACGCGAGCACTTAAACACTGCGTTGTACCGAGGTACTGAAGCACCAAGGGTACCGCGTGCACCAGACTATGCAGGAACCGGGGTACTAAGTACTGCATGTGACCGCTAGCACTGTGCACCAACAGCACCAGGCGGAGTGCACACCAAGTGTTCTGAGCACTGTGCACCTGTTGCCTTATGACACTTAGTGCAGAGAACACCGTGTGCCTGTAGGGTATGGTTACCGTGTGCAGCAAGTATCGTTTGCACCAAGTGCACCTAGTACAGCGCGCACCGATCACCGTATGCACTGAGTGCCACGTGCACCGGGTATACCAAGCACAGTGGGCGCTAATTGCACCGTGATACTAAACACTGTGCACACCAAGCACTGGGCACAGTGCACACCACGGACACAGAGTACCGTGTGCACTGTGTGCACTGGGCACAGTGCGCACCACGGACACCGAGTACCATGTGCACCGAGGGCGCTATGCGCACCGAGGTACTAAACACCAATGGCACCATGCGCACTGTGTGCACAACGTGCACCGAGGCACCGAAGTACTGTCGGCACCAGCCACCGTGTGCAAGCACCAAGGGCTGAGCGTGCACCGAGGTACTGAAGCACCGGGGGGCAGCTAAAGCAGCAGGACCTCTTGTAGTTACACACCTGGTCAGCGCGTAGCATAAACCAGGGAAACACACAGGCTAAAGCCTCGGTGAGCTAAGTGAAAATCAACAGGGGGAGATTTTTTTTTTTTTGAAGGCCCGAGACACCAGGGTGGGCGGGCTAAGGCAGCTGGCAAGGTTAACTATATAGTGGGGCAGGTAACAACATAGCCATGGTGGAGGAAAAAACATGGTGCAATTGGGTCACACACAAGTGGACACGTAACAACGACAGTAGAATACTATGTATTTTTTACATTTTTGCTCAACTGCACTTAAGCAGCCGGTGGAATTGCTGAACGGCGGGGGTACAGCAGAGCCTAGCTCCAGCAGAGGAACTGTGTTCTCCATAAGAAGTTGGGATTCAAGGAAACGCATGTACATGGATTAGGGAGTGGTTAACATGTAGAAAACAGAAAGTACTGATTAGAGGAAAAACCTCAGAATGGAGTGTGGTAACCAGTGGTGTACCACAGGGATCAGTATTAGGTCCTCTGCTATTCCTAATCTACATTAATGATTTAGATTCTGGTATAGTAGGCAAACTTGTTAAATTTGCAGACGACACAAAAATAGGAGGAGTGGCAAACACTGTTGCAGCAGCAAAGGTCATTCAAAATGATCTAGACAAGATTCAAAACTGGGCAGACACATGGCAAATGACATTTAATAGAGAAAGGTGTAAGGTACTGCACGCAGGAAATAAAAATGTACGTTATAAATATCATATGGGAGATACTGAAATTGGAGAAGGAATTTATGAAAAAGACCTAGGAGTTTTTGTTGACTCAGAAATGTCTTCATCTAGACAATGTGGGGAAGCTATAAAAAAGGCTAACAAGATGCTAGGATACATTGTGAAAAGTGTTGAATTTAAGTCAAGGAAGTAATGTTAAAACCGTACAATGCACTAGTAAGACCTCATCTTGAATATTGTGTTCAGTGCTGGTCACCTCGCTATAAAAAAGATATTGCTGCTTTATAAAGAGTGCAAAGAAGAGCGACCAGAATTATTCTGGGCTTAAAAGGCATGTCATATGCAGACAGGCTAAAAGAATCGAATCTGTTCAGTCTTGAACAAAGAAGACTACGCGGTGACCTAATTCAAGCATTCAGAATTCTAAAAGGTATTGACAATGTCGACCCAAGGGACTTTTTTGATCTGAAAAAAGAAACAAGGACCAGGGGTCACAAATGGACAGTAGACAAAGGGGCATTCAGAACATAAAATAGGAGGCACTTTTTTACACAGAGAATTGTGAGGGTCTGGAATCAACTCCCCAGTAATGTTGTTGAAGCTGACACCCTGGGATCCTTCAAGAAGCTGCTTGATGAGATTCTGGGATCAATAAGCTACTAACAACCAAACAAGCAAGATGGGCCAAATGGCTTCCTCTCGTTTGTAAACTTTCTTATGTTCTTATGTTCTTAAGAGTGTAGGCTGAAAAGACACACACACTCACCCCTTTAAATCAATACTGCAGAGTCAGTCGTACACAAACGATAGACAGTAAAGAAGCAAGCCTGCAACGCAAGCAAGGCAGGCTGCTGAAGAAAGGAGATAAAAAAAGTATTTTTTAGAGTCACTGATTCCACAAATGCAGCAAGCCAGCTTTCAGCATGAATGCAGGGGAACAGCAGTCAACCCGGAAAATGTATTTTAGTGTACGTTCAGTTGTCAACACAGAAGGTCTCACCTTACTGTCTTGAGAGGCAAAAAGAGGAATGGCTTCCATGGGTTTACTATTTGATCCCTCAGTAGGTGGGACCAAGGACGTCACTCCAGGAAGGGGCCTATCGACAGTTCCTATATAAAGAGCTCAGTAATACCTACCAGTAGGCAGGCATATCACACAAGTATGTTGTTGGTGGTCTTCGAATTGAAAGGGAACTGCGCATTTTATGAAGGCTGATTTATTTGCTGATCTTGGCTGGAATTTATTTTTTGGAGTCAATAGTATAAGCTTAGTTATGGTTCAAGGTATAATAAGATTATATCGTATTCCTTTTCTGATCAAATGAAATGCTGCTTATTTACTTACAAAACTAATACTATGTAATCTTCCTTAATATACACATTAGCATTAGTCTGTAAAATGCACAGAAAAACTTTCAGATTGTCAGATTTTCATTGATTGGTACTGAAAAATTGCAGAGGCAGAAAATGTCATCATACAATTAACACATTTTTATCAGGTTCCTTCCTGTTTTACCTTAAAACGTGTTAAAAAGGACATTTGGAAATAAGACTAATTGGAGGAACTTAAAGCGTCGACCCCACCCACAACCTAACCCCCAGTAACTCGTGTCCTGATATTTGCCTCTTTTGCTGAAGGAAAAACATGTTTTCTTTTCTATCTGTTGTTTTTCTTCTATTGAACTTAGTTGTGATAAAGCAAAATACTTATAAAATACCTTATATAGCTATCACGTGTATGCAAGAGTTAGCATTAATCTTATATATTAATACTCCATTGTCTCTATTTTTTTCTTAAACTTTGCAGGATAAAATATACATTTAACATAAAAATAAGGGGTCACCAAATTAAGAAGAGATGTATCCTGCCTTTAGGCAGCTTATTTAGATATTTTTTAAAGAAGGAAGGTAAAATGAAACAAGGACGTGATTTATTTATTTATTTTTTTTAATTGTTTTAAACTATTTGTATCATACATAGTACTCAACTGTCAATGTAAGTAATGGCTTTAAAAAAATTAAATGGGTACCTGGAGATCTGAAACTATTGTATTTCATTATTGCTAAAAACAACATCAAATTTATACGTAAAGAAATTTAAAAAAAAATAAAAAATTCTGAAACTAATGTTCTGAAAATTTTTACAATATGAATTTTCCAATTTTTCAAAATAACTATTTTGTATTCACTAACATACTTTTCTTAGAGGGTGCCAGTGGTGAACTGAAAGTGAATATAGACTTATTTCAATAATAAAATAAAAAAAAAATGTTTCCAAATACTTTTGTCATATTTTACAGCCCTTCCTATTGTTGTGATGGAGAAAGTGTTCAAACCAAGACAAACTTCAGTGTACTGCATTGTAAATATGGCACTGTGAGGTGATGTGACAGCGTTGAATTCTGCAATTGTCACCTATAGCTACACATGAAGCAAAGTCGTATGCACGCAGATATACAAATGTCGTGGATGAAGAGAATAATTCCAACACAATACAAGTGTACCTATATGAGCCGTTATTGTTAGACTACAGTAGTATAACCTCTTTGTGAGCCGTGAAAGTGATGATTCAGACGAGGATAGTCACTCTGATTGGTTGCAAATATGAACGTTGACTGTTCAGTAATTTTCCAGATTTGCACGGCACTGTACAGCTGCTTTTCAATGCTACTAGTCGTTCAATCTTTAGTTGTACTGTAAGTTATATATGGTAACACAGCAGCCTGCATGAAAATACAATATTCTCTATGCTCAGGAAAAAAAAAAGAAATGGGACAATATGAGCATCCCAAGAAAGGCTTTGGGAACACTGGCACCAGTGTTCCAAAAGTGGGACAAAACAAGACGTCTGGTCACCTTACTTTCTCTGCAAGTGGTTTCCCTCTGTGACTTTGGAAATTCTATTAACGCAAGTTGTTTTTAATTTGATTTAATCAATGCCTATATTGTTACAGTTTTTACAAAATCTGAACTGGGAATTCTTGTGTTAGCATTTTGAACAAATCTCTTAATAATATGGTAAACCACTAAATGGTAAAATTGAGACACTACTTTGCAACTATATATTGGATAAGCTTATAGCCATTATAGTGAAAGATTGTGCTTATACAGTATGTCTGTGTGATGTTGAGTGCTTTGTTAAATTAAATAGGATTGTTCCTTCTGAGTTAACAACTTTTAGCATTAAAGTAAATTGTAATAAATAACCAGGGGCCGGTTTTTCAAAACTGATCCTGATTTTGTAATCCTCTATGTTGTTATCAAGATTATTTTTATCTGGATCATTTTGATCTGTTTTTTTCAAAAAATATCACTGCTGGATTACTTTTATCCAGATAACAAATAATCACCATTACAAAATATCAACTTATATATATATATATATATATATATATATATATATATATATATATATATATATATATATATATATATATATATATATATATAATCTAAATCACTTGTAATGTAGGTGCACATATAACACATGCAAATAATGGTTATTTTGATTAATGGTTTTATATAGTCAGGAGTCCAGCATCTCTCTGGTATGTGAAGGGTATGCGTCTGCTTTTTTATTAAAGCTATACCACTAAATATGTGTTTTCCTTTTTGCTTGCATAGATACAAAACTTAAATATATATGTAAATATTATATTCTAACACTCTATTTGGACATATGGCGTGTGTTTGCTATGACAATTCAAACTAAATATAGTTGTTCTATTGATCAGTTAAAAGCTAAATCCACCACTGTAGTAGGATCACAATAATACTGGTATTTGGGATCAAAGTAATCCTGATCTCCCCTTAAATCTAAAAAACCCAATTGCAACATTTAATTGTGAATAAAAGTGCGATCAGATTACAAAAATGAAATCCGGATCACAGTAATACTGATCGCATCTCGATGTTTTAAAACATGCAATTGCACAATATAATGCAGATCACACACGGAAATCCAATGTAAATCGGATGTATTAGGATTGAACATTTATTTAGACTTACCTTGAGTATTTTTAAATGTATATTTTTGTAGAATTTCTTGGGTGAGTTTTCATGCCAGTAAGGTACAATCAAAATACACAAGACGACTTGTTGCAGTTCACTGCCCCTATGTGTTCATTAACCTGAAAATATATACAAGTGTTGGTATTTCAGCATACTAATGACTTTCAATTGTTTAGGGAGAGAGCCTCTGGTTTATAACATGGAAAGTAATGAGGACATTTCTCAGAGATGCAGGGATTTCCAAGCAAACATTCTATTTTGACTGTCTTGCATATTTAATCACATTGACAAGCATTGTGGTGTATTACAACTACAAACAAGGTTGCACATGCTTAGATCACTTTTGTGACATGTTGCTCGATATCTTCGAGATATAACTACTGATGCACAAATTGGAAATACTGCCTATAGCTAACAGTATTACAAAATGAGATGATTTTTTTATATTCTAGAAATAGAAATAGAAAACTGATATTTTAATAACCCATAATCATGCTTTATAATGTCCTAATATTAAAGCTGCAACACAATAATAATACACTGGATTGTTTACTATATTGTTCCATAGATAAGATGACCATATGGCTCTGTGTTCAGCAGTACAGTTTGAGATAGTTCAGGCTTTTAAACTCACAATCCAATTGCATTCCATTAAGCTTGAAGGTAAGAATGGTACCTGAAACAGGTAATATGTACCAGAATGCATTGAGTTGACTGGTAAAACATACCAGAATGCATTGGGTTGACAGGTAAAACATACCAGAATGCATTGGGTTGACTGGTAAAACATACCAGAATGCATTGGGTTGACAGGTAAAATTGTATGGTCGGTACGTAACCCAACTGTCCATTTTTGTATGGTCTTACACCAGAATGCATTGGGTTCCAAATTTGCATTGGTTGACTAAACATACCAGTACACAACGTTCACTTTTCGTGCAGCATGTTTGATAGCCACCTGACCGGTCAAAATCGAAACAGGAAAAACACACTTTTGAACAGTGTTTTCCCCTTTAAACTTGTCACCAAAAACACTTCGCTTCAGCTGTTTGACGTGTTATAATTACCACAATATCATATATCTATGGTGAAATGTTTATTAGATAACACGTTACAACGCAAATGTACTTTTCAACACCTGCTTTACAATGAATAGGTGACAAAAGACTTCTTGATCCACTGTGTATTGCTGAATGTAGTTGTGACCACCCACACTGCTACTTTATTTACATGGATTATGCGATGTCTAATATATACTGTCTACTATATATATATATATATATATATATATATATATATATATATATATATATATATATATATATATATATATATATATATATATATATTTTTTTTTTTTTTTTTTTACTGTTTTTTTTTTTTTAACCTGTTTTTTTTGTTTTGAACGGAACAAACTTGCCTGTGTCCTGGGGTAGGCGTCATTGTATTTTAATTGAGGTTGGGCCATGCTAATACAATAATCCTAGTTAGGTATTACACTGATGTGTAAATGGCATTAGTATTAAAAATTAAAATCATATTGTATAGTAAAAATAAATGTAACACAAATATTATTAACCATGTAACAAAGCAAAATAGCCAATTCAGTTATCTTAATAAATAGATAAGGTAGCCATTTGTAAAAATTCCAATTGAATTGCTTTGAATTGACAACAGAACTGGCAGAAGGCACAGGTGTCATTGTCCATCCATCAACAGTCCAAAGCACCATTGACCATTGTCCCATAGTCCAATTTTTGTGTTCATGTACATATTATAGCTTTTTAGTCATGTTCTGCTTTCTTAACAGATGTATTTTTTTACTGCAACACATCCTTTAAGTCCTGATTTCAACAGTGACCTTTGTAATGTTGATTTGATTGACAACGACACCTGTGCCTTCTGCCAGTTCTGTTGTCAGTGCAACACTTGTCTTCTTTCTAATCCTTATATCTTCAAGTATTGCTCATCCTTCTTAGATAGCTTTTTGGGTCTTCCAGTCCTGGGTTTGTCAATTACAGATGATGTTTCTTTGTAATTGTTTATTATGCTTTGGATACCACACCTTGAAAATCGAGTGATGCGATCTATTTCACCTAATGTTTTCCCTTCTTTATGCAAGCCAAGGTTGTTATAATAATAGAAAACACTAGTGAAGGCTTTGATTAAATTGTTGATGCTCATATTGCATCAGAGTAGAAAAATGCAACATGTCTAAGACTTTTGCACAGCAGTGTATAGTGGTGGTATTTTAAAATGTGTACTTATTTGTGATTATAGCATGTTTATTTTGTTTGTTTTGTTTTGTTTTTTTTTCCTATGGGTTAAGTATAAATTATAAAGTGTTGCCCAGTGTTATAATGTAAATGTATTCATTGTATATTGCTGACCAATAAGTCATACCTCCTTCCCCCAAAACAGGAATAACATGGCTGCACACTAAGCAAAGGAATACAAAGCCAACATTTGCATTTTCTCCATAACACATTAGCATGATATTTCAGCTAAAATCAATAATGTTATTAAAAGGATTTCCAGTAATCATATATTCGCCAGGGAAAATGAAGAAAAAACTCTAAAAAAAATAAAAATCATTAACAAATTTAAAACATTTATATGCAACCTAAGATGAAGAAAGCAACCTTGACAGTGAACAACAATATAAAGGTCTAAAAACAACAACCTCCTCTTAACTGTCTCCTTTCTTTAAGCTTGGTTTGAACTGTGTGCAATTGCACGCCTTTAAACACATACCATTGCTATGATTCGGTTTCAGATAAAACACAATTCAATGACTGTAATGAATAAAAGGTGAAACCCAAATTTGCTGCTTTCCTGCTTCTATCTCCACATGGGTTAATCAAGTGAAACAATGGGCCTGTGGTCAGTGCATTTCGGATATGTCTTTATTTATTTGTTGGCTAATGCTTCTTCTTCTAAGACCTACCTACCTTTTTTTTTTTTTTTTTTTTTTTTTTTTAATGACAGTAGAAAGAAAACTGTAATGACAAGCATAAAACTGCAAAGAGCTGTTATTGCACACATACACTTTTAAACAACTCTGCAAACGTTTGCACAATGATGCCATATCTATTATTAAAGCCAAACACTTCCATTTGTGAAATGTATCTAATTCCCAGAGGTCTGTCATTCTTTATAATACTTGCTTGAGTGCATTCTTTCACCGAACAAATGCTTAGCCAATGCTGAACTTTCTTGCACACAGAATTGTGCCCTGATCCATGTATGTTTTCTCATTAGTAAATATACATTGTTTGGGGTTTTAAAGTCCAACCTTTACTTATCTGATATGTAACACACAAGAAGACATGTGTTGTACTGATACAGCCCATGGTTTCCTATTTCAGAGTGCTCTTCACCTTTTTAAAATATAACCTATCAGCAGTTTTCTAGGGCAACAATAGGTCCTCCAGAATTGATTTAATTTATTAATAAAGGTCAATCCACATTGCCACAACAATTCAGTTCACATGGTATCTATAAAAATTGAATTTACTGATGTGCACAAACGTTATATATTTTGCTATATTTTTAATATTTTATTCAAATGACTTTTTCATGTTTTATTGAGGATAATAATGGGTAAAATGTAATAATAACTTCAATTTGAACCTACTGACCAGAGTACACCTAGTCCACTGGCTCTATTATGACCATTGGGTTATAAATGGGGTGCTCTACTCTTGTTCTTTTGGTTCATTTTTTAACCTAGATATTTAATTTACAAAACTTTTCAACTGCCTTTTATTTCTAATTTTCATAAATATCTGTCCATGTTTGCACCTTGTTTGACAGCAGGTGTTGTGTCCCACAAGAGTGGTTTAGGGACCAGGAGCACAGGGTTCTCCATGATCTTTCAGTCAACTTGCTTTTTAAACCCATCCTGTCTGCCTGTTTTACTCCTCCATCCACCCCTCAGCCACTTGCAACCTCACCACTGGGGTCAAGCAAAGTTCCCTGCCTCACCTGGTTGTAGGACAACCTGGGCACAAGCACACAGCCATATAGAAAATAAACAATTAGTAAAAGTATCAAATGTGTGTATTGCGAATTGACAGTTCTGTATAACACTGACCCCAAAATAGACAGATCACATGAATGAAAGTGTATAGACCAATAGTGGGCACATACATAAGTAAACAAGAAACACTATCAGATTCTTATAAACTACTTTTTCCATAAATGCTGTATTCCAGTTACTTGAAACAATATAAAAATGCAGGTTTTTTTTTTTTTTTTTTTTTTTGTCTTCTCATGGAATCCTGTTGGAATAAACACCACTTAACAGATGTTCTCAAGACACATTCAATTGTATTTCTTAATACTGATACGGTACAGTACATGTATTGCACTATAATGTACAATTAGTTTTTTTCAAAATTACATGCACTGTGTGCATAACACACATAACTGAGAAACCCCTGTCGCCTGTGATCATACACATACTTCTATACTAAAAACTCCAGTATACAATATAGAAGGATTCAAATGAATCTTACAAAAATTAAGCTTCAGATTTTGAGGAAAATTGGTTCGATAGGGTGTGAATTTGCTATACTGATTCACAATAGTTTTTTTTTTTTTTTTCTATATTTTCAACAAATGTAAATAGTGTATTCACATTACAAAAGTATATTATCTTCAGGTTAATTATTTCACTAATTAGAAATTAAGTGTTTTACAGTGCATTCAAATGTTTTCTCCTGAGCCAACAATACTTACAAATATAAAATAAGATTTATTTTTATATAGCGCCTTTCACAATGGACCAACATCACAAAGCACTTTATAGCCACTGAATGTTCCACGGAATAGAACAAGAAGTTGAGAAGATGTATATCATGCTTTATATATATATATATATATATATATATATATATATATATATATTTATATATATAATATATATATATATATTAAGCTGCTACTCTTATGATTAGACGAAGAGACTACTTGGAAATATGAATTGAGGGGAATTGGAATCCAAATTGAGTATTCATGTACATACTTGCATTGATTCCCCTTGTGGAATTTCAATTTGAATAGCAGATTTATTGCTTGAATAATTGAAAGTATTCACAGTCTGTTGTGAGCAAGGTTGTTTCAGAATACATCCTAATGTGGTGGTTTGTTTACATTGGTTGATAAGTCAAATTTAAATAATGAAATGATGACTACAGTAGAGAGTCAATTATCCAAACTAATTGTGACCGATACTAGTTAGCATAATTGATTGGTATGGATAAAGTTAACATACACAAGTACTTGGTACACAAGTACCTACTGATGATGAAATATAGCTAGTATCCTATTCTATCACATTAAGCATACATCATTAAAAAGCTTTACTAATCATTAAAAAACTGTGTCAATATTTGTCTTTACAATGGATGGAGAAAGACAGGAGATACTTTTTTTAAATTTTTTATTAAGGTATTCATTTATGCGGGGATGTGTGCCAAGACTGGTACATAATTCAATGCAATAGCCTAAGAACTACATAATCTCATTTTGAAAGAACCTGTCCCACAGAGTCATTAATGGGTAGAAAACATATCCTATTCAGAGTACCATGTTTATACAAAATGTTTTAATAGAGGAGGCAAAGTAGCTTCCCTTATTGTATTGGTACATAGTAAAAGCCATGTCATCATTTCACGACCATTCAGGTCTCTTCGTCAACACTAAGCTTTTAGTAAACAAGGGTTTAGAGTGGCATGTAAGAAAGAATGAATTCTCCACCCCATGTTCTGCATTTGTAGAAATGGTAATCAAAGGGAATAGTTATGGTATCAGCTGCGCTTGTGAGATGATCTTTTCATTAAAAAAGAAGTAAGTACGGAGTCTGATTGGGGTAAAAAGAGGTAAAAGGTACCCTCTTTCTGTTGCTCTCTAGATCTAGTGGGTTGATGTGTAATATATATATATATATATACACACAAATCGATTATGCTAACTAGTGTCGGTCACAATTAGTTTGGATATTTGACTCTCTACTGTAGTCATCATTTTTCATTTATCAACCAATGTAAACAAACCACCACATTAGGATGTATTCTGAAACAACCTTGCAACCTTGTTTCTGTGTGATATTGTTTATATTTAAATACATTAAATATTTCAACATTTGTTTTAGCTCATTTATATATTTTGGGATAAGAATTATATGTTAAGTCTGGTAATATACAGTATGTTGCAATATATATGAAGGTAGAACATATATTTCAAAATATGCTGCAATATATTTCATTTTCATAAGGGTTGATTTTGGAGTACTAGTATGATTAGCAGTAATGGGTTCTCTTCACACCATTGGTTTCAACTATAAGTTTTTTCAGTCTGAATCCTTATTACTGTTTTCTCTTTCATACCTTCCTGTTCTACTTTCCTCTTATAAAATTACAACATTTTACGAATGTAACTTACTGTGGTTAAAAAGCCTTTTCCATAGTTTCTGCAACAACACAATATAGTGTAGCCTGTTTTATTGTACATAGAAAAGAACACAATTATATTTATGCTTTCCAAATATATCCCCTTAGGAGATGATTTACAACATTGTCTTACAACACACTGACTCCTGTGTCTGTCTGCTGTGAATTGTCAAAGAAATAAACTTGGTAGCATGAGTACACATTGTATGATCATCTTGATGAAAACCAACGTGGCAGACTGCATGACTGGATCTGTCTGGCAAATGTAAGGCTCTTAAACTGACATGTTGTATTCTATGTATCAAGATACTTAAATTAGTTTCTAAAGGAAATGATTCTTAATGCAGACCAGTACAGAAAAAGCTTAGAGGCATGTTCCTTATCACAGACCAATAGAAATGTGCAGGTGGCCTGTAATGAAAAATAATGTATTTCCTTGAAATTTACAGCCAACCTGTAACCTTTTTACACTAAACTGTGATTATTGGAAATTCTAGATTTTCTTGCTTTGAATTTCTCCCGCAAATTTAAATATTTAAACAGGTTTTATTTAATTTTGTAAATTGTATTATTACCTGAGCAGCAAGCTGAAAGTTCCTGAACATTGTGGGCTGTTTACAAAATTCCTGTTGTTTTAAACATGATAACTGGTCAATATTTCTTATATACCTATTGATAAGGATTACATTGCCTGACTATTTTAGGTATTATTATAGATTTTTTTTTTTTGGGGGGGGGGGGGGGGGGGGGGTTTATTCTTCTGCATTTCTGAATTATAAAGCAACATATTTAACTATTCTCTCCAGTGTGTAATTGAAGGGCAACAAATGGAAATTAAATGAACCAATTTCTTTTATACTTAAACAACTTAAACCTCAGCCGCATGCATACACCTCATGCCTACCCCCCCTCCCCCGAGATGTGGGTTGTCTCAGTACAACCTCATGACTTCAAATTTGTCATTACTATGTTAGAGTGATGAGGCAAGTGAGATCTGGAGCTATGTGCTTGTACTTTGGACATAGAGGCTGCAGTTTAAGTAGGATACAATTGTTTGTTCATCCTGAAAATATTAACATTTTGTGTATCATATAATATTTGTCAGATTGTGTGTGGATCTGTAAATTACAGTTCACCTAATTAACATTATGACATCTGTTATACAATATCAAACAAATATACAATAATACATTGTACTAAAAGATGTTGTTGAAATGTAGTATCGCTAGTCTATTGCCAAAATAAAGTTGTTAACCGAATCAAAAATATCTATGCATACAGGTAGCATTTGGATACAGGTTGGGACTATGAACACATTTAAAAACATACATATGTGCTCTTGATCTGGAATACATTTTACTTAAATATATAAGTGTCATTGTAAAGCTTTTTTTTTTTTTTTTTTTTTTTTTTTGTAAACTTAAAGGTTTGCAATTTGCTTTTCATGTGCATTGCATTAGGGGACACTGCATACACTGCCAACTTGAAATCCCAGAACCCGTGTTAAATACTCAACTTTTGCATATACCTTTCATCCAGCTTATAAAAATGTGACCACCCTTTGGACCAAGCTTCCATACCACTTCTCTATAAATCCCAGCTGGTCCTTATCATCTGGCTTTATACTCTTTGTAAACTGGAACACTGCCATTCATTCCATCATTTGGAGGCCTTTCATGACCATATAAACTCTGTGAATGTCTCAGAAAATAGCTGATTTGATCACAGTTCAAAATCCACAGAGGTTTAAAGCAAAATCTTTTGCTGCCAGCTTTTTCTAGGCAGCCTTCTAAGTTTCTACCGCACTGAAATGTGAGAACTTACCAGGCACAGCAGTCACAAAATCCAGAACAGCCATCAGAACATGCAGATAACTACGCATAATGAGTGAAATCGAGCATAGATTTAATTTGTAACTGAAAATAGATATGTTGAACACTTACCATAAAAACACTACATTGTTTGCTGTGGACTTTTCTATAGTTTAAAATGTGAAATGTTCCAATCAATGCAAACACTGTCTTACTTTTTACTGCATTCCAAAGCCAAAGTACATGTTTAACACAGCTGCCCATATAAACATTTTCACCTTGGTTCTAACACATAAAATGCAGTTTAATCTTACCAGGCACCCAAGTATTCTTCAGTGAGTTTAAGCTTTACTGCTAGAAATCTGTAATCTATTTGACAGGTCAAACTGAGACAACCATTTGTGTATTTTTGTTTCACACAGACTAACTAGTTATAATGATATTAGTATAAAGTCAAATATTGAACATCCTACTGAGAGTTACTACTGCTACTAACAGGCTTGATACTGGGTATCACACTCAATGAGCTGATGCTACCTGTGAAACATCTGACACTGGGCATTACACTCAAAGAACCCATGCTACTTCTGACAGTCTGGTGCTGATTGTGCAGAGGTACCAGGTACCAGCAATTCTATCATGATAAATGAAAGCTGTACTATCTCAACGTATCACATTCTAGTTTTCCAGATCTGTCATGTTAGCTGGTACATATACTGGTACATATACTGGTAGGCAGATGAAGCCTGTCCAGTTGACGAGTAATGAATCATGCTTCATAACATCAAGGTTTGACTCTATAATGTTTTGCATTTCTGGAAAATTATACATCTAATCTATATAAATATATATATATATATATATATATATATATATATATATATATATATATATATATATTATATATTATTATTATTAATATTATTAATATTATTTAGCCTTTGCTTTTTTAGCCCAAAAAATTGATTGCTAAGTAACAGCAATGAACTTTTTTGGCAATTGGTTATGCTTTGATCTGTTGGAACACTAAATCTGACAGTATGTTTTAATTCAGGTTTCACTTTCAGTGAAATGGTGTCCTGGATGCTCCAATTCAAAAGAGAGTTTAGGCTGTATTCAAATTATTGTTTGTATTTACTGAGGAAGAAAGAAAAATGTTATGAACAAAAGAAGCAGTGGGTGTTACTACAGTTATCCAGATGGACACAGATATAATTTAACAGACACAATGTCGAAGCAGGTGTTTTATGTATTTATTTATTTATTTATTTATTTATTAATTACGCCGGTTTTCTCCCCAATTTGGAACGCCCAATTGTTATTTGTGTCCACGTTCACTGTTGCAACCCCCTGGCGACTCCGGAAATGGAGTCTGGAACACGCGTCCTCTGAAACATGCACCTGCCAATCCGTCATTTTTCACACTGCATATCCACAGCGAGGCCACCAGACCTATAGTGCCGGAGGACAACACAGATCTGATTGCTCCACTGCAGAACTGTAGGCGCCCTGTCGGACACAGGGGTCACTGGTGCGCAGTGAACCATGGATTCCCTTGCCGACCTAAGCCCTCTCTACCTGGGTGGTCACGGTCGGCAATGAACCTGCGATCTCCAGGCAATAGGGTGCATTCTGCTCTCCACGTGGAGCGCCTTTTACTGGAGAAGCAGATTTTTAATTGTGTTTAAGGCTTTATATGCTGTATGTGTGTGTTTTGCATTTTTTGAAATGCAAACTGTAAATAATGGAATTGGCTCACTTTTGAAAATGTAGGATATGAATTATACAACGTGGACTGTTGTTGAGAGAGATTGGGGAAAGTTAACCTGTAATACTCATATTTTCTGAACCAAGGGAACACAAATTCATTTACTTCTTAATTGCCATCAGTCTCAGCAAGGTAGCATTCTTCATAACTTCTTTAAGGTTTTATATCAGGATTATAGAAGATGATATTTTTATTTCCTGCTGTCTGGTCTGTAGCCTATAGAATTTGACAGTCTCAAATGCACAACACTGAAAAAAAAAAAAAATACAAAGCAAACATACGATTGCACCTAAATGCAATTTGTCCATTTTTTTATTTATTTATTTATTTTTTTTATTTAATGACCTATAAATATAGGGCTTATTATCACCTGCCAGGCTGGGCAATGTATCTGTGTAAAAGTTACTTATTATTTATTACTTGAAAAAGACATCCAGCCACGCCTGTTATATTTGTTTCATCACATGATGAACGGATATCGTTTTTCAAAGCAAGACAGGTCGTGTAGCACAGTGCAGTGAGTACATGATTACGCTATAACTTGCGTAAACCACGTTGAACTCTTGAACAATTAGGCTCCTATGGTTTCTCAAGCTGCTGCTGCAAAGAAAGTTGGCGTCTCAGCAGTCTAGGTGCGATTAATTTTGTTTAGGAATAGAAACAAAAACATGGACTCATATTTTAAATGATTAACATTTAATAATAACGTGATGTGATTTAATTCTTTTTCTTTTCATTAAAAATCAAAAAAGTGTGACTAAGGTTGTCTCAACTGCCTCTCGTTTAAGTGGGACAGTTGCTTATTCAGGATATTTTTCCTTCTGTTTAATATGTGCAGTTACCAGTAGGATGTAAAGACTGTTCTTTATATAAAGTATATATCTTTGGGTAATGGACATCAATGACCATTCCTCATTCAAATCTAATATTTTGCATGCATTTCGATCACATTTTTTTTCTAATCAAATATTCATATTGAAATAACTGAGGTCTTGCTGGGGATACTAGTTGATCTGACTTGTTACTGTTTTCCGGGGACAATAAATACCAAAGTCCACTTTTCTTAAACCCATCTATCAAACTGTCTATGGTCTCTTATAATTCCAGCCTTGGGAAAAGCTAACAGCAAGACAATAAGTTATTATATTTCATTTCCACCCCCAAAAGGTCATACACTCACCTCATAAAAAAGAAAACAACCATCTCTCCTGTCAGTTCTAATTCTCATTGGCTTCTTTTAAGGGCTTGTGATTTAAAAGAGGAAGTGCCATTCATTTTTAAAACTGGAAAAAGAAAGCCAAAAAACTGTTAAAATCAGATTTGTAGGGATTAATTTACCAAATGCTGTAGCTTAAAAAGAGAAACTGACCCACATTGAACTAACATGTAAACCTTCCTTGTAACTCTGTAACTGTTTTCTCCTGCTCATTCTAACACAGGGAGATAAAGTGTAATAAGCCTTAAACATTCCAGTTGCCTGTCTATGGACAGTTGGGTCAGTTCAATTGATACAAACGGTGAGAGATCTAAATACTGGTGTCATTTAAATCCTTAAAAGATTAGGCCTTTGACAAAAATAACATCAGCAACATTTTGTGTGACTTTCTGTCTAGTGTATTTTTGTTTTAACACTAGAACCGCAGAGATTTTGGACTACATAGAACTGCCGCACCTGCAAAATGTGCAGCTTCAATTTAAAACGGCTTTGATTTGAAAATGAAAAACAAACAATCGGATACAGCTTAATATTTTTTTTTATTTATGAATATCATACTTTTTTTTATAGCAGAAACTATTTAAGTTTTTTCTTATTTTTTTCAAAAACAGCACATATACATAAACATGAAAAACTATAATAAAGTAGACTTTATGCAATAAACTTGTAGAAAGCTGTTTGCACATATAAAATTATAAAAACATAAATAACTAGTTATAAAAATAGCATAAAACAAAAATATAACATAACTTATGCAACATGAAAGTGCTTTGAGTGAAACAGTTTTCAAAGGCTCTGACTGTTCAGCGTTCCATTACAGCTTTCTCAGTACAATCTACGCAGAAAACAAGATTTTCAACTGTACCAGTGCATTTACCACAGACCACCTTTTCACAACAGGTGCAAACATCAAACGTTCTGCTTTTATTGCACTTAGTAACCTGGCATTGTCTTTTTTTCCATGTTCCACTAGGCACAGAGCTGGTTGAAGGTTGAGGGGCATTTGCTAGCCAGCTTTCCTGTATTTTATCAAAATTTTCTGCCGTAGCTTGCGGTCTAGCTGCAAAATGAAGTCCCTCTGAGTGACTGTGTTGCCGGTGCACAAAACCAAAGCATTGATGGCTGTCAGGTCCAAAACATTATAAAAAACAGCTGCAGGCCACCTGCGAGTACAACCTTTGACAGAATACAGCCGTGCCATTTGATCCACAACGTACTTCGTGGCATTGTAAAATGCAACAGTCTCTAGCTTTCATTTAAGGTTTTTTTTTTTATTACACATGTACACACTCAGGGTAGCACAGTCGTTCTGCCTGAGGAGTGTAATGGAGTGCAGGGGGGCTCGCATGGTTTGCGCTGTTGGTGGTAATTCTATTCAGAGGACAGGCAGAATAACAATAATAATAATAATAATAATATAATAATAAATAATAATAATAATAATAATAATAATAATAATAATAAATGACATGTAGAATGACTTTCATTAGTGTTTCAGAACTCCACAGGAGTATATAATATTTTCTTTCACAATGACGTTGATTTTATTACAAAGCCCAGACTAAATTTTCGGCTATATTGTATTGATTTCAATATGCCGCATAAACTGCGGGTCTGGTGGTTGAAGAAGCAAGTGCTTATAACTTATTCATTTTTATGATTCTGCAGCTGAAACACTGTATGGGTATTTAATTCAAATATTTATAACACTTAAGAACGGGCATGCATGAGATATTCACATATGCAGAGATATTTAAATTTGAATTGCAAAAGCAGTTCAAAAAGCGACTATGGCAGTGCTAGTGTTAAAAAGTAAGTCAAATCAACAGACCCAGGATTTTTTTATATAAATGTCATTTAAAATGATTTTGCATGAAACATTGAGCCATATTCACAACACTGTAAGGACTTTTTAAGGAGTGTTTTGTTTATGAGTGTTTTTTTCAAACCAATTTTGATTGCGATAAAGTTTACATTTCATAAAACTGATTTCAGCAGTTTTGAAGAGGTTTCTTAGTTTGTTTTCATTTATCAAGCACATTTCAAAACTAAATAAAGTTTATACAAACTCTTCAAACTACAGACCTTAAAAAAACAGTTCTTAAAACAGTCCTAAAGCTTGGTGGATAGGGGCCCATTATCTTAGTTTGTATGTAAATAGAGTGTAATAAAAACATAAACTTTACAGTTAGGGGAAATATAATGTCCGACTGTAACAGTTCCTCTGTAGATATTAAACTGAATGAACTACAAGATGGCCATCTCTCAAAGGCAAACTAGTTAGGAACACAAACGGGAAATATTTACCAGAATTACATTTAATAAATTGATATATGAACATCACTCCCTAGACATATTAGATTTCTTTATTATAATTAGAAACTTACTGGCCTTGATTTTTCTCTGGAAAGGTCAGGCTGTGACTGTTAACCTGAGACAGCCACATGTGGTTTCCCATTCTGTTTTAATCAGCCCTCAATTTTCTTCCACAATTCAAAGTAATCAACACATGAAATAATCTGGGTGATTAAAAACACAATTCCAAGGTGACTTATCAGTAACACTACAAGGTTAGAACTGCTAAATACTTTGCCTAATTTAACAGGGTTGTTGTGTAAAAATATTTCCTAAGTGTCATCAAACTGAGCAGAGAGTGATGGTACATATATCAAAATACATTACACTTGTATTCACATTAGCCATGCAAGAAAAGCTATAGCTTGGATAAGCCAGTTTATGTGGTATGCAATTATCAGAAGCCAGCTTGCTAATTGCATTTCAATCTGTAAACTGAGTTTGTGATTGTTCTTGTTTACCAACTGTATGCTAAAGAGAATCTTTATCTTGCAAGCAGCAAACGGTCTTAGCTCAACCACGCTACTCAGTAAAAGTCATATTTAATTCAAATATTGTTATTATAAACACTATAGAATGAGAGGATATGGTTATCCTGGTAAAAGCCACAATTAGAAAGCAACAGACCCTCTGAAAAATAAACGGCATATGTTTAAAAAACATATTGTACTTTTTTTCTTCAAATATCTTTTACAAAACGAATAGATTATATTTTTAGATTTGAAACAGAAATCGTAATTCACTGAAAGGACAAAAAATTAAAAATAACCTTTATGGGACAGGGTCAAAAAGAAAGCCATTGTTGAAAAATACTCACATCAAATCTAGGCTAGAGTTTACCAGAAGGCACGTGGGAGACTCTGAGACCAAGTGGAAGAAGATTCTATGGTCTGATTGAACCAAAATTAGCTTTTTGGCCTCAACGCTAAGCACTATAATTGTCGCAAGCCTAACACCGCACATTATCCTGAAAACACCATCCCTACCGTGAAGCATGGTGGTGGCAGCATCATGCTATAGGGATGCTTCTCTGCATCAGGACCTGGAAAGCTTGTGAAGATAGAGGGCAAAACGGATGCAGCAAAGTACAGAGAAATCCTGGAGGAAAACCTGCTGAAGTCTGCAAGAGACCTGGAACTTGGGTAGAAGATTCATCTTCCAGCAGGAAAATGACCCCAAACATACAGTGGACTGGAGTGGCTTAAAAACAAAAAGGTCAATGTCCTGGAGTGGCCCAGTCAAAGCCCAGATCTCAATCCAATTGAGACTATGTGGAAAGATTTGAAAATTGCTGTTCACCAAAGGTCCCCATCCAACTTGACGAAGATTGAGCAATTTTACAAAGAAGAATGGGTAAAAATTGAAATGTCCAGATGTGCAAAGCTGGTAGAGAATTATCCAAATAGACTCATGGCTGTAATTGCTGCCAATGTTGCCTCTACCAAATATTGAGTCAAGGGGGTGAATACTTATGCAATCAATTATTTTCTGTTTTGCATTTGTAATTCATTTAGAACAATATGTAGATTTTATTTTTCACTTTGACATTATGGACTTTTTTTGTGTTGATCATTGGCAAAAACTCCTAATTAAATCCATTTTGATTCCATGTTGTAACACAATAAAATGTGGAAAAGTCCAAAGGGGGTGAATACTTTTGAGAGCCACTGTAATTATTATTATTATTATTATTTTTTTTTTAAATAAAAAATAAAAAAAAAAACACCCTGAACCTTCTAATGCCCTCCCAGCATAGAGTTTGAGAATCTTTGGTTTAAACAACCGAAGGGCAACTCCATCCTGAATTTTAGTAGTACACCACTAGATTGGAATGAAACAAAAGCCATTGGAAACTAGACCCAGGAAGCATGCTGTATTTATACACATTATTTACACTTCCTTTAATTTTCAGCATGTTTATGTGCTAGATACAGTATATCTGTGTTTTCTGATCCTGTTTACATGCCGTTGCTGTTCATCGTCTTTCTTTTTGTTGCTATATATATATATATATATATATATATATATATATATATATATATATATATATATATATATATATATATATTGTGGAAGGGGTGTGGGTAATTCACTGACTAGGAGACAGACAGGTGTAATTGAAAACACCACACAGGTGCCCAGTTTTATTTTAGACCAGTTCTTACTTTTTCCGGCAGAGGGCACTGTTGACCGTGGGCTGCCTATCAACGATGATAGACAGCACCACGGAAATACCACAGCTGGTACTTGAACAGCAAGTGCACTCGCAGGTGCTCAAAGAAATAATAATGAAAACAGAAGGCGAAAAGAACAAGGGAAAATAAAACAGTAATAAAACTACAAATAAAAGGTGCTGCACTCGGCAGCGTTATCCCGGTCGCCGCTACCCGCACGACCCGGATCACCGTCCTGCTCTGTCGGCTAACTAGCCTGCTCTTTTACAATACGCCGGGGTCTGCCCAAGGGTTCCCCGCTCTCTCTGTCTCGCTGTGAAACTCTTTTTTTCTCCCGGCTGATTCCCGGTCCTGAATCAGAGCTTCCGCACTCTCGGTGCGTCTAAGTGGGCAGACCTGAGGAGACAGCAGAGCATTTTTTTATAGGGATAGCAATCTGCCAAGACTCGCCTCTCAGCCATTCAGAGAGGGGGAAAGTCCACACACCCACTTTCCCACCTCCCCGTGTCACTGCCATGACTCACAGGCGGTTGTTGGAAGACTGCCGCCCTCTTCCTGCAGTACTGTGAACACGCCAGCAGAGTCAGCACAGATCTCTCCCTGCTAGACGCCTGTATACTATATATATATATATATATATATATATATATATATATATATATATATATATATATATATATATAATATTAACAATAAATAACATGTCATCAATATTAAACTAATAATATTAATTCACATTAACATTCATAAATATGTTAATATGTTTAACAGAATTCCCCCACTCCCACTTGATACAGCCATATCAGAAATTGTGTCATAGTTGTAAAATCATAGTTCCTGCCGCACAGTGACTCATGTTAAGAGCCTCTGCATGCATTGTGTTAATTGCAGTGATTACAGTTTTTTTTTTTTTTTTTTAACAAGTTAGAAATACTTCAAAACATAGGCAGCAGTACCAAGGGGGAAGGAGGGGTATATGTTTTCATCCCCACCCAACACTGAGTCTCTTTAAGGCATGTAGAGTTATATCAGATATATTAGAAAATGGATTGGTGATTTCCTTTAACCTGAAAAATACATAAACACAGTATTCTTTTATGTAGTTTACCTTTTTCTGCTGATGAAAGAAAATATTCCATTCTACTCACACCTTGTGAATACTGTCTGTCAATAAGCGACAATACAGTAAGCACAACAAGAATAGCAACTAGTCTCTGGTTTTTAAATAAGTTGTAGAAATCAAACAACTGAATGCAGTGATTATATTGAATAAACGTTATAAACACATGTGAACAAGTTACTGAACAAACAGCACGATCATCACTAAAACATGTAATCTACTAGATAGTTTTGTAACTTTTGCTAATACATTTTAGCCCCTAATGGTAACTTCAATTTACACAAACGTGCACTCAACTCCTAATTCACGAGCGTGAGCAAGGACCCTGAGGTGATGTTTAGGTATGTGGAGTTACAGATGAAACATGTAAAGAGAGGTTCGGCCTCTTCGAAGGCCAAACACATAGAAGGGGGGTTCCATCATTGAGGAGACCCGACTAACAGGAGGGGAGTTACCATCTCTGAGATGACCCGACATACAAAGAGGGGTTACCATCTCTGAGATTACCCAACATACAAAGATGCTCGCAAACCAGAAAGAAAAACATTGAGTATAACATGAGAGAGGTTCCAGCTCTTCAATGGTCCAATGTGGGGGGGGGGGGGGGGGGGGCAGCGTCTTTGAGGTGCCCCGACAAACAGGATGTGGGCCACCATCTTTGAGGTGCCCTGACATACAAAGAGGGGCACCGTCTCTGATATAACCTGACATATGGAGTTAGTAGTTAATAAAACATACATAGTGGGATGTTCCACCTCTCCAACATAATAGAAGGGGGGTTCCGTTGCTGAGGAGACCCAACAAACAAGAGGGGTTCTGTTGTTTGACAACCTCACGTAAATAGAGGCATCAGTACCTGAAAGAAAAGACGACGAGGGATCATGCATGCTAAAGGAGGGGTTTTGCCCATGGAGAACCCTCCTCTACAAGGTAAATGAAGTGACGCTTAATAAAGGGTTGGAGAAAGTGGAATCACTAACCCCCTCCCCCTCAAAGAATGGATCTCTGGCTCCTTGCGGAAGACATTTACAAGAAAAAAAGCAGAAATTCCAATGTATATAGAAAAGAAAAAAGAGAAAATATTTAACATGAGAAGGAAAGAAAACACTTAACGTGACAAAGGGTTAGTAAATTGTACCCTACTGATTACGTGAAGACATTCCTCGCAGTGGAAGGGAAATAAAATAAAAAATTGATGGGAAACCTTTGGTGGTCCAGGCGGTTAGGTCGTCACCATACTAGCAACGGACTGATGGGCAGATTTTATTTCGGATTGTGAAGAATGAATGTAAGCTTCAACTGCTGATGATGTCCAGTGTCCCATATTGTTTATTGATTTATTATTATTATTATTATTATTATTATTATTATTATTATTATTATTATTATTATTATTATTAGATGCTGGTTAACCTTTGCTCTTGCTGCTGATGTGGCTGCCCCAATTCTGAATGAATGTGGAGTGTAGAATTGCGGGGGAGGTCTTGTTCTGGAAAACAAAATGGAGAGATGAGAATTGAACCAATGCTTTTTGAGATGTTATAGTAATAAAATAATGACTTGGATCACATTATTGAGGAGTTTGGTGATAAAACAAGTTATCAGGTGAGGATCATGAAAGCTGATATTCTGCTGTTTCAACACACTGCCATCAGGTCAGATTATACATTAACTACCGACCAGATGACATTTTTAACAGCTCATTGCGAAGGCAAGTTGAAGCTTGCTGCTACTGTGTGACTGAACGGCGGCCGCTGATTGGTTAAGCACACCCTTCTGACGTTTGCACTTTCATCCTTCGATAGACTCTGAGGCTGGAAGTTGAAAAACATTGAGGAATTCTGTTAGCAGTAGTTTTTATACTTTCTATTTTGATAGTGTTTTTGAACGGCTTGCGATTCAAATTTAAATATCTCTGCATATGTGAATATCTCGTGCATGTCCGTTCTTAAGTGTTACTAAATATTTGAATTAAATACCTATACAGTGTTTCAGCTGCAGAATCGTAAAAATGAATAAGTTGTAAGCACTTGCTTCTGCAACTGCTAGACCCACAGTTTATGCTACATATTGAAATGAATACAATATAGCTGACAATTTGGTATGGGCTTTGTAATAAAATCAAAATCATTGTGAAAGAACATACTGCATACTCCTGTCGAATGCTGATTATTATTATTAGTCATTATTATTATTATTATTATTATTATTTATTATTATTATTATTTATTATTATTATTATTGTTATTTATTAGCAGTTATCACAAAATATACACATTGAATCACAATACAGTGTGATATAGTTACTCTACTTTTTTCTTGTCCCTGCACTCCACTACACTCCTCAGGCAGAATGACTGTGCCACGTTGAGTGTGTACAGGTGTAAAAACAAAAATAAAAATGTGCTTATTCTAAGCTCTCTGCATAAATCAGTGATCATTGGGACTGATGCTAATTGAAAGCTAGAGGCTGTTGCATTTTAAAATGCAACGATGTACGGTGTTGATATATTGGATCAAATGGCACGGCTGTATTCTTTCAAAAGTGGATCTGGCTTTTGTTTTATACAAGGAGTGCACTGGCAACACAATCACTCGGAGGGACTCCAGCTAGCCCTGGAGCTACGGCAGAAACATTTTGATAAGAGAAAAAAAATCCAGCTGGAAAATGTCCCTCAACCTTCAGCCAGCACTGCGCCCACTGGCACACGGAATAAAAGACAATGCCAGGTTGCTAAATGCAATAAAAAGATACATTTTGATGTCGAAAGCACCAATATTAATGATATTGCAAAGCTGGGTGTGGCAGCACGATACATTGTTGCAGACCAGTTAAGAGAGGAGCTGTGTGCAGTAATACCAATGCACAGAACAACCACTGGAGAGGATGTGTATAATGCAGTTAAGAAGCATTTTGATGACAGAGGGAAAGACTTGAAAAGACACAGCAGCATTGGAATTTAGGGTCTTCTCCTGTTTTTGTTTTTGTAGAAAAAAAATTGATTAAAAAAAAAAAAAAAAGACACCGCCACACTAAAGGTGAGTACAATTTTGGCACTTGGTGGTTCTGTAACTGAAAAAAAAGTTTGTTTAAAGTTTCTGGTGGGCAATGATTAAGACCTGATAAATTCTTGCTAGCACTGGGTAACATTTATTACTGCTCTGAGGGGTTGACACATGAAACTTCAGTTCTATACCTACCATTTAGCCACTTACTTGCTCCCCTCTGATAGATCGAGATGACATGTACTTGCGCTAATGGCTTCAATTAACACAAAGAGTGTATTCTTGGCAGTTACAGATCGTAGTGAAAAACCCTAAATATACTTTTTTAATGATCAAATTTAAATGAATGAGCAAACAGCATGAATTCTTGTGTTCCAACAGTAACATACAAATTATAAATACATGGGCTAGTGAACTAAGCCATGTGGGACGTAATTAAGAAAATCACAGAGCAAAAAAATGATGGTGAAAATAACAAAAAGGTTACCTTGTGGTTAACCAAATACATTTTGGTCAATGGCGTCAGAAGTAGTTATAATATCCAGGAGGACAAACAGACTCAAAGACCTGCCATCAATGCTGACAAGAATGTCAGTGACCCTTAATCAAACTGTCAATAGTGTTGTGTATTGGTTTAAAACCTGACAGGAACTTCTCAAAGATTGAATTGCTAGCTGGGTGGTGATTGAGATGTGAGTCAACAGCCATTTCTGGGTAGTTTGCCACATGTTTCAGGACCCAGTGTCATAAGAACATAAGAACATAAGAACATAAGAAAGTTTACAAACGAGAGGAGGCCATTCGGCCCATCTTGCTCGTTTGGTTGTTAGTAGCTTATTGATCCCAAAATCTCATCAAGCAGCTTCTTGAAGGATCCCAGGGTGTCAGCTTCAACAACATTACTGGGGAGTTGATTCCAGACCCTCACAATTCTCTGTGTAAAAAAGTGTCTCCTATTTTCTGTTCTGAATGCCCCTTTTTCTAAACTCCATTTGTGACCCCTGGTCCTTGTTTCTTTTTTCAGGCTGAAAAAGTCCCTTGGGTCGACACTGTCAATACCTTTTAGAATTTTGAATGCTTCAATTAAGTCGCCACGTAGTGTTCTTTGTTCAAGACTGAACAGATTCAATTCTTTTAGCCTGTCTGCATATGACATGCCTTTTAAGCCCGGAATAATTCTGGTAGCTCTTCTTTGCACTCTTTCTAGAGCAGCAATATCTTTTTTATAGCGAGGTGACCAGAACTGAACACAATATTCAAGATGAGGTCTTACTAGTGCATTGTACAGTTTTAACATTACTTCCCTTGATTTAAATTCAACACTTTTCACAATGTATCCGATCATCTTGTTAGCCTTTTTTATAGCTTCCCCACATTGTCTAGATGAAGACATTTCTGAGTCAACAAAAACTCCTAGGTCTTTTTCATAGATTCCTTCTCCAATTTCAATATCTCCCATATGATATTTATAATGTACATTTTTATTTCCTGCGTGCAGTACCTTACACTTTTCTCTATTAAATGTCATTTGCCATGTGTCTGCCCAGTTCTGAATCTTGTCTAGATCATTTTGAATGACCTTTGCTGCTGCAACAGTGTTTGCCACTCCTTCTATTTTTGTGTCGTCTGCAAATTTAACAAGTTTGCTTACTATACCAGAATCTAAATCATTAATGTAGATTAGGAATAGCAGAGGACCTAATACTGATCCCTGTGGTACACCGCTGGTTACCACACTCCATTCTGAGGTTTTTCCTCTAATCAGTACTTTCTGTTTTCTACATGTTAACCACTCCCTAATCCATGTACATGTGTTTCCTTGAATCCCAACTGCGTTCAGTTTGAGAATTAATCTTTTGTGCGGGACTTTGTCAAAAGCTTTCTGGAAATCTAAATAAACCATGTCATATGCTTTGCAATTATCCATTATGGATGTTGCATCCTCAAAAAAATCAAGCAAGTTAGTTAGGCACGATCTCCCTTTCCTAAAACCATGTTGACTGTCTCCCAGTACCCTGTTACCATATAGGTAATTTTCCATTTTGGATCTTATTATAGTTTCCATAAGTTTGCATATAATAGAAGTCAGGCTTACTGGTCTGTAGTTACCTGGTTCAGTTTTGTTTCCCTTTTTGTGGATCGGTATTACGTTTGCAATTTTCCAGTCTGTCGGTACCACCCCTGTGTCAAGAGACTGCTGCATGATCTTGGTTAGCGGTTTGTAAATTACTTCTTTCATTTCTTTGAGTACTACTGGGAGGATCTCATCCGGCCCAGGGGATTTGTTTATTTTAAGAGCTCCTAGTCCCTTTAACACTTCTGCCTCAGTTATGCTAAAGTTATTTAAAACTGGACAGGAACTGGATGACATGTGGGGCATGTTGTCAGTATCTTCCTTTGTAAAAACTTGTGAAAAGTAATCATTTAACATATTTGCTATTTTTTTTTCTTCATCTACGATTTTGCCATTTGTATCTCTTAAACATTTAATCTCCTCTTTGAATGTTCTTTTGCTGTTGTAATATTGGAAAAACATTTTGGAATTGGTTTTAGCTCCCTTAGCAATGTTTATTTCTATTTCTCTCTTGGCCTTTCTAACTTCCTTTTTGACTTGATTTGTAGTTCTGTGTACTCTTTCTGCATACTTTCTTTTTGGTCCTTTTTTAATGCTCTGTAAAGTGCCTTTTTTCGCTGAATATTTTTTTTAATTGATCTATTAAACCATTTTGGCAATTTAGTTTTACATTTAGATTTGTCTACTTTAGGGATATAATTGTTTTGCGCCTCTAGTACTACATTTTTGAAGAACAACCATCCTTCTTCTGTGGGTGTTTTCTCTATTTTACTCCAATCTACTTCTGTTAGTCTCTGTTTCATACCTTCATAGTTTGCTTTTCTAAAATTGTAAACCTTAGCTTTAGTCTTTACTTTTGGGGATTTAAAAAACACTTCAAATGAGACCACCGTGTCATGCAGGTCGGGTACAGTCAGTACTCAGATATACGACATTCAGATACAAGTCAGTTGCATTTTGCTGTCCTTGTATTAAGAATAAAATCAATCCCCTTTATATATATATATATATATATATATATATATATATATATATATATATATATTATATATATATAGCGTACATATAATATATGATACCCGGCCGTAGTAGATACCAGTAGTAGATACAGGACTGGTTGCTTTCATAGTTGGTTTTGGTGGATAATAAAATAGATTTGGACCAGTTGTGTCTTTGTTTAGAATTTGTTGTCCAATAGATGTTAACTGAGCTTTCATTACGTCAAGTCAAAATTAAAAAGTTGGTACTTATGCAGAATGATTTTAAATTTGATTCACAGTTGAGACAAGAGCCAATACATATCAGGTCAATTTGGATCTTATTGGCTATATCATTTATTTATTCATAATGTATAATTTATTAAGCAAATATTAACTTATCAAACACATTTTTTTTTAATTGTCAAACAGTCAAATCCACCTGAAAAGTTTACCAATAAAAATAGGAAGACAAGATATGAGTCAGATTAATACCAATCAATTACAACTTAAAGGAGAGGGTAATACAAAAAAAGAAACCGAAAAGGGGGGACACAGAATATTGTGAGCACCACCACTGAGAGTAATGCTCTACACCTGCTTAAACATGGTAGCCTGGGGCAGTGTTGCTCAAAGAGTGGGGGGCTCGGAGATTCAGTAAGGGGGACGCGATTATGACTAAAGGGCCACTTCTGTAATTTTTTTTTTTTTTAAGGGTAGAAAATGTTAAATAAATGACAGCAAATTAGTCCAAGTTCTTACCTTTAAAATAAGCTGTTAACAATCACTCTAGGATTTGTAGAACCGGAGAAAAGATATTTGAAGTGACGAGTGTCAGTGAAGCTGCAGTGAGCAGAGCCGAAATGGGGGCTTACATGTATGCGGTGCCGAGTGTAAAAAAAATTAAAAAGCACTAATATTTTAACTGTTTTTTTTTTTTCCAGATTTAATGTATATTGCATATTTTCCTAGATTTATCCAAAAAAAGTCCAGATTTAGCTAAATACATAAATGTTATAAAACACATTCTTAAACGTTTTGAAATGCCATTGTATTTTTCTTTTGCCATTGTATGCAGAGGAGGCAGGGAAGCGGTGGGATTGGCTCTCGCAGTGGAATGGTGTCTCTGCAGCATACAATGACAAATCAAGTGCATCAATGAGTGGGTTTGTATGCTAGCTTCAGACTTAGCTGGCAACACACACACACACACACACATATATATATATATATATATATATATATATATATATATATATATATATATATTAAAAATTTGCTGAACGATAATGCTTCTCAGATGAATCTGTTAGGTAAATATTGACTCATCAAGTGATAAAAAAAAAAGATTTCAATTCGCCAATCTATTTGTTAGAAACCCAGATTTAACATACCAGCTAAATATTGACTTGCCAACTGATTTTCAACATTTATGAATTAGATCTGAAAGTACAAAATGTATGCTAGGAAAAGGGGATGGCATATAAAAAATTTGCACACCACTGGTCTAGGTAGGGTTGGCAAGTTGTAACAATACATTGCTTGCCTGTCTTGTCAAGAAGCTAACAGTTGTCTAACATTCCACAGCTAAATTGTTGGGATACACTGTCACATTTTGGCATGATGAACCAAATTAAAATGTTTCTGACTAGAAGGAATGTCTGGATTGCCATGAAATAAACAAGGCTAGTAACTGCACAACTCTTTAAGCATGCAGTGAGCATTTAAGAACAACGTGTACCATCTTGTTGCCTGGGCATGGTGCCGTCTGTCTTCTTAAGTGGTGAGTGAGAATCCAGGTCATACATTTTCTGACAAAAGTCATTCTGTCTCCTCCAGTATCACAAGTTGATGCCTAGTTCCCATATGAATCAACATTGTTTCTTTTACAATCGTGCCTACTATCAAACCTGTCAGACATTCTGGTAACCAATTCTTTTTCACTCCCGCTGTTACCCTTTTTTTTTTAAACATCCATCACTGTTGATACTGATAGAAAAAATAAACTGATAGAAAAAAGAAAATGCAAACAACTCCATATCAGCTTTTTGGACCATTAAACACTCATTTGTCATAAAACAAATGTAAAAATAAATATGAATAATAATCATTTGAAAATATGATAAGGCTGTTCATCGTAAAAATACTAATGGGAAATAACAAAGACCAACGGGTATTCAAAGATTTTATAGTATAATAATAGTGACTGAATGGTAAACTCAATAACTCAAGATCACTTTCGTTCTATCAAGCAAAAATTGAGGAAACAGGCTTAAAGCTAACCAGCCCAACTGTTTTGTACAGACAGGATTTTGTTTTAAACCTACAAATATATGAGGGTTGTAGGACTTGTACAGATTCACAGCTACAGGATGTGATTACATACCCTGTAAATCAATTTAATATACATAGGAGTAATGGCTAGATTGTCATGAAATAAACAGGTGTCTGGATTTGAACAAAAAAACATACAAGGTCAGTAACATATGACTACTTCAATGTGCCCCTAGAAGCAGATCTTTGAGAGTAGACCCCTTAAACTTACCATGACTATGTAATACAACATATTTTTAATTGGCATGCAATTACAAAACTGTAATTGTTATTTTCGACCTAGATTTTTTTCAGACTGAATTAAACTGCTTGTCCATCAGTTAGTTACTGAGAGATTTCTGCCACCCTGCCACACCGTATAACCAGGTATAGGTGCTATTATGCTGCCAGAAAACTAAAATAGTACATTGCGCTCAATATTCAGAACATGTATACTGTTACTCAAATACTATGAATGTGGCAATAAATAAATAAACACCAACAGTTCATGCATTTTAAACAGGCTCGCTATTTATTTGTAGAAATGATGTCATGATTTACCAAACTCATTTCCTACCAATCTTAAAAATAGCTACATTTCAGTGGCAGGTTTATTAAATGAGTAAAGACAAAATGTTTGTGTGTGTGTGTGTGTGTGTGTGTGTGTGTGTGTGTGTGTGTGTGTGTGATGCAAACATAAATGGATCATAGACACATTACAGGACATTAAAACTTCGCAAATAGAGAAAATAGATATCCAGTCATAATAAACTTGTCATGCAAAACTAGCAACCTTGTTGAAGGTATATTATGCCAAAAAATAAAATATATAGCAGAGGCAGGTCCAATATGATAGAAAATACTACAGAATCACCTATGAAACATAAGAAACAATAAAGTAACCAGTCATTCGACTCTTTACAAAACTTAACATACTATATAGTATTAGAAGAAATAAAATTAGATAATGTACAATACAGAAGAATAAAGGAAAATTAAATAATAAATAGACTCAATACCATGATGCCTGAATGTTTAAATAGAAATAAATAGAAGGTTGTTACATCACTAACTATGTAGTACATTATATAAAAAAAACACATGGATGGATTTAAATAGAAATAAGTGTAGTTGCAATGGCATCAAAAGCCTATAAGTACCTCCACTGTCTGTTTTCAAACACATTTTCATATATATTAACTATGTAGTAAGTTTATATATAATATATTATATATATATATATATATATATATATATATATATATATAATCCTTGCCATCTTTTAAGTGTATAGATTATGTGTAAGCAGTCGATTTCTGTATGTATTTTAATTTATTTTTCTATGTTTTTTTTTTTTCAGTTTCAGTTGAGACTGTGTTGAGTACTTCTGCAGTTTGTTGTCACATGAATGTCTTACTATTAGTTGTAGAACCAAAGGAACTTATTAAAGCTTAGTTGCTGTGGTTGAGGAGGCAATATCTACTTGCACACCCGGACCCAAAATTATGTGCAGATATTTATTTCTTGGTCTAGTTATTAGTCGTCGTTTTTGTGGGAAGGATTCATACTTTCCTTTGTACTTCTAAATCTGATTGTATGAATCAAATTTATGTAATAATCAAATATAGAAGTTACATTTATAAGATATTATCTTAATATATATATAAGATATATATATATATATATATATATATATATATATATATATATATATATATATATATATATATATATATATACACACAAATACATACAGTACTGTGCAAAAGTTTTAGGCAGGTGTGAAAAAATGCTGTAAAGTAAGAATGCTTTCAAAAATAGACATGTTAATAGATTATATTTATCAATTAACTAAATGCAAAGTGAGTGAACAGAAGAAAAATATAAATCAAATCCATATTTGGTGTGACTACCCTCTGCCTTCAAAACAGCATCAATTCTTCTAGGTACACTTGCACACAGTTTTTGAAGGAACTCAGCAGGTAGGTTGGCCCAAACATCTTGGAGAACTAACCACAGTTCTTCTGTGGATTTAGGCAGCCTCAGTTGCTTCTCTCTCTTCATGTCATCCCACACAGACTCGATGATGTTGAGATCAGGGCTCTGTGGGGGCCATACCATCACTTCCAGAACTCCTTGTTCTTCTTTACGCTGAAGATAGCTCTTAATGGCTTTCGCTGTATGTTGGGGTCGTTGTCATGCTGTCATTAATTCTGACTAAATCCCCAACTCCATTTGCAGAAATGCATCCCCAAACTTGCAAGGAACCTCCACCATGCTTCACTGTTGCCTGCAGACATTCATAAATGTAACGATCTCCAGCCCTTCGGTGAACAAACTGCCTTCTGCTACAGCCAAATATTTCAAATTTTGACTCATCAGTCCAGAGCACCTGCTGCCATTTTTCTGCACCCCAGTTCCTGTGTTTTCGTGCATAGTTGAGTCGCTTGGCCTTGTTTCCACGTCGGAGGTATGGCTTTTTGGCCTCAAGTCTTCCAAGATTGCGAAGGGAAGTAAGCATGATGTGTCTTTCATCTGCTGCAATAAGTTTCCTTGGCCGACCACTGCGTCTGCGGTCCTCAACGTTGTCCGTTTCTTTGTGCTTCTTCAAAAGAGCTTGGACAGCACATCTGGAAACCCCTGTCGGCCTTGAAATTTCTGCCTGGGAGAGACCTTGATGATGCAGTATAACTACCTTGTGCCTTGTTGCTGTGCTCAGTCTTGCCATGGTGTATGACTTTTGACAGTAAACTTTCTTCAGGAAACTCACCTTGTCAGCTGAGTTTGGCTGTTCCTCACCCAGTTTTGTTCCTCCTACACAGGTGTTTCTGTTTCAGTTAATGATTGTATTTCAACCTACATATTGAATTGATGATCATTAGCACCTGTTTGGTATAATTGTTTAATAATACACCTGACTATATGCCTACAAAATCCCTGACTCTGTCTAAGTGTACCTAGAAGAATTGATGCTGTTTTGAAGGCAAAGGGTGGTCACACCAAATATTGATTTGATGTACATTTTTCTTCTGTTCACTCACTTTGCATTTAGTTAATTGATTAATAGAATCTATTAACATGTCTATTTGAAAGCATTCTTACTTTACAGCATTTTTTCACGAGTTTTGATTTGCATTCTTATCTTATGTCGATACAATATATATAGTATTTCAGATAACTACGATAGAATATATTGCACTATACCTAATATATATGAATATATATAGATATATATATATATATATAGAGTTATTGTATATATATATATGCAATATATAAGTTCGGCTCCAGTAAAGGTTTTGGGTCATTGAGTATTGTACATTATGTTGGTATAATGCAACATTACTTTGAAGTCATGAGTATGTTCAATAAATACTATACACACATTAATGCTAACTTATGGGGGTATGCATTAACTACAGCCTTGCATTTTAACTATAATACTACCTTGAATTACTGTACAATCTGTCTTACAATAAAAAACGCAAACAACAGTCATTCTTATTTGCTTTATTGACCACAAACAATATGGCTGAGCAGCATATAAACACAGAAACAAACCTTTTTTTTTTTTTTTTTTTTTTTTGTTATTCCGACTCTGCAGATGGGATATAATTAACAAAAGGCCTTCATGCACATACTATATATTTCTAAAACAAAATGTGCTGATACTGCACTAATGCAAATAAAGAAACGATAATATAGTATTCTTTATTCATTGCCTTGCTATAGCAGTATAAAGCATGCTGACTCTCCAAACATAGACTATTGTATTTATTATGTAGATTTACCTTCAAAATATTCAGCTGACAGATAGGTAAATTGGTAGGTTAGGTTGAGGGGGACTAAGATAGCGCTGAGAAAATGGTTGTATTTAAGAAAACATTTAAATAAACACCTGAGCTCGTAAATAATAAGTCTTGCAGACTCGTTGACTTCTCTGACTGGTCCCATCATACTTTACTGTGTGCAGTAGACAAACACCTTTCTATCACAATTGACACCTGAAATAATAACACATTCTGCATGACAAGTAATTCAAATGACACATTATGACTTCAACACCCCTGTTAAATACATGTTAAAAGCACCGCCTCGTCACTTTCTGAGCGATAGTCAGTGTGAGGAATGAATTTGATGACACTTTCAGTTTTAGCCCATCCTGACGTCACCCAAGTATTAGTTTCAGAGTGTGATTACCAGTATAAGTAATGGGTTTTCTGCACAGCCCTAGTCTTTTTAATGTCTTTGAAGATATGTAAAGAAATCCAACAGATACAGACTCTAAATCTCATATTTATAGTAGAGTTTTACAGTACATGTTTAATTTAATATATTTTCAAAATGCTCAAACTCCTTTCTCATTTGCATATAAAGTATTCTTTGGATTAGGTTTCTGCCTATTTGCTGAAATGAAAGCGTATTGCTTTCCTGATGCCATGCTAGTTATACTGCATGAATAAATGTATGAATTAAATCATATTAACCTCCATTACAATAATTACAAATCCTTTATTTTAGTTTATTTATTTTTTACATGTGTGCTTCTGTTAGATGTGCTCCTTGAAGGACATAATCCTAAATTCTAAACCACCATTCAAAATTTAGCAGCAAGTAACTGCAAATATTTTGTTGTGTTTCAATGGTAGACAAGACAGGATGGGAAATGATTTTCAATCTCTCACAAAGCGTTCACTGTTAATATGATAATTATCAATCTGCACTCAAAATTTCATTTCTAATTTGCATTATACAGTAGTTTGGTTATTTCATGATATGCAAAATGGCAAGCATTTCACACCTCTCCATAGCACTCATCAATAACCTTTCATTAATAGCTCACCTCACTATTTATTGTACTTCAAATCATCTGGGTACATTATATATTCTGCATTTACCTAATATTAAAAGTCTTAACATTTTATTATCCTATCATATATGTTGTGTGATTCTATTTTGTTGTTTCTGATAGGATCATAATGTCTGATGCATACTAATCATTTCATCACACATTTCTTCTTAAAAGTCTCCTTAAAGGCTGATTGTGGGAAAGTGAGGTGACAAAGCATTGTAGATTTGCACTGATATAGAAGTGTACAGATTTGTTCTAGAATAATAATCTAAGCACGTACCACAATAGATAATACTTTTGCTACTTATTTTACTGAGTCTCTATCTTGAAGTCCAGTAGCTGCGATCAATGGCAGATTCATGCATTTTTTGCACAGAAATAGAAATTGCTACAAGAAATGATTATTAGGATTTTTTACTGATGGTCTGTTTTGCTTTTCGTTAATGGATAGTAAGTCACTCGTAAACCTTCAATATGCTATTTAGAGTATCGGAGGATATTTATTTGGTATTTAATTTCAACAAACAATATAGACAAAGGTAAATCCAAGCCAAAATTACCCACTGTATTTTAAACATTTTCCATATCTGGTGCAGTATTTGAGTTTTTTATTTTATTTTAGAGAACAACTACATGTGTATGACTGCACAACAGTTAAACTTTACCTGACCAAACACCAGTTGAGCATTTATTAAAACAGTTCAAGTTTATTGTTGTAGCGTCAGAGGGGGGTCATCATATCATTCTTTGCATGAAAATAACAGAATTGGAATATACAGGGGGGAGTCTTAAACCATTTTCTGTGCCTTCTTGGTTCCTGGTCTCCAACTCCCCTACTGACAAAGGATGTTTTTAGAAAGAGTCATAAAGTAACTGCTGGACATGTTTTATCTCTACCTATCACTGAATGAGTCGTTTTGGTGCCAGTAGTGTTTTGCTGAGGGCAACTTTCAGGCAATTCTGAGTACCTTGACACTAAGACGAGAAACAGTCCTTGTCATAAATCCAGCCGACAGGGGGCAAAGTAGCAGACCAATGGAGAACAAAGGGCCACGTTGGTACGAGAACAACCAATGAAAGACACTTCATATGGACTCAGGCACTGTCCAAAGACTGTCCAGACTAACCAATCACAGGGTTGAAGTGAGAATCGCAAAACCCACTGACTTTCGAAGTGCTAGCTTCTGCTGTGTGAGCGAGCTTCTGCCGTGTGCTGCTGTCTTCCAGTGTGCTGCTGTGAAGAAAGTTGCAGAGTCATGGGAGCATACATGCTCTAATTCACAGAGGCAAGGAAGAACAATGTTCTGAATAATGGCTAGAATCATCTTCTGAGGAAGGGCCCTGCTGTCTGTCCTATTAGAGACTGGATCAGTAAACGAGATACTGCATTAATCCGAAAGTGGGTCTTTGTTTCCACGTACAGTCATACAGAAGAATTGCCACAAGAAAACTTTTATAAACTATAAAACTTTTCAGTTGCAACGCATTGGTTGAACTGAGTTACATCTGATCAACGGAACTATTCCCAGTGGGAAAACTGCCAACAACAAAAATAATGTTGCAAGCCTTGGAGATCAACAAGCTGATCTTTATTTGAAAAAAAACTATTTGTATTGTGAGCCTACCCAATACAATGCGTACAGCAAAATACTGTCTACATTGGAACTGCAGATCTGGAAAGCTGCAGTATTCATCATCACAGATTGACGTCTGTATTTGGAAATCGATAAGTATTCAACATGTCTAATATTAAATTTTATGACTCGAGAAAGTAACTGAAGCAAATGCTATCAAGTAAAGTGGATAAACTGTTCTAGGAATAGAATATGATGTCTTGTTTTAGAATGTGTAAGAAATGTCTTATGTTTGTTTGGAATGTGCAACTCAAAAGGAGTTGCCTCGTAAATGCAAAGAATTTCATCATTGCCCAATTTCTGAGTTAATTTGAATATATAATCAACTGAGGTTGATAACATATTATTATTTTGGTACATCACATCTAAATTAACATGGTAAAATTAATTTGCTAAATTAAGTACTGGAATGTTGGATTCCGTTCGGAAATGGGAATTGAATTAATTCTCGTGCATATTTACATTAACGGTTACAACGAGAAACAGGTGTGGAAAATACTAATGCAAAGTAGACACTTTGTGTGATAAGACATATTCATTATTAGTATATTAACCATGTATGCTAATGATGTTATGGTCTTGTAATCATTTGACTATAAAATGAACTGCATATTACTATTCACGCATATCTCTAACCAATAGCCTTTCCTTTCTGTAATATTAGATTAGTTATGCACCCCCTTTTCCCTTAAATAAATGATTGTTTTGTATTTCTGACTTGTTGTGTGGATGTCAATTGTTGTCAGTGGAATACGAGTTCTACATGATATCACCAAACTATTATGGTATGTCTCAGTTAATAACATTTCTTAAACAGGGCACCTAGAGACTAATTTATATATAAATAAACTGTATACCAAAGTCACTGCATTGTTCAGACAGACATCCTCAGCATCCACATCTGATTGTATTCATGAAAAGTGCTCTGTATCACCGGCACATTCAAATAGGCCTGTAAGAATTGGAAGCAATTCTTAAACATCTATTTTGTGTAAGTTGAACATTCTCTGATAAGTTTCAATTACTAGAAAGAATAATATTTGCTCTGTGTCAGGTACTCTGTTAGGTCTACAAGTTCTTAAGGCAGAAACTGAAGAATTAGTTATACTTTGACATTATATATTTTCTTACATTGTACTTAAATAGATATTTTGATTATTAAATCAATTATATTTTAGCACTAGACTTATTACATTCTTAGAGCTTGATTTTTGAAGCCTAACAAGTCCTAAAGTAAAAGGTGTGGGACTAAAATTCGACATTGTATTTAACTTTTTGTCGGAAATCATACTGGAGGTGTTTTATACATAAGCAAAACTCAAAGCTATGCACACACATAGTTTCATAGTTTTAAACAACTTGTGTTAGGCTCTCAATCCAGTTTAAGCACCAATTTGGCCTGAGCTGACCTTACAAAGTACATTTCCCTTGCTCTTTCACACTCATTTGTTAAGCCTGTAGTCCTGCATATTGTCACATAACTGGGAGGGTCACAACCTTCCATGCACAGAAAAAAATAACACTCAGGCTTTTGAAGAAACCCACCAGTTTGTCTAAACTTGGGTGCTTTTATTTGAGTAAACGATACGGAAAGATTACAGCTACTGAAATACAAGCCTAATTTCGTATACTGCTGTACCAGGAGTTCCAGACCCACCTTGGGACCCACATGACTACTTAATATATCATCTCCTTTCTCTGCTCCCAATGTTAAGCAAGTGCCCTTCTAGTTCTTTGGATGGGCTGGCCTGACAGTTCTTTCCCAGGGTTGGGAAATCAGTCATTCTGGAAGAAGACTAGACTCTGTTGCAAGAACGTATTGACCCTGAAGGGAAATGGTGTAGCTGCTGCAGATTGTCGAGACAGCTGCACTCATTTACTAAGGGGCTCATGCATGACAACATAAAAGGGGACGGAGAATCACAATCTGTTTCTTCGCTTGGTTTTGTTTGCAAGAAACTAGAAGGACTGTGAGAGACCATAGTGACAACTGAAATCACATTTGTGAGTGTTTTGTGTTTGTGTTGTTAGTAATTGTTTTGATTGTGAACCACCAGACGACTAATACATATCTAGAGCTGTTGCCTTGGGCCAGTACAACGCCAGAACAGCACTACACCACAGTCACAAAAATAACATCTTATCACCCACCACGAGCACTACTGCACGCACCCAGAACTGGTGACCGTGTTCAGTATTATTGTGGGGCGGATAAAGTGTGCTTATTATTTGGGCTTCAACCTGTTATTATTACCTCCGTGCACTACACATTGTTGTGTATTGCCAGGGTTTATTGTTTGGTCACTAGACCTGGATTTAAACCAGATTACCGTTTCTGTCTATTTTATTCCTGGACTGCATCACCTCTGCACTTGTATCCACTCAGCAACCTTGTCACAGGGATACTTACATTATTTATGGCACAACAACACCCTTTTCACAATGGAAATAATACTCTTTACACTGTATACACTTTTTTCAGTGTAAAATAAGTATTAAATGGCCATCCATATTATTCCTGCACATGAACAAAATGATTGTTGAATTAGAGAATTGAAACAAAAGCAGCCTAAATTGAAGCGAGTATGGGTCAGTGGGGCAGCTTCTGGAATAACAGTTGAACCAGGTACTTATAAACTGTTGAAAATGTAAGAATCAAATAAATAAACAGTTCCTTTCTCAATTAATTGTAACCTTTCTTCTTGCATACTCACAAGGTATGTGTATGTACAGGATAAACAAAAGTAAGTGTTGAATCAGTAAATATAATTCACTGTTTGTAGTGCCGTAAGGCACCATATCTATTTTCTACTTTCTTTGTAAAATTCTTAAAAGATATAACGATGTTTGTGATTTTCTGCTCAATTGTTTAATCTCAACAAACTTGAACTCCTAAGGAAGAAATGTATAATTACTGTGTTAATTAAAATAAAACCATTGCACATATTAATTACTGAATTCTTAAATGGTACATTATAACCTCAGTTCTTCCTACAGTTGTTTACTAATGCTGGATACAGTGTCTAAGATTGTCAGTACACATTATAAATAAATCATTTGCAACTCTTTTTTTTTTTTGTTCTTCAGCCCTGTCATCTATTATGACTGTAATATATACTACAATAAATCTGTACTTCCCCACAAGTATTTTAACATAAGCAGAGGATTTGTGATGAAAACCATTGATGTGATGTTTCTCTTTATTTCACAGAATACTTTTGAAGTCTCACTTGTATTTTTGCTGGTTTTCACTGTATCAGAAAACACTGCTTTTCTGATGCTGAAACAAGTTGTCTGTGTTGTTGAAGAACAGTATCCTTTAGAGGGCAACTTTTTTTTTTTTTTAATTATTTTATTTTGGCAAATATATTGTCTATGTTTTAAATAGTTTAAAATGGCAACATTGTATTTTACCATGTCCTTGTTTTGGCAGACATACAATTCTTGCAGATTTGTTGTCTTCTCTGTGTGCTGTACAGAAGCATTTCCCCATCACAATAAACACCCAAAAGACCTGAGCACACTGAAGAATTAAAATAGCACATTAAGACTTCAAAAGTCTTGTTAAATAAACATTAAGGAACTGTGAGTTTCACAGTATTTATATAATTAATCATCATTACTGTAAAACTATGATGTGATCACAAAATTATGCCACCCTACAATTATTTTTTATAACAGCAGTTGTGTAAGGAAGTCTGGTCCATTACCAATCTATAAATAATCATCTACAGTGTTAACTGACTTCAGCTCTTCTTTGCTTGCTTGGATCTACTAAAGCCAGTCATTAACTACCTGGTAATGGAGTGACCCTTGACTATAAAGAGTCTCTTGGTATCTTGTTAACATGATGTATTATTTTGTGTATGTCTGCTTACTACAGCATTACCCAGTAGAGCCATATATTGTTATTGGGGCAACAATTGTGTGACAACTCTATAAGGATAGAAATTACAACAACCAAAATTTAAAAGAGAAACCCAGTCTCATCAGTAAGCCTAACCCATGAAAATAGAAAAACTGTAACAGCAGAATTGCTGAACCAAAAATAAGATAAAGCTGCTGGAACAGGTTTGCCTGACACAATTTGGACAAAGATTAAGGTAAACAGACCTGAAACACACTTTGCTGAAACCAAATCAACCAAAACACTATGGTATATGCTTTCCACCCACATAACCTCAGGCTAAGCTACCAACTGTACAGTACTGCCCTTGGATTTTACACAGCTTACAGCACATATGAAATGTATTTCTGTTTAGCTTTCTGAGTTATAACAGAGTTTGAAGATTTAATTTATAGAGTAATTATTTGACTCACATAGTTATGTAAGCAGGTTGGAAGAAGCATGTTTTTCTTCAGTTAGGGAGGAAGGGCCTATTGTACATTAAGCATGGCCCATTATTTGAGACAATGCATTGCAATGTTTATATTGATCATAATAAGTTCAACACACACTTTGTTTTAAATAAAACATACATTTTTACACCTCAACGTCCAGCCCTAGGATTTAGTACTGTTGCTGATTGTCTGAACACAATTAAAATACTAATTGTTTGGCACATTTTTAACAATACTATTTCTTCTTGAATGTTAAATGTTGTGATCTAATTATTGATCAACATATGTGAAACCGTAGTTTATTTGAAATTGTAAAACACAGTAGTCATTTACAAAAAGAAAGGTAGGTTAATCTAAACATGAACACATACAATTTAACCTTAGTGCTTCAAAAATAATTTTCTGACTACCCACTACAACACATCAAGCTGGCAAAGCTTTTGTATGGCTATTATTGGAATTGCAAACTTCATGTTTCTCCATAGGCAGTGCTGATTTATCAGGAACTGAAACTAGCACTAGCCTTCACCCAGTCCTGTATTTCAAGATTACCCAGAATAAAGTATATAGTGTATATTGTGACCAGGTTTGAGCAATTGTTCCTCTCTTATAGCCAGCAGTAAATCTCTAAACTCACATGAGACTTATTCATGCAATGTTCAGTTTGATCAGTTCAGAGCAGATCTAGCAGGGGTGGATTCCTCAAATTCAGGGCACTTGGTCATTTCAATAATATACCTAAAAAGGGTATTTCTGAAACCCATAGCTGGTTGCAGGGCTTGTGTGAACTTGACCATGGTTTATACAGTTTAGTTTGCACATAACTGTAGCCATCAGTCTGATGTTGAGTTCCATTTTATTCTCAAGCTAAGCCTGTTTGATTTTAAGCTGTGTAAAAAATAAATATCCACACCCCTTTTATAAGGCAGTAAAGGTAATCCACATCCAAATATAAGTGGTGGCAATGAGCATGCCAAGCGGCTTTCTTTCCCTTAGTAATCATGTTGATGTCAATAATCAGGTATAAAATGGACTGATGATTAAATTGAATTTGAACATTTAAAATCACAAGATTTGCGCTGTCTGTGGTTTCAAGCACTTTCAAGTGCCAAAGCTAGGCTATGAAGTGATTTTAAATAATACATTATACAACAAAGATGGATTTTAACAAAAAAATAAAAAAGGGGTTAATGTGGTTTGCAAATTAAATATCAGCATCCTGATCTTTGTATGGTTCTCATGTTTAAAAATGTTTTTAAAAATAAGCAATCAGGCAATAGAAACAGACATATCTTTTTGAAACGGTATTTATGGTTGAACCCTTTTCACTGGGTCAGACCAGTGGGATTGAAATGTTGACACTTACTGTTGCAGGTACACTACAGAAGGCGGCTTGATTAAATGGCCCAACAGAGAAATAAAATAAGGGAATGGTAGTGCTTCAGCATGCCAGCATGTCTGTGTCTATCTAAATATAGCATATATAATACTAAAAACATAATACATACATGGGTCTCACACCACCACCTAATCTTATTATACACTGGCCATGTGCCACCATTGTGTATAGCAAAAAAATTAAATAAATAAAATTGCCATGATGTATTTATAGGTGTCAACGTTATATATATATATATAATAATATATATAATATATATATAGATCTATATATATATATATTATATAATGCCAGAATTGGTCCTGTTTTAAATGGTGATGGAATTTACATCCGTCACTGTTTAGATCATTGGGGCAAATCTAAGGTTTACCATCAAGGTTCCCAGACTTTTGTAAGGTATGATAATCATTCCATATCCGTAATACTATCGTATATATGCTATTATCTTGAGGGGAGAGATTCTGTTGTCAGAAGGCTTGGACACTAGAACCACCGGATTTTTCTTACTACCCTGGTAACCGATGTCCAGAAGCCTGTCATTTTCAACTTCTGTTTACATTTATGACAGCGTACGTTCAAATAAAATGAAAACAATTATCAGGCATGCAACTCAAAGTTTATTTCATAAACGTATCATATCTAACATTTGCATAGTAAAACAGCATATTTAAATGGAAAATTTCATATAAATATTTTTTTATATAAAAAATTAGCTCATACCACAACTACTATATATATATATATATATATATATATATATATATATATATACAGTGTCTTGCAAAAGTATTCAGACCCTTGACCAATTCTCTCATATTACTGAATTACAAATGGTACACTGAAATTTTGTTCTGTTTGATATTTTATTTTAAAACACTTAAACTCAAACTGAATTATTGTAAGGTGACATTGGTTTTATGTTGGGAAATATTTTTAAGAAAAATAAAAAAACTGAAATATCTTGCTTGCATAAGTATTCAACCCCCACACATTAATATTTGGTAGAGCCACCTTTCACTGCAATAACAGCTTTAAGTCTTTTGGGGTAAGTATGTACCAGCTTTGCACACAGTGTCGGAGTGATTTTGGCCCATTCTTCTTGGCAGATTTGCTCCAGGTTGTTCAGGTTGGTTGGACGACGCTTGTGGACCGCAATTTTCAAATAGTGCCACAGATTCTCAATGGGATTGAGATCAGGACTTTGACTGGGCCACTGTAGGACATTCACCTTTTTGTTCTTGAGCCACGCCAATGTTGCTTTGGCCTTGTGCTTGGGATCATTGTCCTGCTGAAAGGTGAATTTCCTCCCAAGCTTCAGTTTTTTAGCGGACTGAAGCAGATTCTCTTGCAGTATTTTCCTGTATTTTGCTCCATCCATTCTTCCTTCAATTGTAACAAGATGCCCAGTCCCTGCTGATGAGAAGCATCCCCACAGCATGATGCTGCCACCACCATACTTCACTGTAGGGATGGTGTGTCTTGAGGCATGGGCAGTGTTAGGTTTGCGCCACACATAGCGCTTTGAGTTTTGGCCAAAAAGCTCCATCTTGGTCTCATCTGACCACAAAACCTTTTCCCACATCGCAGCTGGGTCACTCTCATGCTTTCTGGCAAACTCCAGACGTGCTTTCAGATGGTACTTTTTGAGTAAAGGCTTCTTTCTTGCCACCCTCCCATACAGGCCAGTGTTATGCAGAGCTCTTGATATGGTTGACTGGTGCACCATTACTCCACTCCCAGCCATTGAACTCTGTAGCTCCTTCAAAGTGATTGTTGGCCTCTCTGTGGCTTCTCTCACAAGTCTCCTTCTTGTTTGAGTGCTGAGTTTTGAGGGACAGCCTTTTCTTGGCAGTGCCTGGGTGGTGTGATGCAGCTTCCACTTCCTGATTATTGATCCAACTGTGCTCACTGGGATATCCAAACACTTGGATATTATTTTGTACCCTTTCCCTAATCTATGCATTTGTATTACTTTATCTCTAACTTCTGTAGAATGCTCTTTGGTCTTCATTTTCCTTCAGATTCACAGCCTTACCAATGATCCTTCAACAGTGGGGTTTTTATCCAGAAAATGTGACAGCAACTTTAATGGTTCACAGGTGGAGGCCAATGGTAAGGTAATTGTGTCCTCGTTAGGGCAATTTCTTTCATCGGTGCAAACTGGGAGCTTCCACAGCACAGGTGTTGAATACTTATGCAAGCAAGATATTTCAGTTTTTTTATTTTTCTTAAAAATATTTCCCAACATAAAACCAATGTCACCTTACAATAATTGATTCTGAGTTTCAGTGTTTAAAATAAAATATCAAACAGAACGAAATTTCAATGTACCATTTGTAATTCAGTAATATGAGAGAATTGGTCAGGGGTCTGAATACTTTTGCAAGGCACTATATATATATATATATATATATATATATATATATATATATATATATATATATATATATATATACTGAGTGTACAAAACATTAGGAACACCTGCTCATTCCATGAAATAGACTGACAAGGTGAATCCAGGTGAAAGCTATGATCCCTTATTGATGTAACCTGTTAAATCCACTTCAATCATATATAATAAAATAAACATTTCAAAAGAAACAAGTGTGTAAACAGGTATGTTCACATACAAAAGGATAACACTGAAATCATTTTTTCTAAAACCAACATCAAAGAAAATGCTACTTCCGGTATGTCAGCTCCTATTGCACTATATGTAATATAGCCTGTAGGCTACTGTAGCCTGCTGTGGCCTGCCTGCTGTCTTTCTTCTAATAATAATAATAATAATAATAATAATAATAATAATAATAATAATAATAACTAGAACTAGAATAATAATAACTAGAAAATGTAAATTGTACCGACACAGGCATGATGGTTTTCAAGTTTTTAAACTGAAGCAGTTTTAAATATAAGAAGAAAATGTAGGAGTATTTATTGAAACGTAACCATTTTGACATATTTGTATTCCGCTGTCACTGGAATGAAGCCTATCAAGTTTGGAGTCTGTTGGTTAGACGGTTTTCAAATAAAAGCAGTTTGCTGTTAAGGGCGCGTTTCGGTGAGATTTGTGGCAGCCATTTTACTATTGAACTGTATCACAGCAACTTCTGCTTTGCAAGCAGGTTTGGATGGTGACAATATATGCCAAGTGTCAGATAAATCACTTCAACGGTTCTAAAGAAGAAGATTTTGTGAGGTTTCAAGAAGAAATGCATCATAAAGCCATTTTGGTTTAACACAGTTTCTTGAAGTCAGTTGTATTCCTATAGTGTCAAGGATGATGCTTGTGAAGTTTGGAGTTAGTCAAGTAAATCGTTTGTCAACTAACTCAGGTTTAAATTTCAAATGTAAACGTATACATGGTGGCCATCTTTTTTATAAAACATCACCATTTTCACATATTTGTATCCCATTGTTACAGGGACGATAACTACCAAGTTTGTTAGACAAACAGTTTTCAAACAGCAGCAGTTTGTTGTTGGGGCACGTTTCGATAAGATTTGTTGCAGCCATTTTGACATGAAAATTTATCACAGCAACTTCTGCTTCACAAACTTGATGTGGGTTTGGATGCTGATGATATATGCCAAGTTTCAGAACCATCACCTCACCGGTTCCCAATTGCAAGGACGCAGCAGCACAATTTTTTCAGCATCTGACAGCCAATGTATCCAGCTTGTTAACTGTCAAGTCAGAACCTGATCAGTCACACGGTTTCAAAGCAGCAGCAGTTTAAAGTTTTCGGAAGAAAAAAAAATAATAAAAAATAAAAAAATAAAAAACCTTTAACAATAACAATAGGCTTCCCAGCCTTTGGCTTGGAGGCCTATAATAATAATAATAATAATAATAATAATAATAATAATAATAATAATAATAATAGGCCGTGTAACGTGAATGCTTTGAGCGAAATGTACTTCACAATCACCCTGAATAACTGAATAACAATACACGCAGACATAACGTAAAAAAGAAAATATAACTAAATTCCTGTTATGTACAGGATGCATGGGGCTTTCAAAATAACACAATCCAACAAGATGTACTTTGACTCGGCATGAAGACATACTTCTGTTTCATAATGAAATTGTATTATTGTTTACCTACCTGGTGTGTGTACTGAGTGCCGCTTTGCAATGTTGTGATCTAAATGTTTGTGGATAGTTCCAAAATGAAATATCTCTTTCTGATATTTTTCCCATTAAATTCCTTGTATCAAATTAAAGATTATACCTCCCAGGGGAATTGCCAGGTAAGTGGCCATCTTGGAGCTATTGTTATATAAATCCAGTGAGGGCAAATATCTGTCTGAAGCCAGGCATAACTCATTGCTCTCAAATAAAACAAAATAATATCTTAATATTTCTAGAAAAAGATTCTGTGACATTGTTTATAAAAAAAATAAATGTAATCCACAGTTGTTTACATCCACACGCTGTGCATGTCAAAAACGACGAGAGTTACAAAGGATTAGCATAGAGCCACGCTATCCCACATTTCACAGTGAAATACATAGTGATGTGGCCTAGAGGTGGGAGGGGTGTATGTCTTGTATACTGTATGTAAAAAATAGAACATTGTATATTATATTAAAAAAAACTATGTATTGTAATACCCCGTCAATATGACCGGTCTGGTGCTTAAGGGATGCATCACTGTCTGGTTATTCACTTCATATGTTTAGGAAAAGTCAAGAACGGACATGCACATGGTGTTCACTAATGCAGGGTTATTTAAATTTTAAACACTAAAAAAGACAAATTGACCGGCATAGTGATTCTAGTGTTAACTGTAATTATGTGTCCGGGAGATGTGGATGGAAGGATGATACTAACCAAACTAATTTTGAGTGAATTTACAATTGAGCCAGTAAAACACAGCTATAATTATATGCTTCATTGGAAATAATACTTACTGTATTAATTCTATGTATACTCATTTAAATGATGACACAAATTGTGGTTAGCTGGTCTATCTAAATGTTCTTGGTATTGACCCTTATCCAGACATGCAGGCCCATTGTGTTAATATAGATAAGGACAGCGTTGATAAGAAAAAGCTTGCAATAAGATGAAGCTTATATGGAAGAGTTGTATAGTTCTGTTGCAGGAAATGTGGGGGTGTATTAATTGTTGCAGCATGTAAGTTCTGTATAAGGAACAGCAAAAGGGGGAATGTTTGTGAAAATGTATTGATATACTGGGTAAAATTCAACGGACAGTTGAAATTGTTTTCATTTACTCGGGGCCAGGAGATGCTTGGGTTGTGTCCTTGAACATTCTATTGGGTACATCCCATGTTATCAGATAATAAGTATGGTGACCATTGGAGGAGCCTGTGGTGCAGGTTCTGTAGCACATGAAAAGAGCCCGATTTTTTTCCAGTGCTTCCCCAACATGTCTACTACACTGGATAGAAATGAAATTTATTGAATAAAGGGACTCAATTCTACATGAGTTTTTATAAAGCTAGGCCCAATGTTCCCCAAACCTCTCCAAAAATGAATATTGTGTAAATCTTTATGGCCAGTCATACACTAGTTTCTTGAGCAAGATCTAAAAGGGAGGTTACCTTCTGGTACCTCATATGCTATACATTGCCAGATAAATTAGATTTTGTAATCCTCTTTTTTACTTATTTGTCCAATATTTCATTCAAATGGTAGCCTTTTTGGAGAGCTTTGGGGTGCCCAAAATGTATCCATGATGAGTATGCATGACAAATACTCTCAGTTCATATGCCACAACTGTCAGGCACATTGCTCTCACATAACTGTATGTTTGTGCAGTAGAATGTTGCTACTGATATTTTTTTGTAGCTCTGAATTTTCAGTACCTGACTGTATTTTTGTTACTCACTTGCTTGAAAGTATGTAAATGTCAAAAAGCAAAATAATGAGATTTTTTTTTTTTTTTTCAAAATAAAGTAGTTACACTCATTCAAGCACTGCTGACAGGTGAACATGTGTTGATTATTGGAATAAGGCGTCTGCTAAATAATATAATAATAATAATAATAATAATAATAACAATAATAATAATAATAATGAGATTGCAGACACCTCTACTGCTCTAAATCAGGCTGCCAGACTAAAAACACCTCAGTTCCTTTTATCTTTACTTTGATTGACATGTGGCAAACAAAGGAACTGCGTGAGTGATTGTTGGAGCAGGCAGACAGCTTATCTTCAAAGGCTAAGAAACCTACACTGTCTCTAGGTGAGTAACATCACTCCTTCTAATCATGGAAATATATTTTAAAAAAGACTGCCAAACACTCCCATGCAATAATCTAAATCAATGAACATCAATGAGAAAATAATAAAGACGGCCGGGAAGCAACAATTAATTTTTGCAACTTGTATTGCATCGTAAGGATCATGGACTGTATGCAGCAGCACAGCATAGATGAGACATGGTGTTGCTCTTTACTATGCAATAAAAATGATTTTACAAAATGTTATGTTTATGTGCCCCTTAAGAGTCAAATGGTTGTAATAACAGTTACAGTAAAAATGCATATTGAAAATTGCGCATAATAATAATAATAATAATAATAATAATAATAATAATAATAATAATAAATGTAGTGTGGATCCATTATACTTACAAATCCTGAAGAAGCTCCAATCTATCTTCAAATGCTGCTTCACAGATGCTGAATCAGCGCTCTCCAACCAAGAAAGTAATTTTCGCTGTAACTTTCACTATTATCCATCTCCTCCAAAACTTCAAAAAGACTGAATCAACTTATTTTGAGATGCTTTGGAAAACTGCTCACCATTTCGTTCGATTTTATAAATTTTACAAATTGAAAAATGATCAGAAAACGATAAGAAACCTTGGTCCTAAGTGCATAATACTGCCTCTCACTTGCAAATATGTGTCTTGTTTACATGCGCACATCGATTACTCTTCAATGGATTAGGCTTCAAACAAAGTCAAGGTATGATTGGACAGCTTGTGACCTCCACTACAAAGTGATCACCGAGATTTCACCATCAATAGATACATGTACGGCCAAAGCAGCGAAACACACAGCTAATCGATCAAATTTGTTTTTGAACCGTGAGGTACTAGACACATTGCGAAGGGAATATCTCAGCGGTGAAATGGCGAATTCGAAAAATGCCATCGCTGTTTGACCGTAGGAAAACAACGTTTCTGATATTGAGTTAGTTTTGTTTTTGCTGTTTTGCTTTTGTAATAATATTACAGATGATTTTTGAAATATAATGTGTAATTGCAGTACCATGTCCCGCCCGCGGGACATAGGGAGTGTAAGAGGTTAAGGGAAATAAAATTATTTGGTCCTCCACTTGTGTTTTATTCTGTCAGTTTTTTTTTTTTATTAATATATATCATTTAATAGCAAAACTACTCTGGTACTCAGAAAAATACTTGGCCATGCTCGTTATGAATATTTGTTTGTACTTGTTCCTCGGCACAGGCCTAATCAACATACTTCTGGGGGCATAAACTACAATCAGACAGAATTCTGGCACATTTAACCAGCCCATCTCAGGTAGGTGAACTGGTTCTCTTGCAGCTCAGTCACCCTTAGCCCTCCGGGGGCAGGTTGTCATGCTACAATACCCTAAATGTGTTTGTGAAAGAATGGGCGCATTAACAAAGGGTAATATGTACTGCCTTTTGCATTTAAATTATGACAATTGAGTCACACTTAGCTGCAAATAATTAAATAAATATTAAATCATCAATTATTGAATAGTTCCTACAGTAGGTTCTACATGTAAAGTCTAACTTGAAAGTGTCGTGGAGTGAAAAATGTGAAAACTTTGCAGGGGGGTTTAATACTTCTGCAAACCACTGGAAAAAATAATTTCTTTTAATATATACCACTAAGTAATATAACCTCTCTACATACATACGGGAACAAAAAATATTTTATTTAAGTTTAAACTCCAAAAAACGACCCTATTCACCCCACTTTAAAGTACATTGGAAGATTTTGAAGGATGGCAAGCTTGTTGTATGTTAATTAATGACTAATTTAGTGAGTATGCTGGAAACAGAAGCATAAAGTTCAGAGTAAAAATTGGACTCATGAGCTTCACAAAAAGTCCATATGTACATATTGCAAAGATACCTTTGCTTCTGATAATTTTTTTTTTTTTGTCAGTTTTGCATTTAAAGGTATAGTTGTCTTCTCAGATGGGATAAGTGTGTTACAGTCATTCAGATTTCTTGATACAGCTGGCAAGGTTTTATAGGTCTGTGGCAATGTTCCCCGCCCCTGTGTGTATCTTTGTGTTTCATATTGTCTGTTATATGTGGATATAATGGTGCATGGGATATAAATGGATCTGTGTAGCACAAGTGATTTAAAATGCATAGTTGTATTTAGACACAATAACTTCATGTGCACATAAAGTATGTAATAGTATGTAAGAACAGGGATTGCACAGTTTAGTTCACATGCTGGGATTCAAGTGAATAATTATTTAGTAATTGAATCCCCGCACGACTGTATAAATATAGATGTACGAGTCACTCGGGGTTGAGTGTTCGTGAGTGGAGAATGGGAGTGAGAGAGAGAGAAGGCGAAATTAAATAAAATGTCAATTAACAATTGCTATACAAGTGCAGTCATTATGCTTTCCCCCGACAACGCAATTATGTGTGTTTAACGGTATGTTGTCAATAAGTTGGGGCTTGTTAAGTGTTTTTCTGAATGCTATAGGGTAATACCTAGTTAGAAACTGCTTTGACTATAGATTAATAGCAGGATCAAGGTCATGTGCTAAAACTAACGAATAACAAAAAGGTAAAGCTAATTTCTAGTAAATTATTTTGTGCAAGGCAATAGCCCCCCAAAAAATAAACTGTACAGTAGCATATATCAATAAATTAAAGCATGCTTTTTCTTAAGAAATGGATACATGCATTACGCACATGAAGGTGGTGTTATATCTTCCCGGTTACTCTAAAAAGTAATTTTTTTTTTTTTTTTTTCTTTTTTAAGAAAACCAAAATATACAGTAGGCTACTAAAACCATTCCACAAATATTTGTTTATATTAGTAATATCTAATAAAACAAAACTCAGGGTAGCCTACAGTAAACAAAATTTGTTTTATTTTTTCCCAGGATATTTGGCAGCTTTAATTTAAAATAACATGACAAGAAAGGTTTGTACTAACAGTTTATAAGCCACTTCACTCGCACATTTTTTTAAAGAACATATATGGTGGTAGAAAGGTAATCCTTATGCAGCACAAAGCAGTTGGATCTGTTACCAAAGTTGCGAGAGAACTCCTTGAACGCATGCAGAGTCACTATAAGAATGAACCATTGGAAAGTACACAGATGTGCGGAACAATACCAGAAGAGTGTGTTGCATTCCCTGGGCATGACAGTACTTTCTTGCAAGAGGACTCCGTGCATTTCACTCAAGATCCCATTGTTTCTGCCATATTTTGGAACATTTTATTTAGATTTAAATTAATTTTTGGTCTTAGAATACAACTCACAGAATGGGTTAAAGATTAAGCCAGATTCTGGTTAAATTCCTACTTAGACAGCACAAACTAGAAATAAAATAGGTTTTCTTAAGAAATTTCAAACGATTTTATGAGGGTTATAAAAACTAGCTACTTCAAAAGAGACAATGGATTGAACCAGATGCTTTGAAGCTAGGGTTAAGACAAATGGACAATTAACCAAGTGATAAGAGATTTGTGTCTTTTTCTGATTGGTTTAAGGAAAAATCATGATGTCATTGAGAGACTGCATTTAAACTGAGAATACTGAAATGTTCTTTGTATTGCTCTGATCCGTGCTTGGAAAGTGGATACCTGCAAACTGTCACCATGTAACCTTTAAGATCTCTAGTTGTAACTTTGAAACCCAGAACTTTTATCTTCAATAAACTATACTTATCTGGACTCGAAAAGAAGAAGCCAGTGAATTATCTTCTTCTTTCTGCTTTTATTTCTTATTTCAACACCATACCTGCCCGTTTACCAGACGCTGTGCAAAACCAGCTACTGTGCAGTGCCACCATTCTGCCAGACATTGTAATCAACAGCATTAGCCTGGAAAAGGAAGTGGAAATCCATGTCTTGAGCCGAGGAAGAAAAACTTACAGCGACTGTTATCAGACAAACCAGTCTGGGTCTGCTGTACACCTAAAACCCCACAGTATCCAAGAAACTGTGCCCTGCTACCTGCTAGCTAAAGCAACAAAGAGGACAGAGAGGACGGGTGCTGTTGTGGATCCTATTCCGAGGACTGGAGACTTTGTTGCAGCTGTTGTTGATTCTATCGAGAATTGAAACTTTGTTTCAGTTTGATCCAAAGTGGGATTGAAGACTTTGTTGTTGAGAGGAGCATTTGTGCTGGACACTTCAACAGATTGAGTTTCCAAACCAGCTGACCTAAAGTCTAAGCTTCAAGGAACCATTGAGTATAATTCCAGTTACATTTTCCTTTCATGGAACTAAATTAATTAATTGTAACACATTTACATAGTATTGAACTGTTAATTATTTAGTTTGCACACTTTGCGTGTGAAATAACTTTTGGTGAAACTTGATGAAGTAACTATAAGTAATCTACCTCATATTGTTATATGAAGAAGTTCTTTAAAAGTAAACTTGCCAAATACTTAATTTATATACCACTAATAAGCTTAATGTGATACATTCTTAAGATTGTCTGCAATATCTCAGATGTACTCTGTGTATTGGATGTGTGTGTGTGTGTGTGTGTGTGTGTGTGTGTGTGTGTGTGTGAGTGAGAGACTAGCTACTCACAGGCTACTGCCTGCTGCTGATGTTCTAGGGAAAAGCGGTGTCACATTTCAGCTGCCTTCTAGTCAAGCATAAATGAAGTGAGAGGTTTTGAATTGTTTTGTGCTTAGAGACTAAGAGATTTACTTTCTGACTTTTCTGATTTCTGTTTATTATTTGTGTACTTAATAAAATGCTACTATTGATTAACCAATCCATGTGTCTGCATGTGAATGTGTGTTCATAGTAAATCCTCGATCTTTGAAACACGTCAATTTAAATATTATTATTGAGAGAATTAATCAACCCAGATATTAGATGATCAATTATTGAATTGTTTCTACACTGTTACAATCCAGACAGCACAATGTCATTTTGCTCATTGGGTCAACATTGCCCCAACATCAGTGGCCAACCATGTATTTTCCATGGGCCAACATGAATCTGATTATTATTCAACCTTGGCATATGACTCTCTGTATATGTAATATACATATTGTTTGTATCTTTCCTCATTATCACCCAGACAGTCCTCAATGCTTGGTAATAGTTTCTGTGTTTGAGTCTTAATTGCTTAAGTATGTAATTTTGTTATTAGATTTTTCATTTATGTTCCTTTATTTTTTTTTTAAATACGTAATATTGCAACATTTGAACTATCATGATAAAATAATCAAAATATTAAGATCTGCAGAAGTAACTAAGGTGATACTAAAAACAAAATAACACCCAGTTTACTGCAGCAGTGCATATACTGTAGCTTCACATTGCATGGCATTTGTTGTCCTGTGTAGTTGTTAATGCTGTCTTGGTTAATGTTGTTACCCTGTAGAAAACGTAACCTAGAATTTGGTTAGAATGCTGTGTTTGCAGTACTAAGTTATCCACCCCACAATAAGATAAGAGTAGATGGTACATTATAGTAAATTGTAGCGTATACCATGGCTAGAAATAATTGTATGCTAAAGGAGTAATTAACTATACAACTGTGCATGCAGATGAACAAAAAAAAAAGTCATGTACATTTTTTTTTTTTTTTTTACATAATACATTGAATGTATTTGTTCCTCAAGTTGTATGCGTTGTTTTGTTTTCCAATGGGTTGTGTGCGTTGTTTAATGAGATGCATTTAATATCACTTTTCCAAGTGGAAAATGTATGTTTGTACTTTTTCAAGTTGCAGATTCAATAAGCAGTCAATAAACGAATATTGAAAAATAATCTTTGCTACGCAAGTACCACCATCTTGTAGATCTGTTGTCTTCTCACATCAAAATATCCCCAAAATAACTAGTAAGTAAATAATACTAAATAAATACATCTTACAGATTTGCAATCTGGTCCAATTAAGTGGTCTTCATTTCATTATGTACATTAATCATCACTCAATCACAGACATTAAATATAATCTGATAATAAATGCATTCTTGTGAAACATTAGTATTTAAAAATAATATAAAGCATTGTTAAATAAACATTACAACAATGTATCACTTTCAGTGGAAATGCATTTTACAGACATTTTACCCAAATTACTCATTTTAGCAAAATATCTGGTATAGTCCTGCCCACTTTCGGTGAACTCATGTGAGTAATCTAAGTATGAGTATTCATACGAGTATTAGTTTCTAAGCATCAATACAATCAAGAATAATGGATTCTCAGTAGATTCCTACTGGAAAAAGCAATGAACCGAGTGATGCAACAAACATGGGCACCCTCATCCAAAATCAACTTGGTACTAATTTGAGCAAGACCACGCTTACTGCCTCCCGGTTCCAAAATGAGTCAAATAATCAAATGAATTCTAAGGGGTGTTGTAGCCTACCACCTGGAGTTTCAGTGAAAATATCTGGAAGATGCTTTACAGTAAATCAGATGATTCTGTGAGTAGGTCAGTTTATTACTAGAGGTTATATTTAGCAACTACAAAAAAAAAAAAGAATAATAGTTATATATACACATATGATTTATTGGAGTGAATTGTACATGTATTTATATACTGGGGGAATACAGTATAACACATATAAACACTATTTTCTGCCCTTGAGCAACGAATAGTATTTTTATTTAATGGCAAGTGACAGGGGTGTGCAGAGAACCCATTACTAATAATAGTACTCATACTTAGAAACCAATGTTCTTACTATTATTTTGTTTGTTTGTTTGTTTGTTTGTATGTCGTACATTTTTACACCACATTCTGACTAGCCACATGCCCTAATTTTAATAGAATACACTTACACAATACAAGTAAATGTAGTTCAACACTGTAAAAAATAATGGTGTTTATATAAACACAAACCTGGTGTTCAAATCAATAAACAACAACACCAGAATAATGTGTTTTTTTTTTTTTTTTCGCAAAAGTTTGCGTTTACATGTATATTTATTTAACAGACATCTACCACTATTCAGTGTGAAACTTTGTAGTCTTCCTCTTTCACATAATTTTATCAGACACTTGGTGCATCTTCTAGGTTTATGTGTCCAGCAGTTGAGAGTGGTACTTTGACTTTATTGGAGTTGTTGCTGAGAATGTTGACTCGCACAACCAAGGCCAGACAATAACAAGCAGCTCTAAGGTGCTAAAATCCAACATTTCCATTGGCGTTGAAGAAGATTTTTGCGACATGAAAAGCAAAAAAGTGCCTTACATGTATTTCAAGGCTAACTCTTCGACGGAGTATTTACACTCACATTGTAATACATGTAGGGATTTCTTTATTTTGTTTTGCTTTTGGTGTTGCTCACCTCGCTGAAGTCGTGTATGTAAATCCAATTTTATACACCTTTTTAGCAGATAATGAATAAGCTGTAAGCAAGGAAGTAAAGAACACCCAACAATCTAAAAATGCACTGCTTTCATCTTCCTATTTTACCAACAAATGCACAAAATGGTCAAAGTACACAAGCCTGATGACGGTGTCTATTACTTCTTTTATTTACTAATCAAAAATGCAATTTGCCTCACCATCAAAAGAAGGTCCCCAGCAAAAACACATACAATAATTTGGCTATTTGAGCATATGTTTCAGTATTCTGAAAGCCAACTAAGGTTAAACATTAGCAGTGACAATATATTGTTATTTTTACTTCTGATCCTCTATAAATATTAGACAGTCACCCATAAGCAGGTCACAAGTGTATTGAATGCATGAGAACACTGATATTTTCAATCTAGTATCAGTTTCTTACAGACACACCACCCCAGTGACCCTTATTTCACTTACACAATTGTCCTTGCTCTTGACCTGTATGAATTTGTTGGTTCAGTTTTTTATTAGAGCTATCAAAAGCTTTTGATTTAGTTGACAACACATTGCAGTTAACTAGATTGAATCTATATGAATGTCTTTTTACAATTGCAGTTGAATTGCTTTCTAATGTATAGGCCAGTCAGCAATTTGCAGTTTTATCAAACCAGAGCACTGAAGCACTGTGACAGAAATACAATGATTCTTGGTAGTAAATCTCCCTCCCGACCTGTGAGGGTGCTAAACAGCGAGAACAGAGTTACCTGGATGGGCCTGACAGTTTTTTTCCAGGGTTCAAGGGAAGTCGGCTAGCTAGAAAGGGGGCGGGACTCCATTGCATTAACGCATTGACCTGGAAGGGAAACGACGTGGTAGCTGCAGAGTGGAAGGGCGGTTGCACTCGTTTACCAAGGGGTTATGTGTGATGGCATGAAATGTTCCATTGCTTTGGTTTATGTTTTGAACCTAGAAGGACCTAGAAGGACTGTGAGAGACCCTGTGAGGTATAACAGTAATGTGAGGGTTTTGTTTGTTTGTTTGTAATTTGTCTTGTTTATAAAGACAGCTAACATGATTCCGGAGCTGTTGCCAAGGGCCAGTACAAAGCCGGAACAAAAGTGCACTACTGTCACTAATAAACTGTATCACCCACCAAGAGCACTACTGCACACATCCAGGACTGGTGAGTGTGTTAGTATTATTGTGGGGCGGATATTTCTGTTTATTGTTTGGGATTGTGACCCATTGTTATTTACTCCGTGCAATACACATTGTTGTGTATTGACAGGGTCTTGTTATTTGGTCACCAGACCTGGAGAAAATAAAATCCCTTTTCCAACTAGATTTTAACTCTCTTGTCTGTTTAGTCATGCACTGCATCACTCTTGCACCTGTGTCCACTTAACCACTTGGCCATAAGTACCCATAGGATTCTAACCTTGGATTATGTTTATGCTCTGTTTTTATCAATCTTATTTTCTGATGTTTAAATTTATGTTAAAGAGTAAATTAAATTAAATGAAAGCATATGCATGTGACATATATTGAATGTTTTATTTATTTATTTGTGTAATTATTATGAACCATATATAGTCAAAAACTACCACAGTAAAGGTAACAGTGAGCTATTGAAGTCCACTAAATTTGACTTTAAATGGTTGGGCTGATGAAGGTTATATCTTTGCAAACTGTGACGTATAACTTTGCATGGATCTTGCAAGAAGTTATACAACACTGTGAACTGAGGTCTATTACACATTTGTACTGATCTAATTGGCTGGAGGCTGTATAATCAACTTGCCCAAATTTAATAAAACATTGAACTTTGATATTCACCATTTGAGAACAATGGACACTTATATGTTATTCTATATCCTGTGGATTTAAATCATGGTGACACACTTAAAACTATAATATGTATAACCTGAAGTGTGCTGACAAATGTATAGTTTATGATAAGACACACGGTTTTCTTTGTATTTCTAACACTTTAAAAAAAAATATTTGTCTTTGTTTGAGGTAACTTCATGGGTTTCTATATATTATGGTAATCCTTATCTCCATAGATGGTTAGAATACTGGATTTTGTCATTATGCACAAATATTACAGTGTTGTTGACTTTATTTTATGCATTACTGGACTGTTTATTTAAAATATTTGCTTGCCTAACTTAGAAGCATATTAAATCAAATGTATTTGCATTGCAATAGGGGGCACAGTAGTTTGCAGAAGCCTGACATTCGTTAGCATTTTATGGATACCAATTAATGAATATCACTATAATCTATTTTAGGATTGAAACAAGCATTAGCCTATGTATGCTGTTGAGTAAGCATGTATGTTTGGCATGCATTCTTAAAAACATATATATTATATATATATATATTATATATATATATTATATATTATATATATATCTATATATATATAGATATATATATATAATATGAACCATCCCCTGTATAACCATGGTGTATCCATGGACCTTTGTAGAATGTGTCTGAACTATTCTAAATGGGAATGATTGTTAATTTGTACACAATATATGTAGTTGTATAATATTTGTCTACATATATTTGGATCATATCTATTTATATTACTATTAGAGGAAATCTGCATACAACAATATTAATTACACTGTAGGCTATAAGAAAACATAAATATCCTACAGGAAAGAATTTCAAATCTTAGTGTCAACTTGTATTTTGTTTGTTTTATCCCCCCCCCCCCCCCCCTCCAATACACAGCCATATTATATATTCACCTGTGGTATAGAAAGATTAACATTGATTTATAGATCAAATAATTCCAAACAATATGGTTTTTGCCTTACATTTCATTACTGTTTTGCTGCGTAGGAGAGACCACAATATGTAAAGCTTCTCAGAATACACATCCGCCTTGGTTTTAGATTTAATCTATCCCCATCTAAATATGAGCTTTACAGCCAGTGTTTACAGACCAGTGTGTAATAAAAACTCCTTCAGGCATTAATAGTATGCATCAGTAAGATTTAGCAACTGCACCCTCAATCATTCAATCAATTTTATTTTGATATGGCGCCATTCCTGTACATAGCATAAAATACATCAGCAATTGTTAATAAAATGACATCAGATATATTAAAAGACACATAAAAAATACATTATAAACAGCATTCAAAAACAGCAATTTTTTAAGAGTCAATACAAAAGACATTACAATATGTACAGTAAATACATTAGAAACATCCATTATAAGTTATAATTAAAAAAAATAATAATAATTACCAAAAGCCAAGGAAAACAAGTGTGTTGTTAAAAAAAAGTGAAATGCTGTCTTCAAGATAAGATGGATAGTTTTAATGATGCCTTTGTTTTAGTAATGACAGGCGTTTTTATGATTTTTTCTTAACTTCACTGATCTTACATGGATTTCAATTAAGTAATCAAAGCTTTGCTGTTTCATTAGTCTCCTCAGTCTGAAGCAGCCTTTGTGTTAATCAGCTTTCAAAAACATTATTCCTCCATACAGTATGATGAGGTTTTCAGTTAAGCCATCATTAAGAGGCCCATTACCATTTATTGCTTTAAATTTCTGCCAGAATCATTAGATTGAAATTGAAAAACGTGTACAATTTTTTTTTTTTTTTAATGTTTCATTCATAAGAGCTACTGTGCATGTGTGACTTTGAGTAAAGTGTGATAGGATCGTTACAGAAAATAAACATGCCAAGTAGTGGGAGTCAATGTATGTTGTTATACTAAATAAACAACATCAATTTACAGATTTGTTGCATAATTTAGGTTAATTATAAAACACCTCACTTGAAACATTTAACTAGTCCAGAGCAAAACAAAGTGAATTCACCTTGTTAGTTTATAAGAACATAAGAAATTCTAAAACTAGAAAAGGCCATTCGGCCAACCTATGCACGCTCGTTTTGATGCAAGTGTGGTCCGTTGGCATGAAATGAAACCTCTGGGAATCGATAGCTAAACAGACCACCCTTCCTCCGGCTAGCTAGCTAGGGGTCTTATGGTTACAGAGGGAATTCTAGCAGTTACTTTGTTAAACCCCTTGACAATTTAATGCACGTACGTCAAATGAAAACCCACTTACAGTACCATGCTGTACCTGAATCAAGTTTCCCATTCTATTCTAAGTCACGTTTCTCGGTCTGGTTACTTTATAGGAAAGCCAGCTGCAAAAGGGAAGCTGTTTGGTTTGAAATGGCAGTGATACGATGAAATACTATCAAAATACAACACTGGGTCAAGGCAATAAAGCAGGCGTCTGTGGCAGCCAGATCCATCACAATGCCTGTGCAAAGTAACGCTGTACATGCATTTGTGACTTTCCCTCCAACAAAAGGGAAGCAGAGACCGCGGAGTCTGCTATGAAAATGAAAACAAAAGAAAGGACACAAGAAAAATGTGCAGTGGTTGCAAAAGCAACCCCAGGTTCTGTTTTATTAAACATTTCAATAAATGACACAGAGCAAGTTGATAATGGCACACTGTGATGGAAATATAATGAGTTCTGGTTGGAAATCTCCCTCCCGACAGGTGAGGGTACGAAGTAGCAAAAGGAAAGTCTTTGGGCCGGCTGGCCGGACAGTTAATTTCCAGGGTCGGGAAGTTGGACAGCCTGGAAGAAGGCGAGACTCCGTTGCAGGAACGTATTGACCTGGAGGGCAAATGAGGTAGAAGCTGCAATCAATAAAAGCAGTTGCAATTGTTTACCAAGGGGTCATGATAGCATAAAGAGGCTGGAGAATGGTTAATCTTTTCCATTGCTTGGCTTGTATTAACGAACTGGAAGGATCGTGAGAGATGCAGAGAAAGCCTTGTGAAAGTATTCGTGAGTGTTTGTTTGTTTTTCGTGTTATTAGTAATTGTCTTGTTTGTATGACTTGTGTATTGCAAAAGCTTTGTTATTTACTGGCTGGTCATCAGACCATTGGATTTAAAAACAAATACAAACAATCCATTTCACCCGTACTTTGTTGACTGTTCTTTGGATTACTCACCAGCACCGCACCTGCTATACATCTGCTACTAATTGCCACTTTGCCACACACACGTTTTGATGTTGTTTCATTTTTCATTTGATAATTGCTATTTACTGATTATTAATCATTAGCATTATTAGCAGTGGTTTTGTTTTCTTTTTTTTCTTTTTTTTTAAACAACCTTGTTTTTATCTCTATTTTGAACATGAGGGTTAATGAAAACACAATTTAGGTCATTTATTTGTATTTTATTCATCATATGTTCAGGTTTTTGGTCGTTCTTTTTCACTTTGATAGAAGCTATGACCTGGTTTGTTTACATAGCTATGTACCGCTTCCTCAAGAACTACAATTCTCTGGGAAGTCTCTTAACATCAGAATGGTAGATTATCAGAGAAGACAGGTGACTGAAGTGCACAAAATCAGTCACTTTTAAAATTATATTTCTTTCATACTGAACAGGAATGCCTGAAATTAAATATAAGCACATATTTTAATTTTTTTTGTTTGTATAAAAGAGCTTTGTTTACAGAACTTGTACTTTTCAGGTTGTTATACTCTATTACTGTTATATATACTATATATATATATATATATATATATATATATATATATATATATATATATATATATAATATATATATATATATACAATGCTCACCCGTTATAACATGTCCCATTATTGGTTCGGTATCGGTTATAACACGGTAGGGTCGTGGCTCCCATTTGCTCCATAATGCCATTACAGTAGCCCTTTTACACTCGTTATAAGGTGGAACATAAATAGCATGGTCTTGTAACTATGGCTCATCAGTATTGCGTTATAAACTGTGAGCACTGTATATGTAAGGTATAAACCACAACAGGCCGTGCGGTTCCCATGATATATACCATGCCTGGGGTGGTGATAAGGCCCAAGGCATCAGCCGAGGGCTTTCAATTACCCCAGAAGTGGTATATATCATCGGAACCGCACAGCCTGAAGTGGTTTATACTGCTTATAACACTGCTACCTGTCATTTGTGGGAAGAAAAATAATCAAAATAATTAAAGCATATTTAATTAAGACAAAACCAGAAACTTTTATTGTATATACACCTGCAGTGTAATATAGTCCCAAAATTAATTTAATTCATTATTTGCTTATTAAAAATAAATTACACATGTTAGTTTATTGTGAATTTCTGCATCGAAATTACCATCTCACTAAAAACTGGAGGACTGGATTCAAGCTGTGGTGATGGGCGGAGTTTCAAATGACACTAAGGAAGTAAGGAGAGCAGCTGTGATCGGGACTGATGCCGGATCTTGAATTGAGTTTGTGAACTTGTTATATGCGGGTCACACAGATTCTAGTATGTTTTCATACTTTTAGAGCTCAAAATATGTTTTTGTTAGTTGTCGGACACCCTCATGTCCAAGTCGTGCCAGATTAAGTTAACGATTGAACCAGACTTTACACACCAATCCAACTGCGGTGTCAGGGGACAGTAACTCAGTTTTCTGCAGACGCTTAAAATCCAGGCCGGTAATTCGGCGGGTCGTGTCTGGCCTTGTCATTACCTGCTTTTCTAAGACTTTTCCTGACTGACAGGTATACACTACTGCTGGTTTTAAACTCACTGTCAGCAGAGAGGTTAAAACTTCTACTGTTATAATACTGTATGTATTTAGTCCAGCTCAGCATAAAATATATGTATATAAAACCAGAGACAGAATACTGGTCCTCAGTTGAACTGCACTGGCATAAAATCCCCTTATGTTGTTGAGATTTTTTGGACATGTTTTCATAAAATGAATGTCCATAATTTTTTTCTTTATGTACATTAACCAGTCCATGCTATAGTTTTTTTTTTGGTTTGTGTTTTGCTACAATCTTTGTTTTCTTCTATTTCATTTAGCTGTTCCTCATCTACTGTTATGTGTCTATTCTTGCTGGTGCATTTATTATATTTATTTTTATTTTTTTTCAGATGGACTGCTGTCTTCCCTCAGAAAGAGTTGTACCAAGTGTTGTTCATCCCCAAATATATTAAAGGGAATAAATAGGTGGAATGCCACTCATTTTTCACAGCTGTTTTGTAACTAATAACAAATTAAATGTCAGTTTGTCATTGAATTTAGAATGTAGTGGTGCATAATGATTTATTCAGTGTGAAGCGGCTCATTAGTATGCAAGCCATACTATACGCTATATATATATATATATATATATATATATATATATATATATATATATATATATATATATATAAAACTTGTTTCAACTGCTGTCAAAACTCTTATTGTTTGTATCAGTATGGAACAGACCGGGAGCCAGTTGAGGAATCCTTGCTATTGATTGGCTGGTTAAATACAGGCCTATTAGCTTCAGTCTGGTTAGATGGATTATACAGCAGCAGAAGGAGTCTAGGCAGAGAGACTGAGAGAAAAGCTAGAGCTGTGGGAGACAGGGAGAACCAGCTTCAGAATATGATTGCTGTTACTTGATAACACAGATACCTATTGCTCACACTGTGGACAATTTCCTGAGTTGTTTTGTTCATCTGAAAATGATTCTAGTCTCGGGGCCTGACAGTGACACGAGTGTGAGCCTTGGAATTGTTCTTTTCATTAGCATCTTGTATTCAGCATCTGCAGCTTTGAAGATATTGCATCTGCTTACCTGAGGCATACACTTTTAAGTCTACACTGGGATCTCTATGTAAGTAGGTAGGAAATTATTTTATATTGCAATTCTTCTATTCTGTTTCTTTGTGTCCGTGGTATGCATTTCAGTGATTGCCAAAGGTAAAAAGAGATCTATATGATAAGTTCAATATATTCTATATGCACACATCATATGCATAAATCTTTATGCAGCTGCTCTTTTGAATGAAATGTCAAGTCTGGAAAAAGTCTATGTACCATCTTCATGAAAAACAAATATCTGCAGATCAATATGCAGTGCTGTGCCTGTAGTACTGTTAATGTTGCATAGCTAGGTTTGCACATATTTCAAGAATTTGCATCAGTGTAATCTACTATATTCTAATATGTGCACATACTTATATACATCATTATTATCATATATACAACATACTTACCAGAATGCCATGTGAAATAAAACAGCATGTGTGACACAAATGTTGAAGCTTTATGTACACATTTATTTTAAGTATAAACACTATTGAATAGTAAAAAAAAAAAAAAAAACACACCAGGTTGTGTTGGAAGATGCTGATTTATCCAGTGTCTCTGCCTTGGGATTTGGGCACTGCAGTCCTGTCAGGTAGATGGCTTGCTTGAATGTGACAATGACTCCCACTCTATTGAATGCCCCACTATTGCTGTAGATAAACTTCTAATATATGGGTTATACAGTAGAAAAAAGTCTCTGTTGCTTTTATTGAAAGTGATACACAAGAAAGCAATATTACCGAATTACCTTTCAAATTGATGTCTTTGGGGGAAAAAAAAAAAAAAACAGGAATCCCTTAGTAAAAGAATTTTCTACAATTGTGAAACTTTCAGTTAATTTATATATATCATATATAATATATATATATATATATATATATATATATATATATATATATATATATATATATATTTCAACTGTGATGATTTGCATTTCCATTTTCATAAACTAAGCTTGCTTGAGTCTTGATGGATAGATAGATGAAGGAATTTAACAAACACAGAAATTCTAAAGCTACTATGAAGAAAGACTCTTAACTGAATAAAACACACACGTTCAACATTTTTACTGCAGTTGCAAAATACAAGCATTTCATTACTTTTATGTATTGCTTTACAAGCTGTTAATATCGTATCTGTGCCCTACTGCTGCAAAACTGCCGCTGTCCTAGCTAGAGACACTGTGCTTCTCAGCTAGATATCTACAGTGCATTTCTTTCCCAGCTGGGATCTGCAACTGGTTGAGCATCTGCTGCTGGTGTGAAGTGCAAAATGGTTGAAACTTGCAAAGCAAAACTTATATTTACCTTCAGATTACTTTCATTCAGGTGTAGATTTAACATATTCCTATATTTAAAAAAAAAAAAAAAAAAAAAAAAAAAATGTGTTTGCGTAAATTGTAAACTGTTGACTTGAGATTTGAAAAATATAAGCATACATGTGTGATGTTGTTATATCTGTAATTATGATGCATTGACCAAATCAACAGAAATAAAACAATTTGTAACTTTATTCTTATAGTCTAATAAGCATGTGTAGCTGTTTAATAATTCCATGCACTGTAAGTAGTTATTATTTTTTGGAACAAACATCTTTAGTGTTTTTTTTTTTTTTTTTTTTTTTTTTTTTTTTTTTTTTTTTTTTTTTTTTTGTTTGGGGAGGACCGTGTAACTTGAACGACTTTTCTAATAGATTAAAGATTGTTTTATCTTTTTTTTAAACCAGCATACCTCACCCCAACATAATAATAATAATAATATAATAATAATAATAATAATAATAATAATAATAATAATAATAATAATAATAACAACAACAGCACAGCCACCTGTCAATTATAACATAATGTCTTTATTAAATTGGTATGGTGCATATTTACTGTTTCTGGAAGAAGAAATTAATAGTTGCATGACACTTTTCTTTTGCAAAAGATTTTAAAAGCAGTATATTTAGCTGGCTGTTTGCAATACTAATCTCAGTCATTTTGTCTCTGCATGGCACAGAGGTTGCCTTGGAAATATAGTTCATTTATTTTCATAGACACCGTAGACCATAGGGGCTTTTTCTGATAGTTCTGGAGTTCATAGCTAGGTACAGCAGAAAGATACAAATGATTATGTCTTGAGGAAGTTCTGCATGAATGGGTTTGCTTAACATTCTCCTCTGTAAGTCTGCAGGTGTTTATTGAGGTTTTTTGCATGTCAGGCACAGAAGTGAGCGTTTTATAAGGTGGCGCTGCAGTTCCACAAGAAGTTTTTTTTTTTTCCCCCAGAATACTCCTCCTGGGGAGCTTACTATCTTACAATTCACTGGTGATAAACAAAAAGCCCATTCAATTACTATTATACAATCTACTGTGTACTTTATATTTAATAATATGAGTTAGAAGGTACTTGCATAAAAATATAAGCTTTTCTATATTCGAATATTGAAACATTTCTATTGTGGTTAGTATGAGCTTTTTTTTCTAAATATGTTGCATTTAAAACAAAGCCAAACAAAGTTATTTTAAACTAAGACTACAAAATACAGTAATGTAAATAGATTAAGCTGCATGTTGAAGGGCTTTAAATTAGATACATTTCATTCAGTGTAATTGATAAAAAGAATAATTAACATAGCAAATTTTGACTGAGAATTTGTTATAATTTTTTGTTTTGTTTTTTTGTTTTTGTTTTTGAACTAAGAAATAATTGAGCCTACCCCCATAATTCTGTCTGAACACAATATGCATGTGGTAAAATTAGGTTCTCTTACATTAGACAACATCACTCTGTTCATTTAAATACATTAGGAACTTAAATTACCTGTGTGGCCCTGTGCAGTTGTGATTTTAAAGTGAGTTAGAGCTGGGTGCTGGCACAAATTAGATGGCTCAAGCCAATCAAGAAAAAGTGGGAGGCAAAAAGTGCTAGGAAATCCAGAGCAACGGAAATTAAAGAAAACAGCAGCACTAGTGATTGCCTTTGCGGTGATTGTGTTTGTTCTGGGTTAAATATATTTCCAGATTGATCATTTATTTTGGATGTATTAAGTCTCCTACAGCCAATAAAAATATGAGTACATTTTCAGTAAAGAGTGATTGAGAATATGCCCTTACTCTATAAAAAGACAAAGTGAACAAAAACCCAAATGCAGCTGAATAGGGTGGTGTATGGACCTACCCAGGGTTAGAAACTTACAAGATTGCGACTAGTACGTTTTGAAACTTGCTAGTCCTGGTGTGAACTTGCTAGTCCTTATGTGAAGTGCCTAAGTTGGAATCAACAATAGTTGGGGTCCCTAAAAATAGGCTTAGATTTTATTTTGCTAAAAAATTAGATTTACATTTTTTTTTTAAGAACACCTTCGTAGACGCTCATACAGATTGACTAATCACCTGTTTGTACCTGGTACTAAGCAACTGCTTTACTGTGTGCTGAGAAACTGACACTGACAGCACCAGAAGGGAAGACCAAGGAAAAAAATTCTCTCAGCTGTGTCACCTTGCCAACCATGAAACTCTGCATAAAACTGACACCGATGACATAAATGAAATATGTATTTTGTTATACATTACAATTGTTGCTATTTACAAAAATGCTGGCTGGCTATGAATTACTATCTACAGTAATTAATGTACTCACTTACACATGCGGTCTTCACTAAAGTCCCAATTTAAAGACAGTACATTTCACTGTAGCCCTCGGGATGAAATTGTTAGCTGGGTGGCTATTTATTTATTTATTTTTTTAATTAGAAGTAGGAGAAAACCGCTTCAGCAAGTACAATAGAATCTGCCAGAACTGACGGACGCGTGTCTAGTAGGTTTAGATATTTTGTGTTTCCCTCATTTTTCTTTTGTATTTGTTTGTATACAGATATTTTGTATACATGGATTTTATATGTTTAACAGATCTTCTTGTGAAGCATCCACAGTATAATTTGACAGAACAGGCAATTTATTTGCACTATGCAGGACCCCCATTGGTGCTTGAGCCCAAGAGCGCTCACGGAATCACCACCTGTGCACCTGTTATCAATGAATGAAGCCTGGTTTTGAAACTAACTGATTACTGCACATCAATACTGTATTGGTATAAGACAAAGTGTGTTTTAAAAAAGTAATTTCAGCTTCCAATCACTTAAAATATGCTGACGATAATGTAAACAACACCAAGCTACAGACAGTAAGTCCCAAGCTTTAAAAGTGTTACTGTTTACAGATAAGAACTCAACTTTATTATGAATATATTGTGTTATTATGTTTTAAGCAACATACTATAATAATGTTCATTATGGTAATTGTTTGTTTATTAGTTTTAAAATGTTTAGTAAAACGTGGCCTATTATTTGACCTTGTTCGTACAACTGGACCCCTTTACTAATGACATCTTCAGTCACGATCGTAACCCAGTATAAATCCACTTATTTTTTAAAATAACTTTACACTTACTTCAAAAAGACACAACGTGTTTCAGTAAATTCAAACAATAAACTTCACATCCCGTGCAGAGGGAGAACACAAACGTAAAACATCATCAAGTGGGGTTGGCATTGCAGGGGAGACGAAGGGAGGTTTCAGTTCCGATCGAGTGACTTTTTCTAAGCGTTACTTGTGAATGCTTATTCACCACTGCTGCACCCCGTTAGAAAACTGACTTTTTTAACACAAGATTGAACGTGAGAGTATATGTGTGCATCTGTTTTAAGTACTCGCCCAGAGGACTACTGAGACACAGACATCAACTAATCCTCATCAAATTTAATTTGCCTCAGCGAGTGTGAATTTCTAACCCTGAACCTACCCTACTAACAACTTCACGGGATGTATTACATTATTTCAGCAAAGGGGCTTATACTTGTAAACAGATTGCTGCATAGTGTATTTGAAACCATTGATCTTTACAGTGGACATGTCAGATGGTGACTGATCAACCACACAGAGATTAATTCCAGGACACAAGTACTTAAAATAATATGTGAGTTCTTCAGTCTATTGGAGAGCTGTGATATATCTTCACATTGTCATACCACAACTCCAGCATTACTAGGCAAACTTCTTTATCATATCCACACAGTGTCATTTTTTTCATAGAGAGACCTTAAACTAAAATTATTATCTTGATCTGATGTCATTCAAGTTTTGGAAAAAAAGTAATACTATTACTTAGAAAACTGACAAAACACCACCCACTGGATACTGGTGGAATTTAAGAATAAGAGACAATCATATGGCTTAAATAAAATGTAAGCTACAAATAACGTTTTACTTTGATGCATAATTTTGTGTGTATATATATGTGTGTATATATATGTGTGTGTGTGTGTGTGTGTGTGTGTGTACATTATATATAACTATATATATATATCACATTTATATCCATATATTATATGTATATAGTATATGTGTTATATGTGTGTGTATACACTATCAAACATATACACACACACACAGTGGCTTGCGAAAGTATTGACCCCCCTTGGCATTTTTCCTATTTTGTTGCCTTACAACCTGGAATTAAAATTGATTTTTTGGGGGTTTGTATCATTTGATTTACACAACATGCCTACCACTTTGAAGATGCAAAATATTTTTTTATTGTGAAACAAACAAGAAATAAGACAAAAAAACAGAAAACTTGAGCGTGCATAAGTATTCACCCCCCCAAAGTCAATACTTTGTAGAGCCACCTTTTGCAGCAATTACAGCTGCAAGTCTCTTGGGGTATGTATCTATAAGCTTGGCACATCTAGCCACTGGGATTTTTGCCCATTCTTCAAGGCAAAACTGCTCCAGCTCCTTCAAGTTGGATGGGTTCCGCTGGTGTACAGCAATCTTTAAGTCATACCACAGATTCTCAATTGGATTGAGGTCTGGGCTTTGACTAGGCCATTCCAAGACATTTAAATGTTTCCCCTTAAACCACTCGAGTGTTGCTTTAGCAGTATGCTTAGGGTCATTGTCCTGCTGGAAGGTGAACCTCCGTCCCAGTCTCAAATCTCTGGAAGACTGAAACAGGTTTCCCTCAAGAATTTCCCTGTATTTAGCGCCATCCATCATTCCTTCAATTCTGACCAGTTTCCCAGTCCCTGCCGATGAAAAACATCCCCACAGCATGATGCTGCCACCACCATGCTTCACTGTGGGGATGGTGTTCTCGGGGTGATGAGGTGTTGCGTTTGCGCCAGACGTAGCGTTTTCCTTGATGGCCAAAAAGCTCAATTTTAGTCTCATCTGACCAGAGTACCTTCTTCCATATGTTTGGGGAGTCTCCCACATGCCTTTTGGCAAACACCAAACATGTTTGCTTATTTTTTTCTTTAAGCAATGGCTTTTTTCTGGCCACTCTTCCGTAAAGCCCAGCTCTGTGGAGTGTACGGCTTAAAGTGGTCCTATGGACAGATACTCCAATCTCCGCTGTGGAGCTTTGCAGCTCCTTCAGGGTTATCTTTGGTCTCTTTGTTGCCTCTTTGATTAATGCCCTCCTTGCCTGGTCCATGAGTTTTGGTGGGCGGCCCTCTCTTGCCAGGTTTATTGTGGTGCCATATTCTTTCCATTTTTTAATAATGGCTTTAATTGTGCTCCGTGGGATGTTCAAAGTTTTGAATATTTTTTTATAACCCAACCCTGATCTGTACTTCTCCACAACTTTGTCCCTGACCTGTTTGGAGAGCTCCTTGGTCTTCATGGTGCCGCTTGCTTGGTGGTGCCCCTTGCTTAGTGGTGTTGCAGACTCTGGGGCCTTTCAGAACAGGTGTATATATACTGAGATCATGTGACAGATCATGTGACACTTAGATTGCACACAGGTGGACTTTATTTAACTAATTATGTGACTTCTGAAGGTAATTGGTTGCACCAGATCTTACTTAGAGGCTTAATAGCAAAGGGGGTGAATACATATGCACGCACCACTTTTTTCCGTTATTTATTTTTTAGAATTTTTTGAAACCAGTTATTTTTTTCATTTCACTTCACCAATTTGGACTATTTTGTGTATGTCCATTACATGAAATCCAAATAAAAATCCATTTTAATTCCAGGTTGTAAGGCAACAAAATAGGAAAAATGCCAAGGAGGGTCAATACTTCCACAAGCCACTGTATATATATATATATATATATATATAATTATATCAATAATATATATATATATATATATATATATATATATATTCAGTATATCTATGTAAGTGAGGATTTTTCTGCCACGTTTGTGATCTTTTCACTGTCATGTAAAATATAAATTGGTCAGTTAAGCCGTTTACCAGTAACCAAATCACAATTGCTGCTTGACCACAGGCAGGTGCGTCTCATTATAGGCTCTATAGCCAATCAGCCTCCAACCCCCTCCCCACAAGGTATTCTGGGGATGTAGTCCTGCAATTGTACTTTCTTTCCTTTGCTGTCTTCCACAACAAAATCATTGTGGGCAAGGGCATATTCTTCTGGGGTTGTTGTATTTTTGGGCAATTTTTTAACATTTTGCCAATATTTCCAATTTGGATTTAACTTCGACGAGGGAGTAAATACTCACGAGCAAGAACAATGCTCTGTTTCTAATTGCAATTTCTTCTTGCAAGCGTATTACAATCCATTAGAAATGTAAGAATTTGGCTGCCATGCAGTAGTTGGGATGGGTTTCACCCTTTGCGGTTTTATGTCTGACCAGGTCCGACATTACAATTTTCCCTTTCCAGTCCGATGTTGGACCCTGTCTGACATCATCACAAAGACGTCAAGCACAGGTCTCTAGTTGCTTTTTCTCTGGAAAAAGCCGAAAAAAACTTTCAATTGCCGAATGAGACTGATAGGAGCCGAGAGAAGCCGAAAAAAAAGGGGCAGATACACAATTCCTTAACTGGCCACAAAACTGTATACAATGTTAAAAACCAAAAAGTAACGGGGTCCAAACTCAACGTTTTTCAAAAAAATTTTTTTTTTTAACAATACACATAGCCCCTGCACCACAGAGATAACACAGACACAAACAAAGAAGATAGCTGCTTCTGTATCCAGTGCTCAAAGAATATCACAGGCATTTGCAAAGCTTTTTGCTTTTTTAGTAATAAAATAATGACTTGGATCGCATTATTGAGGAGTTTGGTGATAAAACGAGTGATCAGGAGAGGATTTATCAGAATGCATGACTATGAAGAGGTATGTGAAAAATACAGCGAAAAAGAGGTGGGGCTTGGCTGGAGATGCAGTACTGAGTGTCCTTTTGATATGCAGTGTCTTTTAAATCTGTTTTACTGTGTTAAACAGCGTGTGTAAGATAAACAGCATGTGTGAAAATAAATTGGACCTGATGTGCCTGATAAGCACTGAATAAATGGACCGCAAAGGGTGAAAGTATTTAGAACGAATCAATGTGAGATATGTCAGGAATGAGGGATATTGCACAACTGCACTGTTATTTTCATTTATTTATTTCATAGGAAAAAAGGTCACATCAACGTGAATTGAGTAACCAATAGCAGTGTTTTATTGGATATACACCGATAAGAAAATAAAATAAAAAAATGTATTGTGGGTTATATCAGTTAAAAGAGAAAATCAGAAGCCCTGGGTATAAACCACAATGGGCCATGTGGTTCCCATGAAATACACACGTCTGGATGTTGATTATGTTCGCGGTGTGGAAAAGTTGGTGATGTACCAGTTCTGTGGCGTTTCATCCCCAGACATATTCAAGAAAATGGGGGGGAATGTTTTTGTGGCAGTGGTTTTATAGCTAATAAATAAAATGTCAGTTTGTAATGGAATTTTTATAATGTTGTGTGAATTGATGTATACAGTGTGAAGAGGCTCTATGCAAGCCATGCGTATGCTCTATATATATGCATGTGATCCATGTGATGCTGTTTAACCAATCAGAGGTTGTTATTTTTCCAAGCCATAGTATATATATATATATATATATATATATATATATATAATATATATATATATATATATATATATATATATATATAAGAACATAAGAAAGTTTACAAACGAGAGGAGGCCATTCGGCCCATCTTGATCGTTTGGTTGTTAGTAGCTTATTGATCCCAGAATCTCATCAAGCAGCTTCTTGAAGGATCCCAGGGTGTCAGCTTCAACAACATTACTGGGGAGTTGATTCCAGACCCTCACGATTCTCTGTGTAAAAAAGTGCCTCCTATTTTCTGTTCTGAATGCCCCTTTGTCTAAACTCCATTTGTGACCCCTGGTCCTTGTTTCTTTTTTCAGGCTGAAAAAGTCCCTTGGGACAACACTGTCAATACCTTTTAGAATTTTGAATGCTTGAATTAGGTCGCCACGTAGTCTTCTTTGTTCAAGACTGAACAGATTCAATTCTTTTAGCCTGTCTGCATATGACATGCCTTTTAAACCAGGAATAATTCTGGTCGCTCTTCTTTGCACTCTTTCTAGAGCAGCATATATATATATATATAGTAGATATATATATTATATAATAATATAATATTATTATTATATATATATATATATATATATATATATTTATGCTTGTAAACAATATTTGTATTAGGGAGCTAATTGTATTGGGAAAACTACCAATATTTCTATTTTCTTTATACACCCTGATGATGAAAACTAGCATCATTAGTGCAATTTTTGGAACATGCAAGAGTAGGTAAGTTAGAGATTCAAACTAGGTAAAATTAATATTGCATAATCACTGCCTCAAAGTTTACGTTAGACCTCTCTCTTTTTAAGCTTATCAAACTGGCAAGCGAAGTGTGTTATGACATACAGCTTAGATTTGTAAGTAATGTATTTCAATGTATTTCAAAGTGCTTTAAATTGCACTAAGCACTTGCTAATAGCTTGTTTAACCATCCATGACATAGTGTATATTTACACATATGTAGAATTTTTGATAGCAAGTAATCAAATAAAGGTAAAGACGAAGATTGATAAAGAATCAAGAATTACATTGGTTACTCCAGAAAGTATTAAGGCAGGATTGCAAATGGTGTGAACAAGACAGTACCCTGATAGTAGCACAAACCCAAGTAAAAACAGAGCGTGTGTGTTGTGTTCTGCCACATTGTGATTTTGAGGAGAGCAAACACTGGCTGCTGGATGCTTTGGTTAGGCAGGGCAAGGACATATCAAAAGCTGTATTCCAGTCGTACCTGTCAACATATAAGATGCACACCAGGTTATTTTGACAGTATTTGTTTTATTTATTTTGTTAATGCAATTATATTTGATTTGTCTGAATTGGATATGTTCCAGTTGGACTGAGCTCCATTCAAATGACAGCTGTGTGTTTTGCCCCCAAACCTGTTAATGTTTTTAGAACACTAAAACCACTTTCCCAATGTAATTATTATTTTTTTCTTTCATAAGCTGCATTATTAATTAGTAAAAACCTTGCCAAACTATGTTTTCTTAATTTTGTAATAACCTAGTTTCTTCATTTTTGATTCGCGTTATCATTATCATTTGTTTATTTTAACAATTTTCATCAGTCTTAATCTCAAACCCACACTTTGTTTGTAAAGTGTAATATAATAAATACCATTGGGAGAATGTGTACCAGGTGCTGAGTGACACCACATCAAACAATAAATGCTATAAACCTGAGCTCACTGCAATCTAATGCCAGTTACAAGATTTTATATTTAATAAAATATTGTACTGGCACGTTCAATTCGTTAACCTATCAGCAACATTTCTAGAAAACCCACGGGGGACAAATGTGTGTGTGTGTGTGTGTGTGTGTGATAATTTTAATGCTACAAGTAGTAAAAACACAACTTCTTTAGTCAAGATCCACGGCTGGAATTATGAGGGTCTAGAGGCCAACTCATTGGTGATTTTGTAAGCACAATGTGCACAATGATGTAGTCGTCCAAATGTAGTTTTCAATGAGATCTCGATCTTTTAGGACTGTGAAATAAGGGAAAGTGGCAGAATGATAAATGATCATGATTACAAACCCACACGATATGGTTGTATGCTGCACTGGTTCCACTTCTATCACTTAGCAAACATAGGGTAAGGTGCTACATCATCTATCCAATGCCTCTGGCTCATAGAAAGGTAAGGTTACTTCAAGCTAGTAGTTTACCTCTGACTGAAACTGTTTTTTTTTTTTTTTTTTAATTAAAAAGGTGCTAAACAATTTCGTTTTTTGTAGGTAAGAGTTTTATATATTTGCTCCTCTGTTGAAAGAAGTGTGTTGAAATAAGAATGTTACCCACAAGGACAGTAATACAAAATGTCTGAACATGGTTTACTGTTTCTTAATATTGAATAACCTCAGAAACAAGCAATTAATCACATTTATTATAAGTTCCATATGATACAGCATTTGTTTTACATTTTAAACCTTTCAGTGAGCTTAAACCTTTCAGTGGCTGGATTCCATAAATTTTGCAAAACATATGTGTCCTATTTAGTTATATAGTGCAGGAGCAGATTCATTAAGTGCAGCACAGAGCACACTGGCTAATGTATATCCTACTGTGAGGATCCCTTGTTACTCAGCAGAGGGGGTGGATGTGAACATTTAAGAAAAAAATAGATATGGTATAGATAGAACATGGAAAATTAATAAAACCAACAGAGAAAATGAGACTATGCCATGGAAAACAAGCAGGAAGTCACTGTGTATATCAAGTTTAGCTTTTTAATACAGGTCTTTCACATTGACAGTGAGTTAACCACACCTTAGCACATGACTGAAGAGTACTATTGTGAACAGATAGATTGCAGTTCGCAGTTGTAGATAGTGCAGCGCTCAGGAATAACACACACAAGACAGTGAAAGTTCAATGAAACAGCTCCTTTATTTGGCTAGGCTTCAGGCTCCCAACTCTTAAATAATAAGTACCTGGCTCTACACAATGATGTGTATCGCACAGGTAAAATCAAGGGGTACAATATCGAAATAATAAAAAAAACAACACAAATGATACACAAAACACAAACACGGTAAGAAGTCCAGAGTGAGTCCTTATTAGTGTACGTGGTGAAGTACAGTGAATGGTGAACAGTGGTGAAGTGTTGTCGGGGTGTAGAGCTGGCCTCATAGCGACAGCTCCCGGTGATTAGCCGTCTAACAATAACAAACAAGTAACAATTATTAGACAGACGGAATACAACATCTAAACTCACGGTTTGCTTTTACTCCTTCTTGGTCCTTTCGTAAAACCATAACAAAGGAACAGATCGCTTCATCACAAATACCCTTAGTCATGCCCCCTTCAGTATCAAGTGCAATCACGTATCCTCCAATCCATGACTGACACTTCGCCTACCACATTAAGGCGATGACTTCTGGTTTTGTGACTCTGCCTCCTTCATGGATGGTCAGATTCCGACTGTCCCTGAAATGAACTGCCAAACGATCCAGTACGGGGCACACTGTTTCTGTTATACAGCATCCTCACAGATCTGGAGGGAGATTGTTGACTAGGATTCATTCGCTCTCTGTCACAACTATCTAGCACACTTTTCAGCCCCACCATGTCATTGTAAATGCTTGTCGGCTTAAGTGACTGGGCACTGACAAATCCATTCTCCAGTCTTCAGACCTCTTGAAGTCCAGTTTGTGCTGTAATCTGTGTCTTGTTAAAATCTACCTATCGCCTATTTGTCAGTTATTCATAGAAAGTTTCAGTTACATTTTTGAACAGATATTCAAATATTAACAAATAGAAATCAATAGCCTATGGAGACAGGTTTGGAGCAACTTCAGTCACCAGAGCAACCGACAGTCACTTGGAGCAACCTCACTGTGGATAAAACACTATATATATATATATATATATATATATATATATTAGATTATATATATATTATGTATATATATATACTGGATAATTATATATAATATTATTTCTTAGAAGACACTCTTATCCAGGGTGACTTACATGTATACAAAAAATAAACTAATAATCAATAACTACAGTACACGTGGCTTAAGAGCAAGATACAAAGGGCAACGAACGATGTGTGTGCCGGCCGGGCCGTGTTAATATATATATATATATATATATATATATATATATATATATATATATATATATATAATATATATATATATATATATAATTTTAAAAAAAAAACACATTTCAATAGCCTTGATAATTGTAATTTACTGGATTTAACCCTCATCATGGTATTAAAAAATATGCTGACATGAATTCATTAACTGGCCACAAAATTGTATACAATGTTAAAAACCAAAAAGTAACGGGGTCCAAACTCAACGTTTTTCAAAAAAAAAATTTTTTTTTAACAACAATAAAATACAAATACAATTGTTATACGTGAACTCCTGAAAGTATTTACTTTACTAGCCAATGCACAAAGATAGTACCCTGAAAGTTGCTTTTGTGCATTGTATTAGGGGACGCTGCATACATTCTCAACTTTAAATCTCAGACCCCATGTTAAATCTCAAGCATTCTTTTACTGTTTTAATCCTATCCAACTTTAGAGCTATGTCAGTCTTTGTCACAAGCATCCATGCCGCTTCTCCATCCTGAGTGGTCCTTATTATCTGACTTTATACCCTATGTAAACTGGAATGCTGCCATTAATTCTGACCTTTGGGAAAGTTTCATCATGTAAATCCTGTGAATGATACTCAATGCAATGAATGTAGACTTGTGTTTGCAATATTTATAAAGACAATGATACTGGATGTCTGGATTGATGTAATACAACATGTGGAAAACATTTTTAACATACAGGAACACTATGCTTGGGTTCATAACGGTTTAAAGAAAGGAACACATTATCAGAAGCATTAAAAGAACTAACGTTTTTTTTAAACAAGCCATTTCTGCTCGACTGCCTATAAGAAATACACCTAAAGGTTTAGGCCTACACGTTCACGAGTAAACAATAAATGGTTTCCCTTTATGGTATATTAAAATTGATCTAAATGTAATATGGAGAATTTTGCAATAACATCCCACCCTGATTTTAACTTCAAGGTGTTATTTCATTGCCCAGATATAAGCAAATTGGGTAGATCGAGAATAAGTACAAGTAACAACCTGAACATGATTGACAAGTTTAAAATATGTTGAGAACTAGCCAATAATCACAGTGTACTGATAATAATTACAAAATAACATAATACATTCCCTATGGTTTCTGATTGTTTAATGTTACTCTTCTAAAATCATTATCAAGGTCATCAATCTGGCACCATAATTAAACAGTTATTGGCTAGTCTTGGCTAGTTATCCAGGGCCAGATGATTTCTTTCCTTATATAAATCAAAGTAAAGAAGTCTAATGAGATTCTAAATTACATTTAAAATACCAGTGACTTGACAATGGCAACATGTTTGCAACAACTTCTGTCATTATATTACAATATAGTGTAGATTTTGGAAATGCACATTCCAACTGTGTAACACATGCAGGGGTAAACTGAAGATTCACTTTACTGAGACAGAAATGTGCTTCCTTATCTCTTGCTCTTCGCACTTCAGAACAAATAACGCACAGGCCAATGAAACGCAAGGGCCACAATTATCAAAAGCACATTCTTAGGAATTTCACAACAGACTTCACTGAATAATCTCAAAACAGGTTACTGTGTTTAAACTGTATTTTTTATTTATTTTATAAAAGATAAAACAGCTCATAAAATCACTTAAATCTCAGCACCTAGCTGAACTCAATCAATAAAGCCTTAGCTTGCAGTCCTTAATATCACAGCATCAAATTCCACTGTTACAAGTTTTTAATACTTATACTTCTCTTATAATAATTACAGTAGTAACAGCCTTTTTTTTAATACATTGAATTGGAAACATTTTACAAATAATTACATTTAACTATCTTTGGAGAGATGATAAGTGGAATGCATTGGGCTACCTTAAAATTTAAACATTTCTACCATACCATTCTAAAATATTTCAGTCATTGTAAACACCCTTATTAATGCAGTGCAAATTTAATTAATGATACAAATCTTTAATTAATGTTACATCTAAAGTATTAACATAGCCCCACCTTAATTACCATAAAATGACACCCACTGGCATTTGCTTTTTGATGTGTGTTTAAACCAAATCATATTTAGTGCAGAGGCATAGCCCAAATTTCCATAACAACTGTGCAATGGGGGATAAAAGCTCCAAAGTTGGCACACATGTCAGACAATGTATTATGAACTATTTCAGATAAGGAGGCACCTTAAATTATGCCTATGTGTCCACCTTATTGGATTTCAAAATAACCGCTATTTAAAATCATGTTTTTGATTATTAGTTTGGATCTAAGCCAGTAGAGACTTGATTTGGTGGCTAATCCTACATTTTCAGAGATAACAAATTATTTTCATTTAAACATGGATTGCTTTGAGAAGCACACAGAGGAGGAGTACCGATGGCTGGAGAACCCAAGACACATTCTTGAGGATACAACCGAGAAAAGCAGCGAGAACATATCTTGGGCTGCATACCATGCAAGCCGTCAATAATCAGGATATCAAACCATTACACCGACAGTCCTGCTTCCCCCTGTTCCAGGACAGTGCCCATACAGTGGCAATGTTCATGCACTCAATGGATGTTGCCAAGTATGCTGTTGAGCATCTGAACACAGGACAGACACCGGTCTTGAGACTTGCCACTATTTGCTATCGCAAAGCAAATCCAATGAAGGTGGCCTGAGAATAATGGAGATCAATTCGTGGTGATTTTAGGGGGGGGCTACACAAGAGTGCGGGTGACTGGCTACAAGGGAGTGGCTGGGAACAAACATTTGTACAAGTAGATATTACCGCGGCTGAAAAAGCAGAATCCTTTCTCCAAGCAACCCTCATTGCATGTACAAGACGAGCACACCGGATCACAGCTGCCACCTTGTACATCCTGCAGCACTGTACCCATTATCACTACAGTCTCACAGATGCAGATGATGGACAGGCCTCTCTGGGCTTAGATGCCTGGTGTGATGAAAGTTTCCATTCTGGTGTATCCTGCGAGAGGCCAATTCCGCGACGTACCTGGATGCTCTGACAAAACTTGCCCGGTGGATCCCTGTGAATCTGAGAGATATGGCTGAGTTGTGCCAGAAACACACATGCGTGGCCAAGGAATTCAGTTGTGGTCACTTCATAGCACAGAAGACTAAGAGTGTGTTCTCAGCCATCCCCAGTGATCAAGCACATGAGCAGAACAATACCTACATCAAGGGTGATGAAGGGGAGGTTGGTCTCACAAACAACCCAAGCGCATCTTGTCTGTGGATGGTTGCTGGGTCAGAGACTCCTAGAGTGATTGGAGAATTTGAGGATGCACAGGAGCATCAGGACAAACAAGACACATGTCACTATGACCAAACAGTGAGTGTACAGATATCTTTTCACTCATGGCTGTTACTGAAGAGCTTGGCAACCCCTTTGAAGAGGAGAGCAAGGACTTATTTGTCCTTGATACCAAGAAAATTGGAGACCCTGTTGCCATACTGGGAAACTGGCAGAACTTCCTGCGCATTGACTGCAACAAGAGTGAACTCTTCAGCTTGCTTTCCAAGGTACTCATTCAGTCATTCCATGAAGAAGACAAGAAACTGGTAGTCACTGATGGGGAGCAGGTACTCTGTATGCCACCACAACACGACCTAGACTCACTCGCTGCATGCAGCCATGAAGAAGCAGACACCAGCATGCTACTGCAGATAGCACATGCCACACAGCATGGCCATCACAACATACATGATATTGTGATGTTGGCTGTGATGGTAGCACAGACACTACCAGCCGACGATGAACTATGGCTAGCCTTTGGAACTGCAAAGAGTTGCCGTTACTTGGCAGCCCATGACCTAGCTACCTTTCCTGGACCAGAGAAGTCAAATGCTCTTCCGATGTGGAAATAAAACAGCCTGGGCCACCTGGAACTCACTACCAGAACTCACTGATGCGCTGCTGGAACTAGCATGCACACCCACGGCTATCCCTGAAGAAATCTACATGCAAGTCATTGAGAGGTTCATCATCCTAATGCGTGACAGAACAAGCACCTGCACTAATGTGGACAAAGCCAGAAAGAAGCTATTTGCAAAGAATAACTGTTGAATGAATTCCACCAACATGAGCTACTCGGAGCAGCACGTCAAGAGGGCAGCCTACCAGGCTGGTCGTGTCTCGGGTCAAACACTGCTCCCACGGCCTGTGTTTCCTTCTCTGACTAGCTGGGGATGGACCAATAATGAGGACTGTATTAGCCACACTAGACGACACTCCTTGAAGCCTCCAATACCTGCAAGGAGTTGGTCTCGTGTGGCTGCAAGAAAGGATGCTGCAAACTATGCAGGTGCAAGAAGGCCGCCCTCCAATGCACAGCCCTCTGCTTACAGTGCCGAGAAAAAGTTTGTGAACCCCTTAGGATTTTCACATATTTCAAACCTAAAATGTTATTAGATCTTAATAATAGATAACACAAAATTATGGTTACCAGCATATAAAACACATCATAATACAATCAAAGGATAAGATTAAGAAATAGTTACTAGTTTATAATATGCATTTAAAACACATTAAACACTTCAGATTTATTGGGAAACTTACTTAAAATAACGATTAAACTTGTGTCTATAAGTTATGTAATTAAAAATGATTCTCAAAACATTTCAACTAACTTTTAACACAATAATGGTACAAATGCACCGTCACTATAGCTTCCCTTGGTAAGTTTTATGACACCTTAAGAGGCCAGACAATCAGATAGCATTTTCGAAGGTGGACTTCAAAGAGTTAACACAGTTTATGGCCTGTGTCTTATCAACAAGCTTTGAAGTAGATCTGGTTAAGAATGTTCTGGAATTGGTGTTAACAACCCAATCCCCACCGCATGACACACAGACAAAAGTCTGAATTAAATATCTGGAAAACGCTTATATTAAAATTAATTTAACCAAAAATTTCCTTGACAAAAACATGATACTTTTTCAACATTTATTTGTCCACAAATGATTCAACATTCAATATCCATGTGTGAAAAAGTATATGAACCTTCAGTAACAATTCAGTAACTGGTGGCACCTCCTTGAGCAGCAATTACTTCTCTCATTGGTTTTTGGCCCATTCACTGAATTTTGGCCCATTTCTCCTTACAGAATTGCTTCAACTCTATGACATTTGAGGGCTTCCTTGCATGGACAGCTCACTTCATGTCCTGCCACAACATTTCAATGGGGTTTAGGTCCGGACTTTGACTAGGCCATTCTAAAATGTGTAATTTAATCTTCTACAGCCATTCTTTTGTAGATTTGCTTGTATGTTTAGGATCATTGTCTTGCTGCATGACCCACTTTCAGTTCAGCTTCAGCTCAAGGATGGATGATCTCACATTCTCCTCTAGAATCTTCTGATGCAATGCAGAATTCATGGCAAGACGTCCAGCTCCTGAGGCAGCAAAGCAGCCCCAAACCATCACACTCCCACCACCATGCTTGATGGTTGGGATGAGGTTCCTGTTCGAACACAGTGTTTGGTTTTCGTATAACACAAAGTTTCTCATTCTCGTCTGTCCAGAGAACATTGTTCCAGAAGTCTTGTAGGTCATCTGTGTGCTCTCTGGTGAACTTCAGACGGGCAGCAATGTTCTTTTTAGAGAGCAGTGGTTTCCTCCTGGCTATCCTTCCATGAACATCATTTTTGTTCAGTCTTTTTCTGATAGTTAAGTCATGAAAACTCACATTTGCCAAGGCGAGAGTGGCCTGCAGATCCTTGGATGTTACTCTGGGGTTCTTTGTGACTTCCTTGATGATTTTCCGGTTTGTTCTTGGAGAGATTTTGGTAGGACGACCACTCCTGGGTAGAGTGACTGTGGTCTTGAACTTTCTCCATTTGTAATCTGTCTGGCAGTGGATTGGTGGAGCCCCAAATACTTAGAAATAGTTTTGTAACCCTTTCTAGACCGATAAGCATCAACAACTGTTTTTCTGAAGTCCTCAAAAATGTATTTTAATCGTGGCATGACGTGTTTCCACACATCTGTATGGTATGGTGAAGACCAAACTCACAAAGTTTCTAATTTTTATATAGGATAGGGCCTCCCAAACTCATCCTTAATTATTTAAACACCTGATTCTAATTATCCCCTTAATTGAGCTGATAAAACCAGGGGTTCATTTACTTTTTCACATACCCTGAATCTTAATTACTCATTGTTTGTCTAATTCATACATCATTTTGTTTCAGAAGACATGGAATTGGTTAATATAAACCCTATTGGATATTTAAGAAAAGACTGGTTTTGATTCAAGAAGGCTATCATGGTAAAACTATACAATTTCCAAGATTACCATTGTGGTTCACAAACTTTTTCTCTACACTGTATATTTGTACTATTAGTATAATTTAGTGAATAAACATTATATTTTCTTAGAATCATTTTTATACAAAAGATATTTTTAATGTAGTGTTTCATAATAATAATAATAATAATAATAATAATAATAATAATAATGTCTTTTTCATGTACAAAAGTGTAACCACAAGTTGAAATAAGCACACATTTTACAATCACTGTGCATGTGTACAAAGGTATAATTTCAAGTGCCTTCATTTCTAATTATTTTCCTAATGTATTAGTCTACATGTGTGCCAAATGTGGTGCCATTATGACTAAATGCACAATTGCATTGCTATGCTGCCACACTAATTGGAATGGAAGTCATTACCATTTTTAAACAGAATTTCTGTCATTCCTTCTTGTTATGCTCCTCTTGTTTTGAGTTTTTTGTACCTAAAATCTAAATGAGTGTGCTATGAAATAGATTCCCCCTGATTTTATATTTTTGAGTTGGCACAGATACGCAAACCACAACCTATTTGTATACTGCAGCATGCAAGTGAATCCTTTGAATCTCTTGAATGTAATGAACTTTGACAGCCTGCAAATTAAAATGCACACGCAGAAAGTAGGCTGGCAAGGTGAGGAGTACTCAAACCAGCTGTTATTATGGATTGGTTGAGTCACAGTGTTTCTCATTGTAACGGTTACTGGAACACTGACGACACAAACATGAACGGTATTTTTCAGTTTAGAATTATGTATGTGTCTGTATGGACAACTTCATTATTTAAAGTAACCAGCAATAAAATATATTTTCATAAATTACACTTGTTGAAAAACACGTGTTAAAATAATAGTATATCTAAAATGTTCTTCTGGTTTACTCAGATTTTATGACTTGATGCATGAATACTTGATCAAGTTTACTTGAAGCTTCACTGATCTCTAATCATCCCCCCCCCCCCCCCCCCCCAAGTCTTCTAGTGTAAGTATTGTCATGTTATACTCCACAACATTTTGTTTTCATTATAACATGGAAACAATAATCATTTTAGTGGATAATATCACGTAATGTAGGGTTTGGTTAATTCTCAACAACTCCATGGTTAAGAACATGGTGGGACACTTCAAGAGTTGGCAATAATTTTAAAAATACAACACTGTGATACAGACAACACATGACACAGCAAAGGTAATGTAATGTGTTTCCTTTAAACTTTGCAGGGAGTAACACTAACTTTTTTAGTGTAACACCTTAAGGTATAAATAACACCGTGTAACAATTTTTTTTTTTTTTTTTTTTTTTTGGTTCCTGGGTAGTAAGTGTTATTTCCTAATTGCTTATGACTCAAAAGAATAGAAAATGGCTATTATTCCCCACAAACTTTGCTTTTGTGACCAGGACAGTGGTATTTTGAAATTTACCTATTTTCCAGAACATTCCAGATAGATTCAGTGCTGAGTAAACTGGGAGTAACTTCTAGAACTTTCCAGTAATATAAATAGTAGTATAAATACAGGGGCCTTAAGCCCACCAGTTCAGTTTAGTTCCAGCTGACTAAGCGGATACATATCTGTATTTTTCTGAGATGGCATCAAGAGGCTGCAATGGTGGCATTCCTGATGGGTCTCCAAGGCGGTTTTAGCAAGTTTCCCTGCTATCTTTGCCTTTGGGACAGCAGGGACACCAAGGCACACTACCACAGGCGAGACTGGCCACAGCGGACCGAGTTCTCTGTGGGGAGGAACAACGTCAAGTGGGAGCCACTGGTGGACCCCCGGAAGGTGCTGATGCCACCACTGCACATCAAATTGGGCCTTATGAAACAATTTGTCAGAGCTCTAGATAAGGAGTCGGCAGCCTTCAAGTACCTTCAAGACTTCTTCCCTAAGCTGTCTGAGGAAAAGGTCAAAGCCGGTGTCTTCTTCGGACCACAGATAAAGAAGATCCTGGAGTGCAATGAATTCCCTAAGAAGCTCACTAGTAAGAAGAAAGCAGCTTGGAACAGCTTTGTCGCAGTGGTTCGAGGCTTCCTGGGCAATCACAAGGCCAAAAACTATGTGGAGTTGGTTGAGACTCTGGTGAAGAACTATGGCACAATGGGCTGTAGGATGTCCCTCAAAGTCCATATCCTTGATGCTCATCTTGATAAATTCAAGGAGAACATGGGAGCATACTCAGAGGAGCAAGGCGAGCGCTTCCACCAGGATATACTGGACTTTGAAAGTCGCTACCAAGGACAGTATAACGAGAACATGATGGGAGACTACATTTGGGGTCTGATTCGTGAAAGTGATTTACAGTATAATCGTAAATCCCAAAAAACTACTCACTTCTAAATCTTTTGTAGTCATTTTTGTATTACTTTAGTATAAATACATGTTAATTTGGATTCATATGTTGTTTTTTCTGACTTTATGTGAACGAAAAGACCGTTTTTTCATTGGAAATAGGTAAATTTCAAAATATCACGGTCACAAAAGCAAAGTTTGTGGAGAATAATAGCCATTTTCTATACTTTTGAGGCATAAGCAATTAGGAAATAACACTTACTACCCAGGAACAAAAATTGTGTTACATAGTGTAATAGTCATTTGTTGTGTGTGTATAGAATAAGCTTCTGTTTGTGGTGGTGGAAAGCATTATGAGTTCTTCATAGAACTGGTGATATGCAGACTTGTGATTTCACAGCATTTAATGACCTGCACAGGGACTTCTTGCTCCAACCATAAGAGCTGCAACCACATCCCATAGGCGATTATTCAGCCGGCCATACTGCACATATATAATGCTCATACTTCATATTTCATAGTGCAATTATTTTTTAAAATTGTATTAAACTTATATTATTTTATTATTAAACATTTATGTCAATGGTTAACAGCCTCGCGAGAAGTCTGTATTTCAGTACTTTCAAACACCCTGCAGTGTGTTATTGCACATATTTGCTTAACCTTTGCCATCTCTAGAAGGGATATTTTGATTTGGTACAATTTTCAATACAATTGTTAATTGTGTGTTGCTTGAGAATGGATTCTCATTATGGCACAATGTGAGCTGAACGGAAAATGCTGGATATTCATTCTCAGTGTGAGGATGGTCCTCTAGAGGCATCAATTGCATGTTATAGTTAGAATTTACTTAAGCGCTGTCAGACAGCATGCTGTGTGCGACTGCTTTCTGCAACAATTCAAATGGATTATTTGTAAATTCAAAGTCATGTCATCATTCATGTTGTTATTATACTGATATATGTAGCCTGCCTCGAGTGGTTCCAATATCTGTTGCTTCCATATTGAATATAATTAATTGTTCCATATATCAGTCTCCTAACTGGTTTTCAGATCAATTTTGTGATTCTTATAAGATTATCTCTTGTTGGGATGCATATCCTTATCAATGGGGGTATTCTGGAGCTGATGTTTACTGTACATAAACAATTGCACTTTGACTTGAGGACAGCTGATTCAATTGCAGTGTAATTTTGGGAGCAAAGCTGTCACTGATTCTTCAACACAGAATTGCCTGATTGGGTCTCTGCTTTATTAAGCATGGATTTCCAGACTAAATAAGTACCGGTATCATAGGCAAACTAAAAACATAAAGAAAAAAAAAAAAACATTTGCAAGTTTGTAAAATTCACATTTAGCACATATAAAATGCACATCTTTATTATTATTATTATTATTATTATTATTATATTATTATTATTATTATTATTATTATTATTAAAACATTCACCCCCCCCCCCAAAAAAAAAAAAAAAAAAAAAAAAAAAAAAAACAAACAAGCAAAAAAGTTGATTAAGAGCACTCCATTTGGCAGTTTACCCGGCTTGTTGTCCATTAAGAACACATTTGCCTCGGCTATTACAGTGGTGCTTATTTGGTTTCATTTATCATCTGGAGAGCCTTGGTTACACTTTCATCACTCCCAAAGAATCCATTAACACAGAATAGATTTTTCAAAACACCAAAATATTCCAAATAGGTGTCCTCACAAATCCCTGGGATATAAACAATGACAGTATATTCTGATCTCAGAACCACATTCAAATCAGTTCTGCCTCATTAGTGAGTTAGTGCGTATTAGGGAACGTGCAATAGAGTGGAAATGTAGCCTGCAAGCACAGCAGGTTATTCAGTGTGGCTGTAGGGATTTATGGAAAATTACTTAAATATCAAGTAAGTGCATCAGGTCATTATAGGACATTGATTCTTTTTTCGGTAATCGTTATTTAGTGTCAGAAAATGGTTGCAGAAATGACTGTACAGGTGTACTACTGTACCTGTGTCTGGGTGTTGTGGCAATGTTGCCCCGCCCCTGTGTGTATTTCTGTGTTATATGTTGCATGTTGTATGTTAATATTGGTGTATAGTCATCGGTACATGGGATATAATATGGGTTTTTAAAATGTATATTTGTATTTAGGCACAAGGATTGCTAGCACTTCACATGCAGGTAAAATGTAATATGTGAGCAGGGGAAATTGCACTTCATTAATTCACGTGCAGTTGTACCGAGACTCCAATTGAATGATTAATTAGCAATCGAGTCTCGGTACAGCTGCATAAAAGCAAGCATGTTATCACTCACTTGGGGTTGTGTGTTTGGTGAGTGGAGAACATGTGGGGAAAAGGAGAAAACAAAAGTAGAAGTAAAATAAAATCATTGATTTCACTCATTGTGTTTGTCTGTTCGTCCGCTGTGTTAGTGTTTGTTTCATTTCGTGTTAATTTGTTTTGTTTGTCTGTTTATTTTGGCCTCAAATGCCGTGTCCTGTTTTGGTGTGCTGTTTTTCTGTTTAAATCTTTTATTTTGTTTGTTAAATGCTGAGTACAACCAAGCACTCAGCTTCACCAAACTCCACATCTGTCTATTCTGTGTTGGTTCCTGTTTCTGGTCTGACGTCACCCAGTACAGCTGTCCTTTTGACAGTGTTCATTCTATTTAACAGCTTTCTGAACACTTTGGAAACACCGGTAGCCATTAAGATTGTAAAAAAAAGTAAACATCCATAGTGAGTGGGCAATTATATGGCTTGCTCCAGTTTTCATGTCCACCATCGCCACTGCATTATTAACTTATTTTATCACTGAGTCTATTTGTGTTCCAAATGATAAACATTATAGAAACTGTAAACTTCCTACCATGCAAGTAACGTTGTGGGAGCATTGGGGTTAAATTAAATCCTGTGGCCGTTTACAGTAATGAAATATGCTGCATTTTGAATTGCTATGAAGTGGATTTATCTGTAAGTATGACAGAGGCATTTATTACATGAATACAACGCATGTACTGTAAAGTAGTTGGTGGTGATGAGGATCTGCTTTTTTTTTTTATCTGTGCCACTTGATTCTTTGTAATATTGAAGGCTCAATTCAATTAACTTTTATCTAAGACAAAACAGAAGATGTAAGAAAGATATCCACATGCATGTATTTTAAAGTTCCAATTAGCCAAATCACAAAAGTGCAATACTATTTTTTTTTTTTTTTTTAGCATGGACCACATTGCAAATATAGCTGCTATCCATGTAACATTTACATCTTGTGCAGAGAACACATTCATCATAATTGTACTTGGAAACCAATATTTGTACACAGGTGATGTCACGTAACTATCACAGGAAGTACCATTTATGGCCCTGGTTTTCATTCAAAGTATCAATACGGTGCTATTGTCTGTTTATTGAATTGCAACCTAAAAAGGCACAAACACATGTTTTAAAAAATGTACCTGTTGTATTCCACCGCCATCCTCTTATAACTATGACTAGTCATAGTCAGCTGCAATACATTGCCCCTTAAACATCTTGTGGGAATAAAAAGAATGCATACAACTCATAGAACATATTTATGACATAAAAAAAGTCTATTTAAAAGCTAATACAAAACAGACAATGAAGGAGGAGGAACCATCAGTACAGACTTCTTTGGTGACAAGTTCTCCATTAGGGACTGTCTAAATGTTTCTTAGAAAGCGTACAGAGGAAGTGCTGGGAAGTGGGGATTGTGGTTAGTGTACCCATTATATTTTTGAATAAAAAATGATGACACTTTTATAGAGCTTGAAATGTTCACATCCTTCCTGAAACAGTACTACAGACAACAGAGATGTCACTTTTGGCTGAGAAAAGAGATCCTGTGGGAACACATTTCATTCACATAACACACGGGGAGTAAATAATTTAAAAGGTAATGGAGAGTCAACAAGTGTAGGATATTTTTCTTAGTGTACTGTATATGTTTCAAACTTTTCTTGGCCTATCAAGTTCCTTTCTGATGAAACGTGTTTATCAATAAACATAATAGTGTACATCACGGGCATTCATTTTAATTGCAAATATTATACTGCACTACTTACCATTAGATGAAAATACTGTTCATTGATAAATGTCAGAAAATGCTGTTTTTATTTGTTATACTGTATTATAAGACTGCTCACTTTCACTACAAAATCAGATTATAAAATTCAACACATTCTGTCATACACATTCTGAGTTACACCAAGCATTAGATACTTGCTTGTCTGGCTACCTTTCCAACACACACACACACACACACACACACACACACACACACACACACACACACACAATTATATAAAATATAATTTCTACAAGTTTTACTAAGAATTTATATTTGTGTGTTTGTGAAACATCTTAACACTAGAACCGCCTTTTACAATACATGTTTTTATTTTGAATGTAACCTACAATATTCAATTTTTTTATACATACAAGCAGTTGTTATCTATACTGGACCAGGCAACCATCAATTCCTTTGTTTTGTACAAGGTAGGAGAGATGTCATCTTGAAACTAGCCACAGCATTTCAGCAGAAACATTTCGATCAGAAAATTGCAAAGCTGCAGCTTGTAGCAGCTCAACCTGGTTCTGCGCTGCGAGTGACACATATGCAAAATAAATCATATGTGACTTTTGTTTTAGATTAAAAACTACTTGTTTTTTACAGTTTTGTATGTGCATATACCTTTTTGCACACTAGTTTGTTTTGAAATGTTTATTTAACTATAGTTATTCATTTTTTTGAAGCAGTGCTTTACATGTGGTAAGTTCGAAAATAAAATGTTTTATGTTTAATTATTCATTTAAATACGACGTTTTGGTTGTGCAGATGTCTGATATGATGTGCTCGAATAAAACTTTTCAGTTGTATCTGATAGTTTGTCTTTCATTGTAATATTGATGGTGTTAACAATGTACTGGTCGTTGTAGGTATGAGTATAACCGCAGCGGTTCTAGTGTTGAAGTAGTACATGAGAAATAGAGCTAGCCCCATGAACCACAGATATAACATGGACACAAACAAAGGAGATAGCCGCTTCCCCATCCAAGGCTCAAAGAATATCACAGACATTTGCAGAGCTTTTTGAGATGTTATAGTAATAAAATAATGACTTGGATCGCATTATTGAGGAGTTAAAACGAGTGATCTGGTAAGGATTTATCAGTATGCATGTCTATAAAGAGGCATGTGAAAAATACAGCGAACAAGGGCTTGGCTGGAGATACAGTGCTGTTGTCCTTTTGCCATGCACTGCCTTTTAAACATGTTTTATTCTGAAAAATATATATATATATATATATATATATATATATATATATATATATATATATATATATATATATATATATATATAAACAGCGCGTGTGAAAATAAATTGGACCTGACGTGCCTGACAAGCGCAGAATAAATTGACTGCAAAGGGTTAAAAAAATGATATTTTAGTTTTTCTTTTTTTAATTATTTGATAAATTATCACAAAATTAGTTTCAAGGACATGTGCACACAGGCATAATAAATAACTTTGAAAAAAAATCTAAAATTCTGAAATAAACCTAATATGAACAATAAAAAAATATTTTAAATCAACTTTCAGAAAACAGCAAATTGAACCATCACCCAGTCGCCAGCATATAGATCAGTTTCAGATCTGTCAGCTGTGGTTTGTGTGATTTAATTGGTGTTATCCAGGGCAGACTAATCTACATCATCTGGAATTACTTCAGCAGCCACACTGCAAGCTGGTGACAGGTAGATTGTGGTGGGGTTGAAGCATTTGTAGGATGTTGGCCACTTGCAAGACAGTTCCATGTTCCGGTAATGTAGGAAGCCACAAGTAAATGGGCGACCATAATTTGTCCGGTAGCTCACTGGTAACGTAATTTGTTATTAAAACAAATGTTTATTTAGTCTGAACTGTCTAAAGTTTTGGATAGGTATATGAAACAGAAGTAGGCCCACATCCTGTAAAAAAAATGTCCAAGGCTGAAAACCTAGCCAAATAATTTTCTGTGTCAACTGCATATTGTATGTGGATGATCTTTTTCACAAGTTGCATAACTCCAAAAGCATAAACGACCTACAAAAGCATATCCGATTCATTTTTTATATCTTCGGGCTAGGTTACTGCCTCCTTGAAGTAGTGATTCACTTTACTAAGATAGTTACCAAAATAATTCATTTTTTCACACAGTATATTAATACCCCCGGCTTCATTTTATGAGCTCCAGGGATTACTTTCACTTTCTAGTTCAATTCTCTGAAGGAGCATGATCAGTGGAGAGAGTGTGAATATGTGAAAATCAGAGTGGAAAATGGTACTGTATTTATTGTTCAGAAACAAGTATCCATTATTTAACATGGCTGAAGAATGAAACACTAACCAAGGTAACAAACAATACAGACAAACTACAAATAAATAAAATGAAACACTATAATCAAATTTTAGAGGTGGTAACAAAAACAATATATAAATAGTTTAGCTAGCTGGAAAGCTGTTGCTATTAACAGAAAATGACTAATTTAAAACTTGAATATAACAATGGCAAGGCTGTCATACTTTTGTCAGTTTGAGAGACATAAAAGTGACATCGGTATACATCGCATAATGGTATAATATATTATATACTAAAGCCAGCAGTATATGCGATAAATTAATACATAATGTGTACATATAGTGTGTTCTCAAAAACAAATGCATTGAGTTCAATTCAAAAGGTGGTTTCCAACCTTTCATTAGCTTAAGCACCATTTGTCGTCTCAATCATTGTGTAGTACAGAGTTACAATTTTTTTAGCAAAAGTTTGCCAAAGTCTGTCACTCAGAATACCAGAATATGTTTACCTTTTTTTATTTTGTCAGCAATCATTTTGAATGGTTATTTTTGCTATTAGTTAAATATTTTTTTTTTTTAATTATTATTTATCAATAGGTCTGTGTTACATACTGTATGTCTATGGCAGGCAACTGTAACTGAAGAGCAGGTACAGAACTCAAGCAAGGAAACACTGACAGTCTGTTAGATAATAAGGCAATATTTTTATTTTTAATATTGTTATTCAAATGTTACTCCTATGCAATCCTATGAAACTATTAAGATGCATACAAGTTTGCATCCATTATTTGAAAGTTCTGCAAATGAATATCAACACCAAGTTAAGCTAAGGACAAAATGCACAGACATATGTATAGGACGTACAAACGTCTTGACTGATTGAGTGATTGATTGATTGATTGACCCGTGGACTAACCCCCTGTTTGACAGTGATCAAATGTCTTTTCTCTCAAATGGCATATAAAATGAAGGAGAGTTTAGGGCACATGGAGACAAGCTTGTAGTTGAGGAGCTACTTGCATATTTTCTCTAGCTACAAAACATCTAGCATTAAGCTACTATCTAAATTGGAGAACTTCTTTCTTTATGAAATTAAAAGGCACCTATATTATAAAAGCAATTTCAATTTGAGCTTTGTCCAACACAAGTATAGTATCTGGTTCAAAAACAGATTGCAGTTGTAAGCGCATGCTATAAGACGGAGAGCTGTTGGTTTTCAAGGGCACTGCAATGATGTGGGTGGAACTTTGCTCTCCCTAAGAATGCACAACACCTTCACTGGCGGCGTTTACATGCACAAGTCATGACAGTTTTCCTCACAACTTGTTTGCTGTACTTTTCAGGAAATGCATTGCTATGCAGTTCTGATTTAGGAAAGAAATCAGCCGTACCAATGCAGATTACTGCTAACTCAATTCATAGTCATTTTGAAAATGGCTTTGAAACCAACTTTAAAGTTCGAAGTTTAAAAAGTCAGGATGTTAACAATGAAAATAAAAATGACAGGTATGTTATTTACACAGCTGGATCTGGCTCCTATTGTGTGTGTGTGTGTGTGTGTGTGTGTGTGTATATACACACACACAATATGTAGTTCTCAATATTTCAGAAAACATGGATTTAAAAAAAAAAAAATCTTACATGTTCGAATTCCAGAAGAACCTGAACTATGTATATTTTAAAATCTCATTGTCATTTTAAAGATATCTGTGCTAATTAACGCGTTGTAGGGCACAATAAATAATATAAAGCAGAAAAAAAGATAATCTCAGCCAATCAAGTTTCTGAGTAGAATGAACATTATCCCAAATGTGTCCTTTTAAATTTGACATCATTTTAAACATTCTACATTATTGAAAACACAGAACAAAAATAATTAAATAATAACCCTGTTGATTTCTATATATCAGGCAGATTCACATTTTGAGTATAATAGTTTGCTATATTTACCAAAATCGATTTGGTTGAACATCTAAATAAAATGTTTAAAAAATGCCTGAAAACCAACATGTAAGTAGACCAGGTAACTTCACTGTGGCTAATATATGTATTTACTGCAGTAATAATAAAAAAAGCAAGAGACAAAAGTGAGAACCATCCTTGCATTGCTGAAAATGAAAGACAGGTCTTGAAGCAAGAGAAATAATATCTGTAACTGGTCACTGAAATAGATTAGATTAGAAATAGATTTTTTTACATAAATCATTCTGAACTATTACTGTAAAAACCCTTTGTATTAGTCTATTTTCTAGGTATTTGTAAAGGGTCCTAAAAAAGGGGGAGCAACTTATACACCAGTGTGACCTATAGGCATTTTCCTGAAATTGTTGTCTCAAAAAAAAAAAAGGGGGGGGGGGTCGTCGTATACACAGGTGCGACTTATACACTGATTTTCACGGTACTTAATGTGATTTGATGCATACACAAAAACATAAGAGTATGTACTGTAGATGTAGCTGTTTCGATTTCCATAATGCAATCAAGCACAAATGACATTAAAATATCTTCAGATACAAACAAAATACAAATTAAAAACAAAATAGCAGGAATAGCCTCATTAAGTCACTGCAGTTTTTATTGCCTGCTGTGCTCAGCTCATTAATCTCTTAAAATTCACTGAACATCTTCCAGTCCTCAAAATGTTTGAGCTGTCTGTGTGAAATACTTTCCATTCCATCCACTCTAAATCATGAAATAATCGTAGTCAATCACTGAACTAAAAAAAAAAAAACCCATAACTTCTGGAAATGTGTTTATATACTGTAGTATAAAAACATTTTTAGAAAAATAAACAAATGAACTACGTAAAAATTATAAAGCCTAATATTACTGTATTAACTATTACATCTGGTTCTAAGAGAGACCTCCTTTCTGGCTATATACCACCTGGTGGATAAACGTCTGCCATTAGTACATGTACAGGTTAAATATAATTCATACAATGGGCATTGGTTTACAACAAAAATAGATGTAGCACACTACGATAGTAGCATTATTAAACATGAAATAACTCACTTGAGGTGTTTATGACTGATGTTCCAGAAGCATTGCAATTTTACCTACCTCACTGTGGCCACCTAGTAGATGTAGCTATAGCAGATGGATTTGAAGTGTTCCACTTTTCCTTGCTTTTTTTTTTTCTCCCTGAGGCTTACTGTATGTAATTATTTAATAAATGCTTCATTTAAGATTTACACAAAGCACAGACAAGATATGTTAGTGTGGCATGCCAGTAAACGAGTAGATTAGTACTCTGTGATCAGAGAAGGATTGAGAAGATATGAAATCAAAAAGTCTTGAGTATGAGTTTATGCCTTTTAGGTAGTAACAGTAACGTTTAAAAACACTATAATCCAGTGCAAGTATTTACTTTTCTTTAAAAGACAATTGTACAACATATTTCTGCATGCAGTTTCCAGATTCTGAGTGATAGCAACATAAGGTCACAGAAATGTTGTTTTCCCACTCGGACTTCAAAACAACTCAAAAATCCTTTTTAATCCTCATGTTGGACTATTGATCCGCTGCAAATGTGACTGTTAATTGGTTGCTGTGGGACTGTCACAACGATGAATTTCACCATCCTTGGGAAGCAAGCGTTCTGTTTTGAGGACAGGCAATTGAGCTGTCGTCTGCAACAGGGTTAGAATGTTGGACATTGAAATGCATCACTGAAGCAAAGGAACTATGCTTCCTGTTGTTTAAATATAAATTATATACATCTGGTTCACCAGAGTGTAACCATTAAGCTGTCCTCCTATTTGTAATTCAATATGTTAACGTGACATTATAGGATTCATTTGACTTTATGAAGCAAAATTTGTTAATTGTATAGGGTGATGGCCATAGTTGTACATTGCTGGAATCCTAAATGTGGGCATCCTTACTTCAACAGAGTAAGTTAACCTTTGTATAGGTAACTAAACAAAAAATAACCGCTCAAAAATTCAAGCCCCACCTTTGAAGAGGCACTCCTGAAGTAGTCTGAACCAGACAATAAGTATAGATTGTTGTTTTTGTTGCTCTCAATGTTTAGACTTTTCATCGTTCGCAATCATATATGGAAAAAATTTCAGTATCTACTCATTGAACCATAGGAAACTACATTACGTGGTAATATCTCTCCCTAATTAGAGATAGTCCCAAAGGGTCCCAAATCTGACTTATTCTCTATATGTTGCTGTCCCAACGTAGGGATATATTATATATATATATATATATATATATATATATATAGTATGCAAGAATTATAGTACAACTCTAAAGCCTTTTGAGACATTCTCCTTTTTTAATCTTAGTTCTTCCACTGACATAAATTAATTGATTTGCTTCAATTTCTAATAGTATTTAAATACACTTTCACTCATGAGCAGTCTTAAATGTAGTATGCAAGGCAATGTTATGTATGCCATGTAGCCCACTTTTTAAAGAAGCAAAATACCTCACATTACCATCCTGAGAACCATTAATGTCTGGGCCCCTGTCCAAGTTTGACTTGAGGTTTTTTTTTTTCCCTCTCTTGTTTCCCTCCTTGAGAGACCTGCCCCTTTTTGGGTATGTGAAATTTATACAGTGTATTGTTAATGTTTTATATTTCAAATAATTAGTTGCCACTTGCAGAATTATGAAATAATCTTCTGGGTTCACATTTCTGTTCATTTAATTCTACATAAACAGCCCTGAAAACAGTTCATTCAGTGCATTTTGTACATGCAAATGATTGATGTGTTTATGTTTTGTATGTATTCGACAGTACTGAAATTGCTCTTAGATAATTCTATAAATAAAGTTGGGTGTGCTTCAAGTACATTACATATATGTTGGTTGGGGTAATGTCAGCCTTGGGTGCATTTTACAGACAAAAATCTAAAATGTCAACACAAATCAATTTTGCAAATGCCAAACTGAGATTAAAGAAACCATTTTCTTGTCAAGAAATGCTAGTTGTTTAATAGTAATGGCATTCTGAATGAAGAAATAAATACATATTTTTATATATGTTTTACTCAATATGGTATGAAAAGCAAATGTATGAATGATATTTGCTAATTAAGGTATTAGTCCTTTTTTCTTAACTAAGTAAACACTGACTGATAACTGCCTTTTAAAGGAAATGACCTTGCTAGATATATCAAAGACATTTAAGGAATTCCTTAGATCATTAGGGAACAAGTGTTGACCTTTTTTTTTTATTTACTTTCAGGTTATTTTGATCATAGTATTTGTTCTAACATCAGAACCAATCTTTTCTTTTATCTGAAAAAAAAAAAACAGCCACAGCCTACAGTGTGAGGCTTTCATTAATCTATAACAATTATTAATTAATCCATCTTTAGTTTTGATTCTAAACACTTATATATATATATAAAAAATTATAGAGAGAGAGAGAGAAAGAGAGAGAGAGAGAGAGACATACTAAGCATCTTATCACTTATATATGACCATCAAAATAAACTTATATTTGGATAAAATTCACTAGCTGTGATCAAAAAATGACAAACTCTGTTTTAGAGCAGGTGCATTGTCTTTTTATTGTGCTCATTACACCGTGTAACATTTTTTTTTTTTTTTTTTGTTCCTGGGTAGTAAGTGTTATTTCCTAATTGCTTATGCCTCAAAAGTATAGAAAATGGCTATTATTCCCCACACACTTTGCTTTTGTGACCAGGACAGTGATATTTCAAAATATCACTATTTCCAATGGGAAAACGGGCAAATGTGTGTCTTTTCGTTCACATAAAGTCAGAAAAAAAAAAAAATATATGAATCCAAATTAACATGTATTTATACTAAAGTAATACAAAAATGACTACAAAAGATTTAGAAGCGAGTAGTTTTTCGAGATTTACAATTATACTGTAAATACAGTATAATCGTAACTCTCGAAAAACTACTCGCTTCTAAATCTTTTGAACACACATTTACCCGTTTTCCCATTGGAAATAGTGATATTTTGAAATATTACTGTCCTGGTCACAAAAGCAAAGTGTGTGGGGAATAATAGCCATTTTCTGTACTTTTGAGGCATAAGCAATTAGGAAATAACACTTACTACCCAGGAACAAAAATTGTGTTACATAGTGTTAACAATTGACATCACAAAGATGCTGCAAAATGATCTGTCAATTTTGGGCAGGTGTTGTGACTCTTGGTCTCCCAGTTTGTGGCCTGTCATTGACAGAGTGTGTCTGGTTATATCGTCTCGCCAGGTTTGAAATTGCAGAACACCCAAGCTGGCAAGCCACAGTATGTTGACCTAGTTCAGCCTCCAACATGTCGATTGCATGAAGGCGCTGCTGTCTTGACAGACGTGGCATATTGGGTTTTTTTCTGTGATTTTCTTTATTGCTTTTATTCAAGCTTGCAATTCAACAGCTGAAATCACTTCATATCCAGGGTCCAATTAACTTTCTCACTAGGTGATTAAGTGCATATTCTTCGGTTATAGTCACTCTAGCGTGTCATGGTTAAGGATGAATGATCGAGTGATTAAAAAGAAACCAAAAACATTTCGTCAATGTCCATCACTTATATACCTTTTTTTTTCCGAAAATAAATGTGTTATAATAGTGATAAGTTTATTTTGATGCTCAGTGTATGTATATATATATATATATATATATATATATATATATATATATATATATATATATACACACACACACACACACACACACACACACACACACACACACACACACACACAATGCCAGCCAAAAGTTTTAGAACACCTCAATTTTTCCAGTTTTTATTGAAATTTAAGCAGTTTAATGTCTCAGTGTACTCTGAAATTAAAGCATAGACCAAACAAATAATTGGAGATAAAAAAAAGAAAGCATGGAATCGTTTTGTTTAACAAAATTGAATGTAAATTTTTTACTCAAAGTATCCACCTTTTGCAGATATAACAATCGAATACACTCGTGGCATTCTTTCTACAATGGAAATCAAATATTGTTCGGAAAGTTCTTCCCAACACTGTTGCAGAAGTTCCCACAAATGTGTTGCACTTGTAGGTTGCTTTGCTTTTTCACCCTTCTGTCCAGTTCATCCCAAACCAGCTCAATGGGGTTTAAGTCTGGAGACTGTGCTGGCCGTTCCATGATTTGAAGCCTACTGTCTTGTTCTTTTCTTCTAAGGTAGGTCATTATCTTGCTGTAGGATGAACCCCTGACCAGCTAGGCGTATAGCAGAGGGTATTGCATGGCACTGCAAAATGCTGTGGTAGCCGTTTTGGTTCAGGGTACCACTCACTCTGTGCAAGCCTCTTTCTTATTCTGCCATCTTAGCAATGGCTTTCTTACTGCCACTCGACCTGTCAAACCTGCAACTGGAAGTCTTCTCTTCACAATTGAAACTGAGACTTGCTTACTTCAACCAGTGTTAAGCTGTGCTTGAAGCTCTTGTCCTGTGAGCTGTCTATCATGCAAGCTGTTGACTCTCAGAAACTTGTCTTCTGATTCTGTTGTGGCTTTAGGTCTGCCAGACCTCTTCCTGTCAGAGTTTCCTCTAGTTTCCAAGTGCCTTTTGATGGTGTAGGAAACTGTACTCATTGACACCTTAGCTTTCTTTGCAATTTCTCTAAAGGAAAGACCTACACTTTTATGCGTTATAATGGTCTGTCTGTCTTCCTTTGTTAATTGTCTTTTTCTCGCCATTATGATAGCAATATACTACTTCCTGCAGTACAATTCTGTCCAAATAATGCTTAAGAGGGTGTAGTAACACAGTCTGTTCCAACAATGCTTTTATACAAACAGGGTTTGTAAGTAATCAACAAAAGTTGGGACACCTGTAGGAATTGTTACCATCAACTTTCAAGGCTTAATTTACTTCCATTGCTGCAGAACAGCTGTAAGTTGTTAACCCATTACTTGTTCCCTGAAAAAGGCCTTTTTGTATAACTCTGACATGAACATTGTTTTTCAGTTTTTGGTAACCTAAACTTTTTTTTTTTTTTAACCTCTGGAAGTTTACCGCTTACCTTTGTACCATTTCAGGTTATTCACTGGACTTGAACTGCTTAAATTTCAATAAAAACTGGAAAAATGGGGCTGTTCTAAAACTAACTGACAAATACAAAATTAATGGGTAATGTCCTTCAGCTATACAACACGTGTGTCAAAAAGGATTACAAGGAAAGATGAAGGCCTTCAATAAATTGACCCACCAAGGAGAATGTGGACAAACAATATCCTGCTGCACGAGGGAATGGAGCAATTATTTTACTGCTTATTTTACACATTTTTCAATTTATAATCATATAACAATAACTACTGGCTGTTGTAAGTATTGATAAAGCATTATTTTAAAGTGGATTTTAAAATAGTTATACAATGCCATTAATTAATTAGTGAGAAGACACGAAGACAGCAATTTTGCAGCTTCAAAAGGGCCAAGTGGAGCATACTAAAAAAAAATCTAATCTCTTACATTGGATTTTATAAGCACAATAAGACACTCCAGGGGTGTTGGCCTGTGACCTCATGCTTTGCCCCTGGGTGTGGTTAACTCAGCACAACCAACATCCTGTCGTGTCTTGTTGATTACATAATGCACTATGGTCTCACATATTTCATTTTCTTCATGAAGTGCATGATAAAAAGTGGTACATACCCCATTTTTTTATAATTTGCTTTACTGTATATCTGCATTCTATTTCAACAAACCCAGAGACACCAAAGATGATATCTAACCTGCAACCTTCCTTCAAAGCAGACATGTATGATGTCAGCTTTCATGATAGGTAGGATTTTGTGCATTCTCGCAAGACAACAAGTGTTACAGTGGTGCAATAGCTGCTTTATAAACAGGTTGTTCAACTTTCAGTTTTAATCTAGCTCTTATATAGGATTTAAACCAATTATAGCAGGGGTGTGGAATCCTGGTCCTGGAGGGCCAACTGTACCCTAAATTATTTACTTGCAGGGCCGGCCTCAGGAGTAGCATGGGGGATGCGACTGCACCCGGGCCCAGCCTCTGCTGGGGCCCATACCAAAGATATTCTATAATATCTTTGCGCATACCTACCTACCTTTTTTTTTTCCCGATGTCCATTATCAAAAAACAAAAAACTGTTCTCCCGGTGGTTCAAAACTCCTGGTGGTTCAAAATGCCATCAAAACACAAGTCAGGTTGTTCAAAGCGAAAAGAGCAGAAAAGACAGCTAGAAATTTCCCAAAAAGAAGCAGAACATGCTAAAAGAAAGTGTACAGTAAATGCTTTAAAAGTGGGCTGACAACAGCAGATGGAAGTATAGTGCGGCAGCAGAACTGCCAACCTCCTCCTCGCATGAAAAATAAACAACAGTTGAGCCAGAGGAAAGACGTGCATCAGATACATCAGATTGGAAATGTACAACAGCAAATACAAGGTACTGAATCATGTATTGTAAACACGGTACCCAGTCAGTCAACTTTATGACATTTTTATAATCCAGCTACTTGGCCTGACTTTTGTATCAAAGAGCTAAGAGTTGAAATCATGAAACATAAACCTGTGCAGCTAAATAAACTGACGTTGAATTCTCCAAAAATCATACATGATTTGTACTCATTTTTGGAAAAAAACTTCAATTAGATTTATTTTAGGTTGAGTTTTTTTTTTTTTTTTTTTGGGGGGGGGGGGGGGGGGGGGGGGGGGGTCTACTTCAGACTCTTGCACCGGGGCCAAGTGAATCCTTGCACCTGCCCTGTTTAATTGGACCAATTATTACCAATTGTTGGTCTAATTAAGTCCAGGAGGGATACCGGCCCTCCGGGAACATGGGTTGAATGAGCAGAACGCTACTTATTAATAAATTTTTAAGAATACTTTAAAAGTAAGTGGGAGCTTGTGATATAGCCCTAGATCAATGCTGGTCTGTGCCCTTGAATTAGTAGACCCAGACACTGAAACTGCAGTTTAGCATTCTCACACACTTTTATTAGAGTGCACAAAAGTAGGCTACTGGTCATTTAAGAAAATAAACAAAACACAATCTAACTCTCACTGAGTCCTACCTAATATACTAGGATAATTCCCTTTTTACAAAATTAACTAAAAACAGACAGCTTGTGTCAGCTCCTACAAAGCAAACTTTCCCCTTTTCACAAGTTACATGTCTTTTACAACACATTTTTTACACAAATACACCAATTCTCTAACCACACATGAAGTCTTGGTTATCCTCTTGGTTGAAGCTTATCAACAGGTTTATAGACAACTTGTTGAGGACATAAAGGCTATAATTGGCTGTGAACAAGCTTGTTAAGGAAACATTCCAAGCCAATCAAGCCCTCTGCCCTCAAAAGTTATGACTTTGATGCCAAAACACAATTTTACTTGTGGGCAGCAGGCTACCCCAAGTCTACCACGATCCTAATGCCAACCTTGTATAGTTACAGATGTGGACTCCATTACACGTGCATAGCCTCAGCTGTGCCACAGAGTACCTCAGGGACAAAATTAATCTATAAAAAAGGTATGTGCGAAATACAGTACTTACACCCATCACTATTGAACTGAATGGTTTTTGCATTGCTGTATTGTTATTTTATATTTATTTTACTATACTGTAATCCCCAAATGTATTTTTTATTTCAACTTTGCTTCAGTATGTGCAGCTAACAAAATAGTTCAATATTTGTTCTCCACCATGCATATCCATTAATTATATAGGTCTCAAATGTGACATTTTGAAAACAAAACATGTTAAAAAAAAAAAAAAAAAAAAAAAAAAAAAACACATATTGTGTTTTAAAATAAAAGTACATTGTTTATTTAAAAACTGCACACTTGAAACTGTGTAGCTAATGAAAGTGAAACATAAGTAAGGTTAGTTAAATGATTTTGTTATCTACAATTCATTAAAAAAGAAATGCGCATAGCCTCACTTTAATTGAAATGCAATGATACCCACCTCAGGCCTCCTACTAAAAAGCGGACAAAAAAATGTTGAATTGTATTATAATATTAAAGGAATGAAAATAGTGTACCAGTTTTTTTTTTGTATTTATTTTTTTTATTTAGCATAGCCAATGAGAGTGACATAGTGGTTTTGGAAGGTGCAGTCTCAGTGTACACAAACAAAATGCATGGATACTGTACATGTTACAGCTTGAGCCTAAACATCTTGCAGATAAATAAAAACAAACGCATTGCAGTTTAAATGTACAGTTATCTGGTTTCCCAAAGTTAGATTTTTTGTAAATTATTCAGTCAAGATTTGTTTTCATTGTTGCAGTATGTTCTTGTTTTTAAACCTTCATTCAGCCCTCTTAATCTGTCAAAATGATTTTGATTCGATTCTACACACCAAGTCAGTGAAGATGCAAGTTTAATTTAAACAGGAGGCACTTGCAGTCGTATTATCTTACTCAATCTTCTCTATTCCACTATTACTACTACTAATATTATAAACACCCTGTGCGTATTGCAATAGCAAATGCCAATATAAGTAAAACAACATTCCTTCGTTCAGTTTCACTAGTCAGAAATGCAATGGTTAATGTGGACGTTCATGAAGGTAAATTGTTTACAACACACATACACTGTTAGTTAAATGTTTTCAGTTTACAGTTACTTGAAGAATCAAACCATTCTTCTTATTACCATGTTCATGGATGTTACAGTAATGAAAACATGCTATTGTATTCAGACCCTCTTGGGTCTCTTATTTGTCCCTTGATTAGGATGCTTCAGTTATAAATTACTACATCATTCAGACCCAAAATAAATAAGTGCATGATAATGAATTGTTTGTTGGCTAAATGTACTGTACGTTCTAACTTACCCTTTGTATTATTTGTTTTACAATAGTAACTGTATTATGAAAATAATACAGGGGGTGGGGGGGGGGGGGGGGGGATGGTCATCATAAAAATCTATGTCATTTTGATTCCAACATATTGACAGATATTGTGGTCAAACACATCCTGTGTAATGAATAACAAGGAGGCACAGGTCAACCTCTTTGGAAAGTACGCTGCAATATTTTAAACAAGCAGTACTTTCATCTTTTTTTTATCATACTGTCTGATTTTTCTGTCATTCCCTTCAAATCCATAAAAACTCAGTGTTATTAATCATTTAGACACAGTGAAATATACCAGGGATGTCCCTTCCATAACAAATATTGGACAATTGAAACCAGGCAGACTGTCCGAGACCTTGAAACATATTTTTGGTACAAAGGCCTTGAACAATAATCTGACAGAAATGGCTTGTAATCACTCTGTTTAAGACAGGATTGAACTGGGAGTTAACATCAAGGGGAATGAGACCAGACCACTATTTCCAATACCAGACAGGTATACTGTAAAAATAGAACATGATAAATGATATTATTACTGAAGGTGAATAAGAAGTCATATTTAAAATTTGAATTATAACGGTGTTAATGAAAGTGGTCAAATGACATAACTACTATTAAATCTTGCTTGAACTCCTGAAAGATAATGACAAGCATACTATTGCCCAATATATATATATATATATATATATATATATATATATATATATATATATATATATATACATACATATATACACACACACACACACACAGTGACTTGCAAAAGTATTCAGATCCCTGACCAATTCTCTCATATTACTAAATTACAAATGGTACATTGAAATTTTGTTCTATTTGATATTTTATTTTTAAACACTGAAACTCAAAATTAATTATTGTAAGGTGATATTGGTTTTATGTTGGGAAATATTTTTAAGAAAAATAAAAAACTGAAATATCTTGCTTGCATAAGTATTCAACCCCTGTGCTGTGGAAGCTGCCAGTTTGCAATGATGAAAGAAATTGCCCTAACGAGGACACAATTACCTTACCATTGGCCTCCACCTGTGAACCATTAAAGTTGCTGTCACATTTTCTGGATAAAAATTCACCTTTCAGCAGGACAATGATCCCAACCACAAGGCCAAAGCAACACTGGAGTGGCTCAAGAACAAAAAGGTGAATATCCTACAGTGGCCCAGTCTGTCCTGATCTCAATCCCATTGAGAATCTGTGGCACTATTTGAAAATTGCAGCCCACAAGAGTCATCCAACCAACCTGAACAACCTGGAGCAAATCTGCCAAGAAGAATGATCCAAAATCACTCCGACACTGTGTGCTGTTATTGCAGCGAAAGGTGGCTCTATCAAATATTAATGTGTGGGGGTTGAATACTTATGCAAGCAAGATATTTCAGTTTTTTATTTTTCTTAAAAATATTTCCCAACATAAAACCAATGTCACCTTACAATAATTAATTTTGAGTTTCAGTGTTTAAAAATAAATTATCAAATAGAACGAAATTTCAACGTACCATTTGTAATTTAGTAATATGAGAGAATTGGTCAGGGGTGTGTGTGTGTGTAATATATATATATATATATATATATATATATATATATACATATATATATACATATACATATACACACACACACACACATAGTGAATGATTGCACCACTTTCAGAGTTCATTGCCCCTTTAAAAACAGACCCAGAACTCAACGTTGATTTTATTTAAGCGCGAATGCGCACTTTTAATAAACACAAATGAAATTAAACAAACAGAAATAAAACACCTAGCTCTCTTTTGGAGCTCTAACTAAACATCACCGGGACCCTAACTAATACTCAGGACGGCTAAGCCGTTTACCTGACAAACACCAAAACACAAACAGGCGTCTCTCAACACTCTCTTCTATACGACTGGACACACACGCAGTCGGGCTCTTCACTCAGCAGCTCTTAGCAGTCTGGCTGCCTTTCTTAAATACCCTGCACCTGGCTCCAATTTACAATTAGCACCAGGTGCAGGGGATTATCTAAACAATAAAAACAATTAACCCATTAAGAAAAACCCTTAGCCCATTCACCCACAGTGCATTCTCACATGTTTTAGCAGGGAGGAATCCCAACCCCCTCCCTGCTATCTTACTATATATATATATATATATATATATATATATATATATATATATATATATATATATATATATATATATATATATATATATATATATCTCATTATCACAAACATTTATAAGATATTATAGAGTTTATGTGTTATATAAAAATATTGAATGTTAGCAACATGCATTCCTTGGCAAGTAGGTGACAGTAACTTAACAAAGTAGGTCATCTACAATATGTTGAATAGCATCTCATATATATAGAAAAAAATACATCACAACTGTTGCTGCAGAGTCACTTACAATAGGACCTCATCATTATCTTGCACAGTTTCGCAAATAAGTGGCAGGGTGGAAACCCTGAATGTGTAAATAGTGTGTGTTTGTTTTCTGTTTAAGTAATATTCAATTTAAGTTTGGCAGTGATGTATTATTGGAAACTGTGTTTTCTGTCTGTTTCATTTGTAAAAGTGCAGCTTCCTTTCTGATGCTATCCTTTCACACCATACTTTACTGTTATTGTTGTGCTTGCCTCCATGGCATCAGTCTCCTTAAAATGTAGGAACATATTCAAAATACAACCTATTTTCTTCTGCCATTGTTGTTGCATTAATTATAAGGTGATTATGGTAAAGAAACTAAATCAAGCTGACCTGTTTTGATCTGAAAAGCAAAAACCTGTAGGTCTCAAATGTGCATTTTAGAAAGAAAACTGTTCAAATCATTTTGCTGATATTTGGCAAAACACTGTATTAAAGAATGTTTTCAGTTTTCATGCCTTGGTCACAGGGAATCTTAGGCCATTTCACCTCAGCAGTATCATTTGTGTGAAATAATGTTACTGCTGAAAGCATGTCACTCAATAGGGGAAGCAGCTTGGTTAATGACAGAAAAGAAGCCATTGAACCCTCCAGGTAAAATGACCAATGAAGTGCAACACTATCTGTAAAACTTCCAAACAGACATTTCTTCAACCTAATGTAGTACTAGATATCTTAAAATAAAAATATAAAAACTGCATTTCGGTATTCCACAGTGTAGGAGACGAATGTTTAATAAACCTAGCTTCTGCTTCCTTCCACTGTCCAGTCTGAATTTTATCTCATAAGGACAGAGTTTTTTAGCTTGGGTTTTTACACATTGGTGCTGATATAACAAAAGGAAGCTGTGCAAGGGTGCCATGTCCAATAGACGGTTGCTGGGCTGCTAGCCCACTATGACATGGAGTTTAAATTAGTGATGTTACTCACTGAAATTTCCTCAATCATAACTTCTGCCAATTTAATCACAGTGAATCAAGACCAGTATTCAGATTCAGAATGAGCACCAATTTGCTATATATATATATATATAGATATATATATATATATAGAATATATATATATAATTATAATATATATATATATATAGCAATGTGTCACAGCATTCGTTTCGCAAGCTGTCACTGTAAATCCTGAGGACGTAAAGTAGCATTACCTTGGATGTTCAGTGCCCGTCACATTTGCTTTGCTGTATGATAGAACATTTAAAATAAAAAATCATGCATTATTTTATTGTATTTATAATAAATACATTTGTATTAAACCTTTGGGACAGACTAGATAACCTTTGTATCCATCGGGCTGGCTCCATATCCTGTCTACTTTCATTAGAGACAAAGGCACCATGGGCATCTAAGCTGGCCCTATAAAACACTTTATAAAATTTGAAGAGAATGCAATTACCTGCAAGTCTCTTCGCATAAAGGATCACACAGAAGCTTCTTCTCCATCACTGATAGGGGTCTGTAACCCTTTCACATATTATAAAATCATGTTTCTTTTTTATTTCATTGCATAATTTTGTGGATTTTCCACAAAGTCAATGTTACATAAATATTTCCAACAGCAACTTGCAACAGTGTATCTTTTTTTCAGAACAGGGTCACTACTACATTATATTTTTTAGCATCTATGTACAGGTTATTTATACACTGTATACAAACTGTACAGGTCCTTGCATTTTAGAAGTTTTGAACTTAACTGTCTGCGTTCACATAAACATTGATATACTGTATGTACAGCAAACTTTGATATTAATCGAAAAAATAACAAACCTGAGCAAGGATGAATTTCTGTAAAGATGCTGATATAAAAATGAGCACTAAGAATGTGCACATGTAATTTCTTCCTTAGAGGGATATATACACTAATGATGCATAATAATTAGGGGTGTGCTGAAAATCCTTAACTATCCTGTTTTTAGTTCGATAAAGGGTGTATAGTTAAACGTACATCAAAACCAAGGTTAAATATTATGGTATTTTAGTACAAAAAAACAGTTTAGAAACTCCCACACAATATTCATAAATGTGAAACCTTTGCAGTCCATTTATTCAGCGCCTGTCAGGCATGTCAGGTCCAATTTATTTTCACACAAGCTGTTTATTTTACACACGCTGTTTAAACGTAATTTTATTAACAGTAAAACAGGCTTAAAGGGAACAGAATGACCTGGACTGGGTGGCCAGAGAATTCATTCCTAGGGTTAGGTGGAAGTCGGCCATCTAGAAAGGGGGCAGCACTACGGTACACTAAATCATCGACCCGGAAGGGAAACGATGTGGCAGCTGCAGATTGGAGGAGTGGTTGCAGTCGTTAAGGGGTCATGATTGATGGCATAAAAAGGGACATAGTGAAGTGATCTGTTCCTTTGTTATGCTTATGCTGAACCAGAAGGAGAACCGTATTGTCTGTCATGAGTGTTTTGGACAACACTCTACTTGTTTCATGATAAATTGTATTTGCACCACAAGCATTACAGCACTCACTTTGGACTGGTGACCATGTTTGTATATTGTGGGTGTATTGAAGACTGTGTTTATTGTTTCGGGACTGAACCCCTGGGTTAAACTGTGTACAACCTTCTGTACTACCATTCATTATTATTTACTGTTTATCGTCAACAAACTTTGGATTATAAATAAACAACCACTGCACCTGGATTATCATTGTTTGTCTGTTATTGATCACTGCATCACCCCTGCACCTGCACACACTTAACCACTTTCCCACAATTGGTCTTTTTTTTATTCCACCATTCCTTGTTTCCTGCCATCTTTGCTCTGACTGATTAGCTTCTGTATTGTCTCTGGATCTCTGATAGGGTTACTGCACTTTTTATTTTATGATACACATGAGATACCAACACAATAATGTGAATATGATAATTTAAGAATTATGTTTTTCCTGTTGCTTGTGAAGCTCACCGTATGAAATAATTAATATTCAATAAATAGTAGCTGTACTGAAAACTGAAAATGTGTGATCAACAGTAATAATGAGAAGAGATAAGCTATGAAGTACATTTTTATTAGATTGAATTTATGTATTCAATAGTATAGGAGGCCACTGTTTAATAAACCTAACTGTCACCTTCAGAGACATCTAAGTTATTGAAATTAAATTAAAGAAACTTTCACTGGAAGTGTAAAAAATATAAACCTGCTTGAAAGGCAATTCATGAACCGCTTTAATTAATCATGATAGCTTTTAAAAATAGTCCTTAGAAAAACATTCCTTTACTGTTTTGTGAATAGGACCAAATCACACAATCTTTAAAATTAAGCACCAATTTGTACAGCAATCAAATAAAAATCATGAGAACGATCTAATTTTTTATCCTTTTTAGCCACAAAAACTCTTTACCGTGAAGCAGCTATTAGTAGCAATTTGGAATGAATCATTATGACATGGCTGATCTCAACACTGGAAAAACTTTAAATATGATTATAGTCATTGGATGTTCCTGCTTCATTGATAAGATAGGGGGTTGCAAAGTATAACATCATAGATATCAGTGATATGTTTTATCCACAAACTGTTATCTGGTCATCATTTACCATAGTTTACCATGTGTGGTGTAGCAACACTACCAACCCTTATGGAAAAAAAACATATTTTTAATATATGGTAGACAAGTATGATCCTTATATTTTTCATATATAGAAATTGGCCCCTTTGTATATATTTAATATACATGGGATACAGTTAAAATATATTTTAGTCTGTAATCGATATATTTATTTTATATGTTGAAAATATATGATGCACCATATATTTTCATTAATCTGTACAGACTAAAATATAGTATAAATATATCATATATATAAATATATAATATATATAATTTGGGTATATATATAAATGGGTATATATATATATATATATATATATATATATATATATATATATATATATGATAAATATATAAGGATCATACTTTTCTGCCATATATAAAATATATGTTTGTTCCGTAAGGGAATTCATATTCAACTCGAATACATTTTTACTATAAACATTTAGCATATACACCAAGTAAAAGGGATCTGTGGTTAAAATACATTCTATCTACAAAGGAAGTTTTATATGTGTACTCTACAAATCAAGCAGAACAAGTACCATAAAACCATCATTGATTGTTTTATCTTGTTCTACAGATCAAAGTTTAACATGAAAGGAAGAACAATATTTATTTTGTAAAGTAGTGAAAAACTGAAAGGACTTGAATACAAACAATGGTTCACCCATGGAAAAATAATAAGAAGCAAGTCTAGTAGGTTTTTTGTTAGTTTTGCACTCTGATGAAGAGATTTTAATATTTGTGTTAGTTCTGACTATGGTCAGAAGAGGCTACAGTAAGTTATGTAGTGCACATACAAAATATACACTATTAAACTAAGCAAGATACTGGTTAAAATGAACATTTTAAAATAGTATGTAATAATGTAAGTATTTCTTGAGAATGTCCAACACGACTGCAAAATTATAGCAGTTGAGTGTGAAAAAACAAATGTCGTTAGACACACAGATTTACATTGCTGCATGGTAAATTAAAATAATTGATGGAAAGCATTTATAGTCTATGTAATAATGTATCCTGGCTTCCAGTGCAACATTGTAGGAAGAGAATGGATTTCAGGTTGGATGCTAATTGATGTGAAAATCATAATTAAATGCAATACTTACAAATATCCATGCACCTCTTGTAGGCCTTTAAAAACCAAAAAAAAACTTTAGAATGTTCAAATGCTTCTAATATTTAAATGAAGCACACACGCTGTTGTAAGCTGTGAAAAAGAAAAACACTAAAATTGAGTCAGAAACCAACTAATATCATTTTTTTTTAGCAAAGAAAATGTACCAAAATGATACTGTAGTAGAAGTCTAATACGATATTGATTTTTCTTCCATACCGATTCTTCTTGTCAAGTCCAATTGTTAATAGTTTTGAGCTGCAAAGACTACTTATTAAATATTGTGAAAATGATTTGGAGATGAAGACACTACCTATCATGGCTGAAGCAGATTGAAAAATTAGGTCTGATACTGCTAAATAAGTAAGTTGTAATGCATTACTTTATAGTCAATCACAATTGAAGCATATGAAAATGCAGCCATCCGTTTATGATAAACCGTACCTAAGCTTTCGTAACAGGATGAGGCCCGGGCGTGAACCACCGATCATGCACACTGAAAGCTTTACAGGACCTGATGCCATTCGTCTGCGTACATATAAAATAAACAAGCACAGATGGCTGGGACAAAAAGCGCTTTATTCTGAAAGAATAAAAAAATAGGGATGCATTCTGAGGCTAGCAATACAACACATCTCTTTCTGCAGCATGACTCAAATTCACTGTGACACAGAAAAACCATAAAACCTTGTAGGGGTTGTGTGAAGGGTTAATTGTAATGTTTGAAATAAGGGTTATGTTGGTTAACAATAACACATATAAATATGTGGCGTCTAGAGGTATAATTCCAAATAACTGTGTATTTCTGTATTACTAATAATCTTTGAATGCTAATCATTGAATAGTGCAGCTATAATAAATATGTTTGAATTGAATTTACTGACTGTTGTCAAATATCATTAATAACATGGCTTAAGACATATAGCAAAATCTTCCACAATACTAACAGTGGGAATTCCATCTTTTTGAACCTCAGTTGAGCTACGGAGGTGAAGGAGGCAACATGTGCTGTTTGAAGTGATGGAAATGGTCACCCAGGCCGTTGTACACGTCAGGTCACTAAATTTACCGTGGGTCCGGGTTTATATGATATAATATATCATATATATATATATATATAATATATATATATTATATATATATATTATATATATAGCGCGGGTATTAATGGAACTGATTGACTATGCCACCCCTTTATCACTGTCTAGGAGAAGAGGGACCCCTAAAGTGCAATTATAAATGTAACAGCCCCGCAAACAAGAATCCTCCAAATAAATGAAGATACAGTTTAAATAATGTTAACTGCCTATTTGGACGCACAGCCCAAAATAAGATTTATACTTAACCACTCAAATAAAATAAAACAAAAAACAGTTCTAAAGTACAACACGACAGAAATCAATTTTACTGAATAGTAATACCTTGGGAATTGTTAAAACAGCCGAAAGAATACCAGAAATCACCAAGTGAAAATTAAATATTAAAAGTGCATCAAAAATCCCAAAGATAAACCAAATAATCTATAATTAATATATAAAGTATCAATCAAATAAGTGGACAAAATAACACAAATCAGTATACACAATAAAAGAAAGAAAACACCCTGTGACTTCTTTACTGTTCCGGCAGTCAAGACAGACTGCCACAGGAATCACCACAAAAAAAAAGGTATTGCTGTTTATAAATGTAATAAAAAAACAAGACCTGTTATATTACTTTAGTAAAATGTTGTATACGCAAAATATTAAAACAGATAAAAGTGGCTAAAATGCAACTAAGAAACACACAGTAAAAGAAAAGCAGTGGGAGGTTGTGGTCCTCAGATGACTTTCTACTTCATGGTTGGGTCTCACAGCAACATCGACACCACTCATCCTGACTCACTGCAGCATGGACTCCAAACACACACGGGAGCAATTAAATCAACATAGTTGTTCAAGGGGAATGAAACTGCATTGCTTTTCAATGTGATATGTGATCAAGGTGTCATACCTGTTAAAGATTTAACATGTAGCACCTGCTACCTGTACACACACACACACACACACACACACACACACACACACACACACACACACACACACACACATATATATATATATATATAGTCAATTCTAACATGAATTTCCTGATTTTCTAGGGCAACTTTAGCAGTCGGTTATTCTTAACACAATTATTTAAACTATCTGGGTAAATTATAATGAATAATAATAATAATAATAATAATAATAATAATAATAATAATAATAATAATAATAAAATAAACCTTAACAGGTAATGGAAGTCACTAAAGCCTAATTTGTTTGAAACTAATACAAGTGATATTTAAAAAAAAAAAAATTATTAGAATTAAAGTCCCCTGTTTATATTGGTTTGAAATGTAACATTAAAAAAAAGAATAATAAAATAAAAAAAAAATCTAATTCAATAGTTAAGAGGTGGTAATAGAAACTCTTAATGTGGGAAGTGAGGGAGTGAAAATGTATCAACATGTTACATGTATAACTTGTCTGAATTCAACTAAAATAATTTGCAATTTCACATTTTTACAGTACACATTTGTAACACTTAATATATAAATATATTATTATATCAGTCATAATATATCAAAAAGAGCATTAACATTTCAAAACTAATCAGCAACCCATTTGTATTGTATCTTTTATAAAAATAAAGGTACACTGAACAAAAATATATACGCAACATGTAACGTGTTGGTCCCATGATTCATGAGCTGAAATAAAAGATCTCAGAAATTTTCCATATGCACAGAAAGTTTATTTCTCCCAAATTTTGTGCACAAATTAGTTTACATCCCTGTTAGTGAGCATTTCTTCTTTGCCAATATAATCCATCCATCTGACCATTACACAGGTGCACCTTGTGCTGGGGACAATAAAAAGCCACAAAATGTGCAGTTTTGTCACACAACACAATGCCACAGATGTCTCAAGTTTTGAGGGACCGTGCAATTGGCATGCTGACTGCAGGAATGTCCACCAGAGCTGTTGGCAGAGAATTGAATGTTTATTTCTCTTCCACAAGCAGCCTCCAACGTTGTTTTAGATAATTTGGCAATACATTCAACCAGCCTCACAACCGCAGACCACATGTAACCACGCCAGCCCAGGACCTCCACATACTTCTTCTTCACCTGTGGGATTGTCTGAGACCAGCCACTCTGACAGCTGGTGAAACTGCGGGTTTGCACAACCGTAGAATTACTGCACAAATTGTCAGAAACTGTCTCAGGGAAGCTCATCTGCCTGCTTGTCGTCCTCACCAGGGTCTTGACCTGACTGCAGTTTGGCGTCGTAACTAAATTCAGTGGGCAAATGCTCAGTTTTAATGGCAACTGGCATGCTGGAGAAGTGTGCTCTCCACGGATGAATCCCTGTCTCAACTGTACCGGGCAGATAGCAGACAGCGTGTATGGCGTTGTGAGGGCAAGCAGTTTGCTGATGTCAACATTGTGAACAGATTGCCCCATGGTGGTGGTGGGGTTATGATATGGGCAGGCATTAGCTACGGACAACGAACACAATTGTATTTTATCAATGGCAATTTGAATGCACAGAGACACCGTGACGAGATCCTGAGGCCCATTGTCGTGCCATTCATCAGCCGCCATCACCTTATATTTCAGCATGATAATGCACGGCCCCATGTCGCAACGATCTCTATAACATTTCCTGGAAGCTGAAAATGTCCCAGTTCTTCCATGGCCTGCATACTCACCAGACATGTCACCCATTGAGAATGTTTGGGATGCTCTGGATCGACGTGTACTACAGTGTGTTCCGGTTCCCTCCAATATCCAGCAACTTTGGACAACATTCCACGGGCCACAATCAACAGCCTGATCAACTCTATGCGAAGGAGATGTGTCGCACTGCATGAGGCAAATGGTGGTCACACCAGATACTGACTGGTTTTCTGATCCACAACCCTACCTTTTATTTTAAGGTATCTGTGACCATCAGATGCATATCTGTATTCCCAGTCATGTGAAATCCATAGATTAGGGCCTAATGAATTAATTTCAATTGACTGATTTCCTTATACGAACTGTAACTCAGGAAAATCTTTGAAATTGTTTCATTTATATTTTTGTTCAGTGTAGTTTCAGACCACCGGAGTGCATTTAGTCATGCAATTATGAAATAGCAACTGTGCAAATCCACCATAACTAAAGATATATTCAACCATTCAGTTATCTACAGCCCTGGATGACTTGCATCACTATTGAATGAGATGTTATAGGTGTGCCTCGGTTTAGTTCAAACCAAAAGCATGTTTTGTTTTTTTTTCCCCCAGGTGAAATTATGTACTAAATAGCATATATGAGCAAGCAACATACGAACATTAGACAATTCCATGTAGCTGATTGATCTCAAAATGTTCAAGTTGGGCCTTGTAGGATAAGTGATTCTGCCTCAGTAACATGACTAGCTCTTTCCATACTGTCACCACTCTTTGCTTAAAGCAGTGTCCCCTTTCCTTTGTCCTACGTCTTTCTCCAGTTAGTTAAGATTTGAAAGACTTTACCCTCTTAATTTTTCATTGTTCTAGGCTAAATAGATTCAGTTCTTTCAGCCTATCTTTGTAGCTCAGTGTATTAAGTCCTTCATTGGACTCTGTCCTGGGCCACAGTGTTTAGCACTGTGGTAACCAGAATTGTGCACAGTAATCTTGGTCACCAGAGCATTATACAACCTCACCAAAACCTCCTTGGATCTGTACTCTACACTTTTGGCATTTTGTATTTGGATCTTACATGTTTGTGACCAGCATGTAACACTTCATATTTGTTATTACTGAATTTTATTATCCACATTTCTGCTCAATTTTTTATGGAGTCTAAATCTTTTTTGATTTCCTGTGTGGCTGTAAGTGTATCAGCCACTCCCCCAAGCTTTGTGTTGTCTGAAAATTTGACAGATTTGCTAATTATCTCCTGATCTAAGTCATTGGTGTAGATAATAAACAACAGGGGTCCACTGGCAAAAAGTATTCAAGATGCTTTCAGATGCTTTCATGGTTTTATTGAGTCAGCTATTCAGAGGGTGGATAATATAAAGCTGTGCCTATTAGAGAAACTAGTTAATATGTACTAACACCATCATTTAAGTTGTGTAATGTGCAATATTTTACAAAGTTTAGAATATTCAGGTAATAATAAGCTATGGCCTTTGAAGGAACCGAACAGGATATCAGTATCAACCAACAATCATTTGGGTGCGGTTTTACAATGTTTAGTAAGGAATTTGTGAAAGGAGGGGGGAAGGGTGGAATGTTTCAGTACACCATTAGGTTGGGTCAGATGTCCAGGGGCAGTGGGGGGATGGTAGAAGAAGGGCGATGCCTGCTTGCTTGCTAGGTCATAAATTCCAGGTTAAAGTGAACATAACAACCGCAACGGAGGGGGCAATCATGCCCCACAGCTATCCTCCATTGGTTGAGTATATGAGTTTAGGGGGTAGGGATGGATGAATTGTCTGCTGTGTGCCAAATCCTGATAGGAGCAGGGAATTTTATGTAGGAACTATATAACCCATGTATGTGTTTTACCCCGGCAGAATACACTAGTTACTGATGAAGTGACTGTTATTCTCCGGAGCGCTCTGTATTTTGATCGGTGTGATTGATTGTCTCTGAACATCTATACACTTTATTTTGCGACCCTACACATTTTTGACTGGTAGTAGACACTGTTAGTTATATAAGAAGAGTAAACCAGAGCTATGTTATACTAGAGTGGTGTTTTTTTTTATACAGGATGCATGTTAAATTTTTTATTCTATGCTTCTTTATGTTCTTTATTTGAACTAGCAGTTTCAATATTTACACAGTTATAAATACTAGAAATAAAACAAAACAGTTTAAAAGTAGAAATGAGCAGTACAAGAAATCTACACAAGAACTCATCAGGTTATCTTGCTGGTACAGCAAGTGTTTTTCTTCCTCTTCATTTTATTTTCTCTTATTTTAGATATTGTTTCTTGAATTCCTGTTATGTGTTTTCTTTATAATTGCTATCACTGTTCATTTTGTTTGTATGTCTTTTCAAAAGCAACTTAGTGCAGGTCTGAAATATCACAATTATATTTACTAATGATTACTCCTAGTTGTTTAGAATCAATTTGTATTTAATTTTATGTTTCAGTCATCCCATCCTGGTGAATTTTAGAGAGCTATCAGATATGTCTTGTACAGCTTGTACACCAGAGAGCGATCACTAACCTGTCTCCGGCAATACCCTGTGGATGTTAGTAATTCCACAATTGCTTTGTGTGGTATTTTTTAAAGATATATTAATGACGTAGACTAGGGGCAGAGAAATGTAGGGTGACAGGTTCATCAAATTAGAGAATAGCCAGTGTGTGGTAAAACACTAGATTACATGCTTAACCCTTTGCGGTACTCTAGTCATTTTTTTCTCTGGAAAAAGCCAAGAAAACATTTCAATTGTTGAGTGAGACCGATTGGAGCTGAATGAAGCAGGAAAAAAAGGGCGTATCTCATAGTCATATGCACTACAGAGATAACACAGACATAAACAATGGAGATTGCTGCTTCTGCATCCAGCACTCAAAGAATATCACAGACATTTGCAGAGCTTCGTGAGATGTTACAGTAATAAACTAATGACTTAGATCTCATTATTGGGAGTTTGGTGATAAAACGAGTATGTGAAAAATACAACAAACAAGGGGTGGGGCTTGGCTGGAATGCAGTTTTGAGTGTCCTTTTGTGAAACAATACCTGTTTTACTCTGAACAAAAATTATTTTAAACAGCCCATGTAAAATAAACATGCGTGTGAAAATAAATTGGACCTGACGCACCTGACAAGCGCTGAATAAATGGACTGCAAAGAGTTAATATGTGTTCCTTGCAGTACTATACATTGGATATTAGACAGTATATAGTTTATTTTCTTCTCAGGGACTATGTTTACAATGAGCAAACCAAAATGATGTTTTGCCTTCCCATAATGCACTATTTTGTCATACACTTATTTTTTATGCGGTGTGTGATGTGACCAGAAAAGGGGTCCCAGGCTATTTTGTCTTGATAATCAGTGCACTGTTACCAGTCACAATGACAAAAACATAATAAAGTCTCATTCCAAAATCTCTGACTTACAGGCGCAGATTTGTTGTGGCACTTTCTTTACAGATTGATTTAATGAATACAAATTTAAAATACTCTCAGTTTTAATAAAGTTTATTTAAAAAAATTACTGTTCTGTAGCATTACAAGGAACCGGATTACATTAAACACTAAAGAATCTATATTCTTCATAATATAACAAAGTGGCAGGAGGTGTTATCCTGCAGTGAAAACGCTGCCTGCATACATTTATAAACAAACACAGAAATAAACCAAGCAAAGAAATAAGGCAAAGGGGCCAAAATAAAACACAATACTTTCAAAATAATTGCTTCTGATTGTCCAGGCTAAGCAGTGCCTTCACTGAAATTTAACAAATCCAAAACTCTTTCCAAACTCTTTCAACAAACAAAGGCTTTTCTTACCTACATATGTGTCCCACCACCCCAATGGGGGGGGGGGGGGGAGGAGAGTTTTCTGTACACTGTTTTATCATTGTATTTTTAAAAAAAAAAAGATTTTGTTGGATAATTACAATTCTGTAGAAATACCTTTCTCATGTAATACATGATTGCAGTCTGCCAGCATGATTCAAGTATACAAACACTGTCGTCTGTGTTCTTTTTATATGAACAGACTGCTATCAAGAATCCCCTTACTGAAACATTGTGTTTATCAAATACCAACTTGGTGATTTTATAACAGCAGATTCCAAGTATCTCCCCCCTTACTTTTAATTGCTGTTCTAACAGTAACTGTCAGGAGAAGAATTATATTATGTATCCTTCCACTGAGAAAAAATGGAACATGGAACAGCCAAACACTACACTGCACTGGCACTCGAGGGAGGGGCTTCCGAGTGTTTTTTTGTTTTTTTTTGTAGGAAATGATCCTACTCTGGCTTTGCGGTCATCCAAGAGAAGCTGACCAATAATTTCTAAGGCTGTTTTCGCACCGATGCCGATAACTGACATAATTTCCCTAGATGCTAAACCAGCATTAGATGATATGTGGACTAAACGACTTCCATGTCACTTTGCACAGTGCTGCAGTCCTTCCCGTGCACGGTGAGCACAATAGAATTCTATGCCAAACCCGATCTTGTTTAAAAGCCCAACAGTTGTGTCAGCAGAGAGCAGGAGATTTTCATTTTGTTTTAAATATGTTTATGAAATCAGAGAGTGGTGGTGAAATGTACCTATTGTGATTAATTTAAAAATTGCATACTCTAGTCAGTTTTATAAGGCGATATTTAGTTTAATAAGTAGATGTTGCTGAGGCATATATAGTATATTACATGCTGAGTAAGACTTGCGTGATTTCTCAGATGGCCTTTGAATAGTACTACTGCATGCTTCTGAGTTTTTTTTTGTTCTGTTCTCTGACTAAATAATACCACAGTATAGTTGCCAATTTTTCTGTAATTCTTAGTGAAAGAGATGCTGTTTCAGTTGTATGTTGACATTTTTATCTACAGAAACACTGTTTAGATAAATGTTACTATTAAGGCATAGTAATATTAAAGGATCAGGTAAGTAAGTTGGTCTATGATGTCATAACCGTGCGGTAAGATAATTATGTATCTTGTTTAGCCAATCACAGCACTTAATTTATCAAAGCCATTTTATAATTGTTCTTATATCACACAGATCTATGTAACCACAGATCAGATAATGCTTCACAACTTGATGCAGCTTTTAATCCCCTTAAGTAAACTGTAGGAGTTTTGGTTCTTGTGATGTGTTTCTAGATTTGCATATCTGTCTATATTCAGGACAAACGAAGGTCAGGTGAATACAGGGCACACCTGACACTTAGGGCAGTTTGAATTACAACAAATCAAGTTGTAAATACATCATCTGACTATAAAGGAAATGATTTGTGACAAGTATGAATGCGAGTGAATTGGAGACGCTATGGCATTAATTGCTGAGACATGGCTGTGATTCATAGAGTCAGTCTGCCCTTGATTTGCCACCCTTTTCATTGTCATGGAAGGAGCACCTTATCTTTTATAAATCAGATTGATTGCTGCTGTCATGCCTGTGCACATCTGAGAAATGTCTTCAGCAATTTCTCAATCTCTACCCTAACCGCTGCCTTGATATACGGTGCAGTGTTAGGAGTTGCTTTGTGTGGGTATGGAAGTCACAGTGTTAGGAGTTGCTTTGTGTGGGTATGGAAGTCATAGTGTTAGGAGTTGCTTTGTGTGGGTATGGAAGTCACAGTGTTAAGAGTTGCTTTGTGTGGGTATGGAAGTCACAGTGTTAGGAGTTGCTTTCTGTGGGTATGGAAGTCACCAATACATCTTAGGTCCTGTTAGAATTCATGATCATGCAGTTTTGCACCACCCTATACCAACATTGGCTTTGTCGTGCTGCTGTTATTTATTTATTTATTTTTGTACATTAATCATCATTTATTTGTTTACTGTATGACTGGGACACAATGGGCCCCATTTAATGATCTTAACAATAACTCTTAACATTAACAGTATTTATATCCAACACTTTAGATCAATATCTCCTTACTATTTGTAAATGTAAGCACTATCTGTTATCTGGTTAAACCTTTCTCTCACTCACTCTCAGGTACCACTCTGTTGGTACTCAGGAATAATCATTGTCTTTTAGTCACTTGACCAGGTGGGTGGTTTTGCTGTCTAAATTTACACCCATAAATGTTTTCCCCAAACCTACATGCCAAGTAAGTAGAAATATCCCACCCCATATAAGCAAATCTTGTTTATAACCTGCCGCACTTCTCTGCTCCTTCCAACAACACGGGTACTGTACATCGGTCCTTGATATCCACATACAATACATGGAGGGTGGAGGGATTTGTTTTACAGAATATGGCCAATGGTTTGTCAACCTTCTAACAAGGTAACAAAACGGAAGCTGCTAGGAACTGTTTAAGCAGTTTTTATTGCAGGTCAAACAACATCTCTTTCCCTATGTAGAGCATCCAATTAGCGGTAGTTGTAATGTTAATAAATCCCTAACATATCAAACCTTCAAGCTTATAGGTCAACACAATATCACAATACATGGCTGAAACTTTTTTTTTTCGTAATTTTTAACTACTTACAAACAAAGGCTTATAATTAAACTAAACCTAATCTTGAGAGGAGAGGTCGCTAATACTTGAGCCTTTACCATTCACTCCACTACACTTATCCAATAAGTTTCAATCAGTCTCTCAGGACATCGAATTTCTCTTTTAGGTCTCCATTGCTTGTCCAGTGACTTTACAGTTTGTGCTGACTGTGCAGAATTGTCCTTGGTATCGGTCTCCTCTGTGTTGTCTTGACTGACTGCTGTGGGAGTTGATACTTCGACCTTGGGCTGAAGTCTTATATCCAAATGATTCTATCTCACTTCAGTTCCTCTCTCTGTTTGTGGTATGACCTTGGTTGGATTTGTGCTTGTACATTACCCCTGTGCAGCCACATTCCTCTGTCATAGTCTTTGACACACTCGACAGCTGGGCTTTAAGTCAAATAGCCTTCTTGCTCTCCTGTGGTGAAAATGTTTTTGTTTCTCCTTTTCTTTTTCTTTGCTTTGCTTCACCTGAACTGAGTCATGAGTCTTCAGAAGCTCTTCATGTATAGGCAAATTTGTCCTGATCCTCCTTCCCATTGGCAAGTGTGCTAGGGAAAGCCCTTCTGCAGTGGTGCACTTTTGTAGATCAATAGGCTTTTATAAAAGTCTTCTTTTCCATCATGTGCTTTCTTCATGAGACTTTTCAAAGTTTTTATTGAGCTCTCCACCAGTCTGTTTGACCTTGGATAATTGGGACCAGAAGTACGGTTAGGCAAACTGCTTGAACACAGCACTGGAAAATTGAGGACCGTTGTCTGTGAACACTTCGTTAGGAACACCATGTCTAGCAAAGATTGACTTCATGCAGGTGATTGCAGTTTTACTGGTAGTTGTATAATAATTTGAGTAGTAGTCTGTCACTACTATATACATTTTCCCATTATAATCAAACAGGTCAGACCTACTTTCTACTAGTGGCTTGTGGTCTGTTTCCACTGTGAAGGTTTGTCCATACATACTGATGAAATCGCTCACAAGCATAAGTTATTGCTAACAGCTCTTTTTCTATCTAGGTATACCTTGTTTCCGTGTTCGTCAGTGCTCTGGAAGCATATGCAAAAGGGTTGCCAGGTCTCTTCATAATTTTGCAGAAGTAATGATCGCAAGCCAAACTGTGGTGTCTTCTGATATTCTCTTTTCTTTAGCAGGATCATAGAATCTTAGCACTGGTTCCTCTGTAATGGCCTTTTTTCAGATTTTGCCAGCTTTGCTCCTGTTCATGTGACCACATCCATTATGTTTTCTGCTCCAAGAGCCATCTGAGTGGGGCTGATTGAGCTGAAAGTTGAGGGATATAGTTCCCTAGGTAGCTGATCAGCCCTAAGAACCTTCTAACCTCATCTTTACAGCTGGGGCACTCCATATTCTCTATTGCAAATGTCTTCATGGGGTCAGGCTTAATACCTTGCTCTGAGACAACATCACCCACAAAGGTAAGTACTTTTACACAAAACTCACAGTTTTCTATGTTTACCTTCCTGGTCAGATCCATGACTTGTTTCAACCTGGAGTCATGTTCTTCTTTTGTGGAACCCCACACAATGATGTCACCCGTCATGGTTTCCACACCTGGAATGTGCTCGAAAATCATGCACTTTATTTTATGGTAAACTTCTGTAGCAAACAGTATCCCATATGGCAGAAAAAGAAATCTGTATCTTTCTTCTGGAGTATTAAATATATCTCTGGAGTCAAGACATATTTGGAGCTGGCCATTTTTCTTTTCAACTATGACTAAAGAACTCACTCAGTCTGTAGACTCACCAATTCTTTTGATTACACCCATGGCTTCCATGCGGTTCAGCTCTTTCTTCAGTTTGCCTCTCAGTGCGAATGGCACTTTCCTGCAGGGGTGTATTACAGGAGTAACTTGATCATCTATGTTTATTTTGTGTTCCCTAAGCAAACAGCCTAGACCTTGAACATTTTGCTATACTCCCTGTCATGACCAAAACTGTTCTCCCTAAATTGAGTTTCTCGCTGGCGCTTAAACCTACGATTGTTTGCATATCTTTTGCTACAATTAGCAGAGATGCCTTAAGCCTTTGTACATCTTTGTTACAATGCAGCTCCCTTTTACTGGAATATTCTCTCTTCTTTATCTTGGCTGGATGAATTTTTGATTTTACATGCAGAGTGCTGCAGTGTCAAGCTTGAATAGCATTATAGTCGTATAACAGTTAAAGGCAAAATCCATTCCCTTTTTTCAGAAGCGCATAGCTCAGTGGACTCTACTAAGGTTCATCTTATTTCACTGTGTGAACTTTGTTTTGCTCACTTTTTGCTTTATAGCACTTAGCAAATCTGTTACTTTTCCCACACTTACTGCAGGATTTCCCAATACGCAGGACAGACTCTAGGGGTATGATTATACCCACATCTACCACATGGCTTTTGATTAAGCTGCTCTGTTTTTGAAAAATATTTGTTGTTTGTATCAGACTTTATTACAGTGTGCACAGCACTTTTGTTTTATTTGTGCAGCTCTTTAGCCTGTGATCTGGTTGATTCAGCTGCTCTACACATGTTTACAGCCCTGTCCAAGGCTAAATCTTGCTCTCTTAGCAGTCTCTCTCTCTCTCTGATCCCATTCTCTAGTATTCCACGTATAATTCAGGGATTCTTTCAAATCTCCAAACTCACACATTTTACTGCTCGAATGGGTCTCTTTTAAGTACTGATCAAAGCTACAGTATCTCCCCTTTTCTGATTGCTTGTGCAAAAACGTATAACTCTCATAAGTTATGTTTCATTTCAGCACAAAGTACTCTTCAGATTTTTGCATAATCACATCTAAATCCATATTCTCACCATCCCTGAACTGGAAACTGTTGTAAATGTCCAAAACATCTTTCCTGACTACATATAGAAAGATAGAAATGTTTGTTTTGTCATCTACGTTTTCAGTGCTGGTTGCAGTTAAATAGATATTAAACCTGTTTAAATTTTTTCTCCAATTTTCGGCTGCATTTCCAGATATTTGTATACCCATTGGAGGATTTAGTTAGTCTATTTTTACCTCAGTTACAGCTTTTTTTTCTTTACAGGGTGTAACTCGTAGCTTACTTTTTCTACTTTTTTAAAAAAAAAAATTCAGGCTGTAGGGGTCATTTGTTATGTATGTTAAATTCCAGGTTTTACATTTAAACCTATTTTTAGACCTTCCTGTTCCATCTTGTGTTGGCTTTAAAGTGATTAAAAAAAGCATTGTTATTTCAATTTTGAAAACAGAGAAAAAATTTAAACTGATTATAGCCAATTAAACAATTGCATGAATCTTGTTGTGTATGTCATGTCACCTTTTTTAAAGAAGCATATATTATAGCATACATATAATTTCTTAAAATAAAACCACTGGTACCATATCATGTTATAGAAAGCATTGCATTCCTTTCTCCATTTCTTACATTGTAAGTTCCTCTCATAGAATAACACATTTACAAGCAGGCAGAAAAGTTTTTTATATTTAAAAATATTAAATATTTAAATATTTAAATTGTACATCTTTATATTCTGAAATAAACTCTAGAAAGAAGTGTTGACTTTCAACAGTTAAGTCGAATTTACTCTTTTCGAATAACCTTGGCTCACACATATTCATTTATAGATAACTTTCATACGCGGCAGGTTTACAAAGATAACCCTATGAGGATCATCAAAAACGTATTATATGTATGACCTTTTCATCGATGAATGATTTTCCCTCCACTCTGAGACGTGGGCTGAGGCCCCAGGGGTAACAGTTGGGCATTAAAATACATCTCCACCATCATGAGCAGTCACTGCACCATTCTGGTTGGGATTAATGCTTGTGGATACAAAAACATATATACAAACAGTAAGTGGAATATGTAAGATGATGCTTTTAGTTGGTGTCTCATGGGAACCACAATATAATTGTACACTGTTTAATGAGCTTTAAAAACTGATCTTACACACATAAGTCCTTGGAATTATGGATGACAACAAAAAAAGAACATACCTTTAATGTTCTACTGTGCTCGTGCTGTCCCTGTCTAGTGCTGTAGTAGCAGTGAGGGTAAGTAGTGTTGTGGTCTCTCCTGTTTATTAGTTTACTTTATTTAAGAAATGTTTGTATTATTCAATGTTTTATTTTACTACACATATTTTTTAATATAGACTGAAGTATTGTTTTGAATTTAGTGTGTTACTGTTTGTATACAGTTTTATTTTGATATTTAATAAGATAGAAATCAACGGTACTATCGCACAACTTTGTTTTATTATATTGTAGGGGGGCTGAGTGACGTCACTCCCCTAAAAAAATATTGCAAATATCTCAGAAACCATAATAGCACAAATGAACGGCACAAACGTAGTACAAACGAATGAGACAAGTTTGGTTCAATTCCGGTATTGTAGGGGGGCTGACTGACGTCACTGCCCTAAAAAAAAAAAAAGAATCGTTAATATCTTAAAAACTATAGCAGCACAAATGTTTGCTTCAATGGCACAAACGTAGCACAAACAAATGATATATGACTCAACATTTGTGCTGTTTGTAGGGGGGCCAACTTCACGGAGTTTACATAAAGCGCATATATGCAACTGAAGCTGTGCGTTTATACACAGATACAATATAATCAAAATGACATGAACATTGTTATTTGAACAGAATAGGCTTCATTAACAATTGTTTGCAAAGTCCAAGTGCTGGCACAAATCACACAGATCCTGCGCTTTTCCAAATATGCAGTGCACTTACCACAGACTGTCTTTGGGCATTTGGCTCAGCTATCAAAAGTAGCCCAGGCTTCTGGCACCAAATGTTTCTAATTACTCCAAGGGCATTGACCACGGATTGTGTTGGTGTCCAGTCTGCTTCAGAGCCATATTGTCATTGTCTGTCTTTCCTGCCACAGAATCTGTGTTTGGTAAAATGTGCAGGAATTCCAAACACTGCTTTACTGTCCTACGCCTTAGCAATCCATTTGCAATGTGTATTGGGGTAACAATTAATTTCTTAGAAAAATGAGTCACTTGCAGTAACTAATGCAGACAGACAGCCTGGTTCCATGAGCTGTCAAGGCTGATTGATATATATCAGGAGGCTCATTGAAACAATAGAAATGCCAGCAGACCGCTCACTTGACGTATGCAGGCTGATATAATCAAACTTCAATATATGGCTGCAAGTCCCTACTGATAAATACAAATAATAACATGTTTTATATGTATCGTTCTATTTGAATAGATGACAGGATTTTATCTAGCTAATTTTTGTCAGGGTAATTATCTGATTTTCTGCATTTTTGCACATTTTCACATTGAATTTGGTCAGATCTTTTTGTGGGATGTAGTAGTATATAGAGGGAGTCTGAGAGAAGAAAAATGACACCAAAGTTCGGTGATTCTTTCACTGATGGAGATCTGCGCCCTTTCCCAGGTTGGATCTTTATTTTTTTTTTCGATACTAAGATGGTGACTCTTGAATTTGTCCCTGGAATTTGATGCACTTTGACCTATGGAGTGGTGTTAAGTAAACCAAATTAGCACTGGCCAACACCCTCCAGGTGTTCCACACCTGGTACATGCATCTCTAAAATGTAGATAAAGTCTGTACAATGACATCAGAAATCGAGAAAAAGAACATGCGAAAAAAAGTCACTGAAAACCTAGCTGTTGTCACCTTTAAATAGAAAAATTATCAGCTGAATAAGGTTATTTTTATCCTCAATAGAGACTGACCCCTCGCTCTGCTCTGGCTCAGTCAGAAAACAGCAGACACTCAATTCAGGCCAAAAACAGTTTTTCTTCCTTCCTCAGGAGAATAAAAGACTTGCTGATGCATTTTTGACAGGTCCTCAAAATAACTGCTTTAATCCTAAGACTTCCATTGTTGAAGTTATTGCTGGATGAAAATGTTTTGAATTCATATATCCCAGAGGGAAACATTGATAGTCACTGTGACGGAAAGATGAGTTCTGGTGATGAATCTTCCTCCTGACCTGTGAGGGCGCTAAAGAACGAGAGGAGAAGTATCTGGAAGGGCTGGCCTGACAGTTCGTTTCCGGGTCAGGGAAGTGGGTCAGCGTGGAAAGAAGCGCGACTCTGTTGTAAGACCGTAGTGATTTGAAAGGTAAACGAGAGGCAGCTGCAAGTAATAAGGCAGCTGCAACCGTTTACCTAGATATCATGCAGGATTACATATAGGGGCCAGGGTAACGCTGATCTTTTCCTTCGTTTGGGTAGAACGTTTGGAGGAAGAAGGAGCGAGAGTGGAACTCGCAGTGTTTTTGTTATTACGTGTTGTGTTTGTTTATTAACTGTCCGTGTTTATTTCATTGTAGACAGTTAGAGCACTACTCCGGAGCTGTCGCAAAGGGTCAGCACTGTCCGGAGCACGCCTGCACACCACCGTATCTGTGTATTCACCACGCACCCTCACGTCTGCACTCACCCAGGACTGGTGACCGTGGGTTCATTTTTGTTCTGGACTGTGCCCTGTTTTGTTATCTCCGCGCTTTACACATGGTTGTGTATCGCCAGGGATTTATTATTTTACAGTCACCAGTCCTTTTCACTGGAAACTGTTGTCTGCCTGTCAATCCTGCATCACATCACCGCTATACCTGTTCCCCTCCACTAGCCACTTTGCCACAGTCACATAATACTTTTTGTTTTTTTTTAATTTGTGTAGATTGAACACAATTTGTTCCTTGAAGAATCAATAAACAAAATGCATTAACAGCCTTTTATTAGCGCTAAAAGGATTATCACTGGTTTCTCTTTTCTTGAACTGAAGATCCTTTGGTTCTTTGATTGCTTTTCATACTGTAATCAGGGATAATACAGTTACGATTAAAACAAATCACAATATGTTTTATTCCCTGGAAACATGCTGGGTTCTGAACCCAAGACACAAACCACTACGGTGACCAGCCAATGACTGTTTACATTTTTTACAGTAGACAATCTGGGTATATATATATATATATATAATATATATATATATATATATTATATATATAATATAATATATATATCATATATTAGTGGACAAATGGTAGTGTGCTGCCCAGTAAAATGGGTTTTCCTCATGCAGACAGTCAGTGACGGACACACAGCGTTATCAGGTGAGTGACTTTTATTTACAATATTTACACAGTTCTTTATTTCACCAAGAAATACGCCCTGTACGGGCAACTAAATAAACTCACTTTTTGTCCCTTTCTAGGCTAATTCAGGATCACAGTTGAATAGTGGTTGGAACCCCCTCTGGTGGAGCCGGTCAGGAACACAGGTGAGTAGTGGCTGACAACTCCCTCTGGTGGAGCAGGACAGGAACACAGATGAGTAGCGGATAATAGCTCCCTCTGGTGGAGCAGGACCGGACCACATGGAAGTCTGGAGACAAGCAAGCAAACAGAGTGTCCCACTGGAACAACAGGGTTGTAAGTTTCCACAACAAGAAGGTAGGAAGTGGTGTTAACAGAGTCTTACACCAGTATATCAGTTCAAGAGGGAAGACCAACCCCCGAAGACCGCCCAGATGACAATCAAGGTGGAGGTGAACAATAAACAGTTCTTTCCAACAAACAGTCCCTCGTCGTTTGTATTAGGCTGAGTGTGTGGTATTACACCACAAGCAGGGTTTATCCAACAACACCACATTGGTAATAAAGAATTCAAAATAACGGCGCAAAAAAAAAAAAAAAAACATGGTCACAAAACAATACGTCTCAGAACAGAGATTTCCTAAAGCTGCACTTATACTTTCACGTACTAATAGTACTAAATTGTGTTCTTACTATTTTTCTTTCCTGAATACTCCAACCAAACAAAGTGTAAAGGTTCTAAGGATATGTTCCATGTGGAACAGTCAGATGGTGTTCCACAACTACAACCCCCTGACTGTTCTGCCTGGCTTCCTTTTCAGCTGCCCAACTCTGCCGATTCCTTAACGAGGACGCTGAGCTTTCTGGGGTGTGTAGTTTTTTTGTACTGCGGTGCCATTCCTCAAAGGGCCCGCCACCTTTTTGCTTACTATATATATATATATATATATATATATATATATATATATATATATATATATATATATATATATATATATATATATTAAATATATATAAATATGCTTGTGTGCACAAGTCCATGCAAGGGATAAATAAATAAAAAAATAATTAAACACCTAACCCAAATTATCAACACTTAAACACTATCTACAGTTGCTTTTTTCTAAACTACTAGTTAACACCTAATAGTGAATTAAAATAAAATTCTTAATGCTTGCTATAAACTCGCTTCCTTGGCTCAAACATGCAATATAATGTTTTGACAGGCACATGTATCAGTTTAGCGCATATTCCTATATTACCTTACTTGTCTTGTTTTCTTAAAGTAACTTAACTATATACAGTAACATCTCTCTCTCCTGGCACCCATGGTAGATCCACGATCAGAAACTCCCTGTGCCCAATTATACTCCCCTGAAGACTATGTGTGCCCTCCAGAGATGCTCTTTGTAGAACACAGGTTCTGTAACTGTACAACTGTCGGGTAGGCAGCTGCTGTCTTATTAGCTATGTAGCAGAATATTAGAATTCAGTGCCACACATACTTCTTTTGTAATTTTATGAAAGTTGAGTTCAGCTCCTCCTACATTGCACTACGGCATCCCCTTTCTCAACAGAGGAAGCTGGTAGTCAATGAGGTGCAAAAGCAGGAGGAGAGGATCAGGTGTGTAAAGGTCGTTTTCCAGGCCAAGCATGGAGAATGGATGAGATGGGAGAGTGTGGAACACGCAAGATCGGCTGGCAAGGCCTATGGACAATGGAACAGAGCAGGATCAGTTTCCTCATCAGATCAGCATATGATGTTCTCCCATCACCACAGAACCTAAACCTCTGCATGGGTGAGGATCCCTCATGTCCTTTGTGTTTATCACCTGCAACATTAAGGTACATTTTGACAGGATGTAAGGTGGGTCTTAGCCAAGAAAGGTTTACTTGTCACCATGACCAGGTGCTGCAATGTTTGGCCTTAGCATTGGAAGACAAGCATAACATGACCAGTAAGTTGCCATCAGTTCCATCAAAGCATTACACACAAAAGACAATATTCCACCATTCAGGAGAGCAACCACCAAGAAAAGGTGTTAAAACCAAGCCTCGCCCATGACAACTGGAAGCTGCTAGAGATTGGAAGATGCTCAGGTGTTGGTCAATGGCTTATTTTTCCACCTGAGATTGCCACCACTAACCTTCAACCAGACATTTGCTTGTGGTCTGGATCAGAACATCTTGTTCATCTGGTAGAGTTAACAGTGCCATGGGAAGATGCTTTGGATGAGGCGTATGAGAGGAAGAAACTTCGGTACGCTCAACTAGCTGCTGAAGCAGAACATCGAGGATGGAGAGTCCGAGTTTACACAGTGGAGGTGGGTTGTCGAGGATTTGTGGCACACTCTACAACCCGGTTTCTCAGAGATGTCGGGTTCAGTGGCCAAGAGTTGCGTCGTACAGTGACGAACTTATCTGAAGCAGCAGAAAGGAGCAGCAACTGGCTGTGGTTGAGACGGAAAGATTCAAGAATCACTGTTGAGCCCTCTTGAGGTGTCGAGGGCTAGTCAACGAAACACAGAGGATGGAAGGTGCCCACTTGAAGGCCCCAAAGATGTACCCTATTTAGCTCAATCCAGACGGTTATCATGCTGATGCGCTGGGGAGACCGCACTAGGTTGATCCCCGGAGCCAGCATCACAGCCGTTGTGTGTGCTGATGTGCTGGGGAGGCAAAGTGAGCTGATCCCTGGAGCCAACATTACACTTCGGCAATCAACACCAGACAGAAGGATATCTACATCATCAGATGTTAAACAACGCAAATGGATGGAGATGCAGATGGACTTTACTGCAAAGCTACGTCTTAGTTGGTGCTTATTTTGTCGAGAGCCGAGTTCAAAAAAGCATGAAGTTTAACATCTACTCTCATGTAATGGAAATCAATTATAATAAATATGTTGCACTAACAGACATTTAGGAATATGAAGACCCCTTCCTCAACCCAGGCACCCAAGATGCACAATAGACATCCAGTAAAACATCTGGCAATATTAAAGCAGTAGCAAACAAATTTACACGTTCTATACAATTAATGAAAATACACTGGGTTTTTACAATAGTGTATGCAAACAATGTTATCCACAAACTGTAGATTTTAAGTGATTATGCAGGGTTGTCTTACATGATATGGATCTGTTACGAATGGTACCACATTACAACAGTTCTTGTTTCATTATATTGCAATGCCCAATCCGGATAAAGGCAGATACTTTATCATGTAAACAATATTGAACAACTTTCTTGGCTGAATGATTACAAGAATTGATTACGTTTAGCAAATAATTAAACTATTTCAGCTCATAGGTTGATGTGATTTATATTTTTTAGAGGGATGTGATTTCATGGTTTGCACCCTGCTTGAATTTCTAACAGAAATACATCCTAGTCGTCTGTGAAGGAGTTTTAAATACAGCCAATGCCTGTTTGTTAATAATTGCAAGTACATGCTCTAAGGTGACTTATCGCTGCATAATGTTGGGAACTACAGTTGCAATTGTTTAATTTCTCTATGGAAAAAAAGACAGAAATAATGAACAGTTGAACTGAGGGTTCATTAAAAGCTGTTGAACAGTCTAGAAGATAGATCCATGAGGCACACACTGATAATTTGAATAAGCAGCTATGAACTTCAGAAGCACAACGTTCCTTTACATTATATTATCTAACATCTACCATCTCATATACACATATACACAGAACACATGAATAACAGACATAGAAAAAAAGTCAACACACTTTACCTAAGAATACCAACAGATTTCAAGTATATATTTCCTAATTTATATTAATGAGATCTTCATGAATTATTTGGAATCATGCATCTAGAATTTGTAGATATTACAGGATTGCTTCTATTCAGTTTGTGGGTACATTGTTAAATTGAAGAAAGTTTAATATATATATATAATATATATATATATATATATATATATATATATATATATATATATATGTATATATATAACATACACTGTATGCAGGTATGTCTTTACAACCAGGGAAAGAGCAACATATAAAATGTTTACTTTAAATATATTTTAAAAAATCAAATTGTCCGTATTACTTGTCTTTATAGTTTTGCTTTGCAAATTCAGTCACTAGGCAAATACAGTATAAAGTATCAATTCCATCAAAGCTGGTTGAATGACTGTGCAGGACATTGGTTCTTCATCTAGAATATTGTGTTCAGTTCTGGTCAACTCGCTACAAAAAGGATATTGCTGCTCTAGAAAGAGTGCAAAGAAGTGCGACCAGAATTATTCCGGGTTTAAAAGGCATGCCATGTGCAGACAGGCTAAAAGAATTGAATCTATTCAGTCTTGAACAAAGAAGACTAAGCAGTGACTTGATTCAAGCATTCAAACTTCTAAGAAATATTAACAATGTTGACCCAAGGGACCTTTTCGACTTGAAAAAAGAAACAAGGACCAGAGGTCACAAATGGGGATAGACAAAGGGGCATTCAGAAGAGAAAATAGGAGGCAGTTTTTTACACAGAGAATTGTGAGGGTCTGGAACCAACTCCCCAATAATGTTGTTGAAGCTGACTCCCTGGGATCTTTCAAGAAGCTGCTTGATGAGATTCTGGGATCAGTAAGCTACTAACAACCAAACGAGCAAGATGGGCCGAATTGCCTCCACTTGTTTATAAACTTTCTTATGTTCTTATGTTCATTTACCCTAGAATGTTGTTTCTGTTTTGGTGTTTGCCAAGAATGTTAGGCTACCACAATATCTGGGATATCATGCCACTTGTCCCACCAGTATGTAACCATATAACAGAGATGACATGGTTTTCATAGTCAAAATATGCACACACAGTGAAAGTGACCTGCCCCTTTGTAAACTGTAATTCTCCCTGGATAAGGGTGTCTGTTAAGAAATAAATAATGAATAAAAAATAATAATGTTTTATAAGTCTTTCTAGTTTATATAGCATATATGTAAATATCTCATGTGATGTAAAAAGGCACGTTTCATGGTGCACAATTAGAAGCCGATGGGGACAGAAACTAATACATACCCAGAAAACTGATGAGTAAACGAACACCAATAGGGAGGATAAAGAGTCAAAAAAAGGAACTTACTTTAGTAATAAATAATGTTCTGTTAAACTCAATTACAGTAAACTGATTAAAAAAAAACAATAAAGTAATACAACTGTAGTATTATCAGTGCTTCATACTGTATGTTGCACTTTTCATTTAAATTTGCCTTCATATTTATTAGACCTTGACTGTTGATATGTGTGTGTGTGTGTGTGTGTGTGTGTGTGTGTGTGTGTGTGTGTGTGTGTGTGTGTGTGTATATATATATATATATATATATATATATATATATATATATATATATATATATATATATACATACTTAGTATTATACTGTTCTGTTGCTGTTTGTTAACTATTAACGTTTATATTGCCTACAGTAATGATAATGTAGCTTCTACTGGTGCTTCTGGAGATACCCTATATATTTTCAAAGGTAAATCTGCAAAGTAATTTAGCAAATTCTACCGTCTCTTATTTTCACTTTTGATTTACAATGCTTTAGTAAATATAGTATAGTTCTTTGTGATTTCACTATACATCTGCAATGCTATGCTACTATGTTTTTATCTTGGTATACATTACCACTGAAAACTTTTGTACAATAAATTCCATTATTTGTGTAATACAACCTTTGACCCATGTACCAAATGGCCTTAAATTCTACTTTACAGAATCTACAGTAGGTACTCTTGTTTAGAATGTAGTAAGTTCTGCTGATACTGTATTTTAGTTCAAATCCTAACTAGGTACCTTAGTTATGGCACTATAGAAATACTGTAACTAATTTAGATACTATGGACCTTACTGCTGCAATAGTTAGTCACTACAGTAGTTATTACAGTGGTATTCGTACTGTTCTACAAATTGATTGTAAGAACTATAGTTATTTTACTGTAGTACATACTAGAACCTATTAGTATTTATTGTGGTACATGGAATTGCATGATCTCTTATGGTAAGGTACCTGTAAATATTAGGTTTAGAATTAATTCATTTAAGAGCTGTGATTTGGTTTCAGACACAACTCTTTCATTAATATAAATCTATTTTTGAAAAAGATATCAGTTAAAAAATATTCTCTTTGCTTCCCTGCTTCTCCTATTTCCCTTTAAATTCTACATAGCTTCTTATAAAGGTCTGACACTGACTGCTTATCTTAGCAAAACTGTAACAGTATAATTCTGAATAGATTTGCATTGGTATTAAACCAAGGTGATAATTTAATCTGTTTTGTAAAATGTTTGTCTAAATTATTCACCCTGCAGGTTAGGCAAACCACGTCAATATGCACCAGACTGGGAGTGTATTTATCTCTATGTCCAAAATGAAAAGTTCAATATAGTGATGTGTGGTTAAATAAATATGTAGAAAGATGTGTTGTTGGATAACTTTTATATATTTTACCACAACATAATGGAGTTTTCTTTAACCAACCCAACAACAAAATGATTGGGCGGATTTGGCACTGTATTAAATTTAGTATGTTTGATTTAGGTTTAAAACATAACTTATTTTCATAGATTGTTGTACCTGGAAACATAAAAAAAAAAAAAAACACAGCATCAATATGTATGAGGGTCATTGACTACTCGATGAGTACAGTATAATAAAGAGATTTGGTTTTGTCGTAAATGAAAGCCATTTTATAGAGCCGGAGTCTGCCTCAACAAAGTATATTCATATATATATATATATATATATATATATATATATATATATATATATATATATATATATATATATATATATATATATATATATATATACCATTGTTTGAAGGATAGATGACATCTAAACAGGACTGCATAAAAATCTAAAAGGAAAATAAAATTATACTGGTGGGCTGTCTTCAAACCTGACATCTGAATGGAACCCAAAGAAATAAAATGTAATTCTTATATAGGATGACTAGAAGAATAACATCTTGAGTTTTAGAAGTTCACTAACCTAACATATAGTTAGTATAACATGCTAGAACATTTCAAATATATCTGATTTACTCATCAATATTCCAATATGTAAATATTTCATTAACCATACTGGCAGTCTAATAAAGGAACCCAGTTAATATGATTTACTGATTTGTCTTTTCATGCTTATTTTGTTAAAGCAATAAACCTTTTTCAAAAAATTACAAAACAAATAAACAATTTGTATGACCTTAATACAATTTAATAAGCACAAACATAACTTTTAAGTATCAGTTTAGATTTAACCTATTAAAAACTAACCTAGATTCAACTGTGATAAATACTTCCTTGTTTCATTCCTGAAGATATCAACAAAAATGTCTGCATGCAATGAAGACCAAAATTTATAAAGGGAAAAAAACAACCACAAAAAGCCACATAATGTGTGTGTTCAATACGGCCGCACTCATCGTCAAAATAACGACCTATTTTATAAGACTAATTAGGTAAAGCAGGTGATTCCGCAATCAACCAATTTAAATACCCCTCACCGCAAATAGCGGGTTTGGGTCAACCCTGTGTGTGTAGGCTACAAATTCCAAAAGAAAATGAATGGCACACAAAGACCTCAGCCTGGTACTAGCCATGGTGATAAGGATGCTCAGAAGTGAAGATGTGTTACAAGTTCGAAATACATCACCACTCCTCCACCGTTCTTTTGTCTACACTCTAGGAAGTAAAGGCTCTCGTTAGAACCTTGCTTTGCCACTGTGGGAAGACCTTTTTAGGTGCTTCTAAAACATTTTTTACATGGATTCTATAGTCTCTGTTTGCAGAAAGAAATTTGTAAGCTATGAAACATGTATTGAAAATTGGAGTTTGCAAAACAATACGGTACCGGTATTATAAACTGTAATTTACAAACTGGCTTGATGAGAAGCGTTAAAAAATTAGCTCTTTGCTAAATTTTTCTTTGTCCTTGAAAATGATGTCTCCTTCTTGCTGCAGACAACTCTCCCACATCACCTTGCCTTTTATATAGCCTACTGTCTGAATGCTGCAAATTAACACCTGCTTTTCAGAGTTCTTAAAATAATCATGCAAATACGAGACCCGCAATTATCAGCAGCTTTAATAAATTATACGGAATATTTAATAGACCTCGTTTGCAAAATCTCCTCACAATTTTAACGGTTTCGTTCAGAAATGCCCCAGAATTACATATGCATATACAGAATTACATATGCATCAAGGGCTAAAGCACACAGAGACATTGCCCCTGCAAATCACAGATTAATTGTGTGTTTATGCCATTACTGTGTTTTATAAATCCCAATCCATGAATTCAGAGCCCTCAGCACCCGTTTTACGGTTATAAAACATACGCAATCCTTTTGTAAATCTGGGCCTGAGTACCCTACAATATCATGTGGCGCAATGGGCCCATAAAGAGCCAAGATTTGCTTATATATATATATATATATATATATATATATATATATATATATATATATATATATATATATATATATATATATACTATATATATATATATCATATATAATATAATGTGTAGGTAAATCCATCTGAATATATATATATATAGTGTGTGTGTATATATATATATATATATATATATATATATATATATATATATATATATATATATATATATATATATATGTATGTGTGTGTGTGTGTGTATATATATATATATATATATATATATATATATATATATATATATATATACACACACACACACACACACACACACACACACACACACACACACACAGAAAAAATCATCAAGAAATGGGGCCCTTGAAGGCACTTGGTGCACAAAGTATCCAGCAATTATTTACCTGTAAAGGTATCTGTTATGGTCTTTAAATACAATTTATAAACTGGTGATATATATTCTTTGAAGCAAAAATTATATTCTTCCAGTCAGGAGCAACTGCATCCAGTCCAGCTCAAAATCCACAGTCTTCTGCCAATCAGGTGTTTAATTTATGTATGAGGTTCACATGAATTCAGACAGTCAATCCATCAAGTCTGTTTTTTGTGATATCTCTTTTGAATGAAAGCTATGGCAGGTCTTTCCCTTGTTTATGAAATATAGCTATGCAGTTTTATTGGATTACCTTATGCAATTTCATATGCATGAGCTATTATCATCTGCCTCATCACTATGATCAAGAACATTAGCCTTGAAAAGGTGCAAAAATAGCATAATAATAAAGGCATTTAGACCCTTATGTCATAACATGTGACAGTTGTATCCATCACTGTCAACTGGAAATGTCAAACAGGCGCCTAGGTTTCTTTGACTTATTATACTTGTGTTCTTTAAATGTTTATTACAAGTCTATAAGGGCATTTTTGATAGGTGAGTAGTTAAGGGATATATGGTGCCCTTACCTGTTTTGTTATGTACAAAGATTGGAAATAAAGTATTTGCAAAGATCAGAAATCATGCTACTCCACTCAAAGCTTCCTTAAATGCAAAACATGTCAAGCTTGTAACCTTTAGAACATAACACAGACAATAACATAAAATATTTGTCATAAGCATTATTTTAACAGTATAGAGTAAGTAGCAGGGTTCTGATAAATATGGCGTTATACATCCCCACGTGTTGCTACAACTATTTAAATAACATAGCTGCATTTTTTCTTTTTGTTGTTAACATCCTGACAGGTTTTTACACTTATACATTTTGCTTCTGTCTCAATGATAATTTCAAGATAGCTCCCTAGTGCACATTTGGGTTTAAGATCAGAGGTGTGTCCTATCAGATCACTGCTTGGAGGCATCATTTTCTTTCCTTCTTGTATTAGTGACGATGGTGTGGTTTCACTCTATCTTTTTCAAGGCACTGTATGTTTGTTTAATCCCTAGCCAAAATACAATCCCTTGAGATGCAGAGAATTTACTTTACCCAAAGCCAATCTGAAGAAGAAGATCCGCTTTTCTACTGTTGAAATGTAAATAAATCGGATGACTTGGTCATTTTATCTGAAAGCCTAGTTCGGCAATGTATTTTGGGTCATAATATCATTCTGTTTATTAAATTAACAAAAATTGAATATACAAGGAGGTCCTAAGCCATTCTCTGTGTCTGCTTGGTTTCTTGTTATAAACTCCCCCACTGACAAAGAATGCTTTTAAAAAGAGTCGTAAACTAAATACTGGACAAGTGGTTTACCTTCACCATCTTTGAATAAATCCTGTGGCACCAGGTATGTCTTCCACAAGGTAAAAAACAGACAGTTTTGAATGCTTTGACACAACTACCAGAGAACAGTCCACCTCATAAAGCCAGCCAACAGGGGGAAAACATCAGACCAATTGACAACACTGAGCCATCTTAGAATGAGAACAGCTAATGGGAAAACACCCTACATGGACTCAGACACAGCCCCAAATAAACAAACTACCCAATCACTGGGGTGAGAAGAGAACAAAGCTCTGAACTTTGACAATTTGAAGACCTGAAGCCTGCGATCGGCTTGAACAGAGATACTGTTTTCAGAAACTCTGATATGGGATAATGACCCCTGTGTTTGCCAATAAGTTGTAAGTTGTCTAAAATCCTAAAAGTTCTTGGAATCAAATCTCTAACTCGATTTGAAGTCGACAGAGACTGAACTATATTCAGTCTGTTATTAAGCTAGAAGTTCCGGAATCTGTGGTGGAATATCCCATATATACTCGGAGGAAGGGTACACATCTTATGAAGGATTTACTGCTTCAGTGGAATATAAAAATAGTTAATAGCTCTTGTTTTTGCAAAAACATTTATTTAGTCCCCTGGTGTGGAGACACAACGCAAGGAAGACAGACCCTGGAATTTGAACTTTCCTTGCCTGCAGGAGAGCCGTTGAGAGCCTGTGTTGAGATACAGACCGGCTGGAAGAGGCAGCGAAAGTCTATAAAGTGTTCAACATGTAGTGTTTTTATCCTCTTATGAACTCAAGAATAAGGAGACCATAAAGGTAACGTTTTGTTTAAGGTAGAATGTAAGAAAATTATTATTGCTTTCAATTCATGCTTTGAGTTAATGAACACTATAGTAGCTGTTTGTTGTATGTGATTTATACAAATTGGATGTGGGTTTACAAGGCAATTATCATTATGCGTTTAAAACTAGAATCCAAATTAGTGGTCTTGATAGTAGTAATAATAATATCTTTATATAGTGCCTTTAGTGGACCATCATCACAAAGCACTTTACAGAGGTAGGCTGTGAACTGTGTATTACATGAACAATCACTCACAACAGAAACATCGATTCAACATCTCATCCACAGGATGGAGCACAAGGGTCTTGCTCAGGGTCACACAGTGAGTCACTTAGTGGCAGGGGTGGGATTTGAACCAGTAACTTTTTGGTTACAAGCCCCTGGACTTTAACCATGGGACCACACTACATCCTTGTAGTAGATAATTCTCTGAGATTGTGTGGAACGCGAAGAGCGTCTTTATGTCGCAAAAGTAAGAATTGCCTTCTGAACCAAAACATATATGAGATTGATTTAACAATGCTTTAATTAACAAATATTAACAAAAGTAAATATTTGTATTACTAAAGATACCCCTTTCCTGTCCTGAATGTAATACTATAAAATCAATATAATCTAAAAAAAGAAAGACACCCAATGGGAATATGGTAAAACACACACAGCTTACATATGTTACAGAATCTATCAATCGCAGAATCTAATACATGGTTATATTAACTCTATTGTTCAGGGATTGGTGCCACAAACAGGAAATCCCCTTCTGTTGATAAATTACATAGATACCAAGCAAATTTTAAAAAAAATTTTAAACAAATACATTTGTGTAAAAGTGTACAGGTAAATTACTTTGGCTTTTTACTGGCATCAGTAACTCCATCCACAGTAATTTCTGAATGTTTTCATTTCAAATGGTGACGCATTGAACATGTTTTTGTAGTACGGCAATTCAGTTTGGCATAATTATTTACATACCACGGTTTTCTCATCCGGTCCCTCAAAATACTTCCAAACATGTCTTTCCTTGTTTCCTTTCTTTAGAGATGCCATTTTGTTACAAATATATAACAAACAAAGCATGAACACAGAGTGCAGAGTCTGCAATGACAGCAGTAAAATATTTTGAAGAGCACAGAGGCTGTAGATATCAGTGGGACACAATGAGGGATGACATGCATTTTATTTTGCAGCAAAGCAATGTGTAAGAGAGCCTAAATAAATAATGATTAGTATGATTTTTACAACTTAAAGTAATTATAGCTAACAAAATAATTCCACTAGCTAAGCAGGTCTCAAATGTGACATTTTTAAAGTAACACACGTAATAACAAATGTCTAGTTTAATTTTAAAACATGATCTCTTTCTACACTAGATTAAATGCCTATCTGTTTGCAATCCAAGCCTTTCGGGACGTCCAGTACTGCTTTACTTCCTTGGTCATTACAGCCTAGCAGTGTCTTCAGGGTCAAAGCATGTTAATGGCTGAAAGCACTTCAGTTGATAGGGGAAGCAGCTGCTTGGTCATTTGATTGTAAATACGTCAATGGTGGTGGTGAACATTTTAGAGAAAGTCTAAAAGCATGGCTGGCTATGGCAGGGTGATTGCCCTGCACAATGGGGAATTAGTGCTGGTGTAATTTATATGGGGAAATTGGTTTATTGTGTATCTTTTTGGAGTTGATTTGTGTGATTAAATTATTGTTAACAGATGGGTGCTCGATTGAGACTTGCTGCCTGCTAGGTTTGGTTGAGGGGAAGGGCAGCAAGTGATTGACGGAGTGTCTGTCTGCATAAAAACATCCTGAGGAGATGGCTCGGGGCGACTGTAATGCCATGCTTCAGAGGGGAGCGACGTATACTCAGGAGGAGAGGGTCTGCTCTGCAGGAATTGCTCTACGCAACCCTGAAACTGCAAACAGTGCTTTTGAAGGCAATGTCCAGCCAAGGCCGTGTGAAGCAGCAGGAGTTGTCGTATGAATACCGGCTCATCATTAGGTTAGTTTAGGTGATAGTGATCCCATGTAATGTATAGTGAGGGTTATGCAGTGTAGTCGGTTTCTGGAGCAGGACGCCTCGTTTGGCATCTTTTATTTGTAGTTTTTTGTACTGTGTTTTATTTTGCCTTTTGTACAGCTTGCTGTATCTGTCTTCTGTGCATGTCCATGGCTAGTAACATCACATGACCACCTTTATTTACTTTCTGTTTGTTGTGAATAAATTCTGCACGCCTGTGCTGGTGTTTTCAACTCCACCTCCCTTGTCTCTCTCTCATGCATAATCAGTGGCTACCCACACATGTGACATGAGCACCCTGTCACAATGGATAACAGAGATTTCTTTAACCTTGTGTAGTACCAGATTTCATGTTTTAAAATTAAATTGCTGTAACAATGTTTTTTTTGTTGTTGTTTTTTTTTTTAAATAATGAATGGATGTGCATGGAGAAAATGTATATAGCTATGTTGTTAACTTACTTTAAAGTAAAATTACATTGTTTAGAGCTTTAAATGCATACATCTGCATTCCAGATGTGCTATGGTATCTGTTATTATCTGCAAGAATGAATAGACTTCAATTTCTGAAATCCCTATTTGTTGAAGCAGAAGAAAGGATAACACATTATAAATGTGTCCTTGCACTTTATTTACACTGGAATATATATATATATATTATATATATATATAATATATAATATATATATATATCTATATATATATATATAATATAAAGATTTTCTAAAAGATTAGTGCAGATACGCACTTGTCATTTTCATAGCATTTGATAGAAAATGACCGGCTATGAAAATGTTTATCAAAGACCTATTGTGCTTAAATATTTTACTTTCTAATAAATAAATAGAGGAATCACCTGAAACACATTATTACAGTTACAAAAGGTAATACAAGAAAGTATGCTGAATGATAAAACCTAGCACAGTATGTACTGCGAGATGCCCATAAGTTTTGTATTGTACTAGCATGAACACAGTTGGTTTTCTGAATAAAGTATTCGCCTTAGAAATATTTTTTTTTGTGTAACCTGGGTATAATCACTGAACTGTATTAAACTGTGAACAAATCAAAACAGTACCAGATAAAGGCTTTTAAACTAGATGAGACCAATACCCGGACTTTCAGGAATAGAATATAGAAGGGGATGCAAACTTTTGCTGCTATAAAGCAGAGAATAAAAGGTTCATGTAATTTGCTGCATATGCATTTTTATTCCTTTTGATTATGTTAATTACTTTTTCCAAGTGTTTTCTTGTTATGTTACCTTATGTTATCTACTTCCAGTGCGTGTGGTAATATGCAGCCACATGCAACTCATTAGAAAGATCTACTTTCAAGGAAAAGAGCAACACGTTGTCAACACAGCATTATATTTGCACGTTTTAGTGCCACACAATAAAATAGACATCTCATAAACAAAGAAAATGGGCATATCCAGTAACACTTTGAGTGGCAGTATTTTTCTAAGTGTTATGTGTATTATTAGTATAAGCAAGCCACTCTATCTAATCGACTGACTTGTTTCAATTCACTAATATAACCTAAAAGCATCCATGACAAGTAAAAAAAAAAAAAAAAGCAATTTTGGGTGTCTAGACAATTTCCGTTTCTCAGTCTGTGGGAATGTGATGAAACAGAATAACAAGGTAAATCCAGGTTTTAAATGTCGTTTAAATGGTTTTCTAATAGAACTAGAGCCCTTTCAGTGAAGGCGCTCACTTTCAGCAAAGGACGCATATATCCCGTCAGGTTCTTCTACCAGAACCTTGGGCACTATTACTTAATTCGAAATGAATGAATAGTGAACTAATTATATAACAATAGTAAAATATCTCTAATATGTACATTAATTGCAGCAGTGTGATTTTAAATGAAAACAAATGATTGATAGTTGTTTTCTTGCTCATCATGCATTGCATATCTATCACAGGAATAATGAATAATAAACCTTATACATGACCTGTATAAAATTTACTTTTGCAATGAATCTGTCTGGTAGGAATAATGATATTTTGTACTTCATTTCAGAAAACCAAGACTTGCCACTAGGAAAGCAACCTGTCAATTTCACAAGCACGCAGATGAGGAAGGGGCCAGGGGTTCAGGTTTGTTTCTAACATTCTTCTATCTGTGTTTTTGGTTTGGTCAACTTCTTTCATGATGGGCAGCATGAGAAATCTTGTCAGAGTTTAATCAGAAAGTCATTCATGCAGAAAAAAAGAAGCCCACAGTCTTGAGAGACAGGTAAAGTTAAAGAGAACTGTACTGGAGAAACAGTGGCCTGGTTTCCATGCAGTTTCGAAACACCAAATGCTCTCCACTGTCGTCAGAATATGACGTGTCACGCACATATCACACACATTCCTGATTCCTGGCCAAAACATGGTACGACTTAAAAGTGTGGACAAATTACCTTCTCACAAAACAAATTACACATGCTTCAGCCTCCATCCTTGAACCCTGAGAATGCTACAATATAGGATGTGTGTAATTTCTCTGTGCAGAGTTATCAGCATTTATGCTTATTTATAGATGTATAGTTTATTACTATTTCACTCTTCAATTTATATTATATTGTTATAGCTGAAGTTTGTTAGTATATGTTAGTATGTAATGTAGTATGTTAGTATGTAAGAGAAACATTCACCTTTTTACAGGCACATCATTTGCTACAATATTTATTCAGAAAGAAACATCTTGTAGTATCTGGAAAACCCATATAGAGGTGTTCTGTCTTGGTTATATGGAGACAGTTGCCACTATTGTTATACTGTTGTTAAAAGGATAACATTGCTTGCAATATAAATACCAAATAAAACATATATTACAAAAGTTTACAAATATAGCTACTTGTACTTTTAGTGTTCTACATTACAATATACAGGGTATCTTCCTTCGAACCATGTATTAACAAAATGGAAGAAAATTCTTTACAATAGCAGGGCAATGTGATGTTATGGTTTTAGCTCAGTTCATAGACTACCATAAGGATCAGAATGGTTGAAGCTAGGGTTCTGTGAGACAAGTTGTATACAGTGCAGTACATTATAAGAATCACTAAGAATCAACCGTGTATAGTGATCAAAACCACTGGGACCAAATCATTCCTATACCAACCAATATAAAATAATCTGCTTGTAAGAATCAAACATTCTGATTATAATGCAGTTCTTTATCAAGTGCAATGATGCGTACAGCCAATAAACCTGTTTTTGAATTTTAATTTGATCACATCTTGCGTGATTATAAAAATTTATAATATATGTATATATATATATATATATATATATATATATATATATATATATATATATATATATATATATATACACACACACAGTCAAAAAATGTTTAGCAAATACAGTACTCTCACGCTAAGAGAACACCCCTTGAGAAATAAGTGAAAGTCTTCTCTAAGACAGAATTAGCCATTAGCCAATATGAATCAATACATAAATAAATACATATGTATTACTTGTCATGACGCAATTGCATCAACATATGAAATTAACTGAATAAGTAAAAGAAAAAACAGGCAAGTGTATGTTACTCTATTATAGTAAAGTAACATACAAACTAAGGTTAATAAAACTAAAGCAAAACAACGCAGTTTATCGGTCTATCACAATGGCACAGAGAAAAAAATAATTGCAATTACATAGGGTTCACTTAGCGTTGATAAACTAACTCTCAAACTAAATTAACACAGCTCCCCTACACACGTTACAAAATGCAGCAGCAACATAGAAGACAAGCACATTATCTAACAGAATGGTAACGCAACTCACCAGAACGGGCAACCCCAAATTGCTCGGCGACATGTCTGATTCAGGTTTTTTCAAGACTCGAACAATTTCCAACTTTGTGTAACAAGAGACAGAAACGAATTTTGCCATTTGTTTACATGCCATTTTGTAGCGATCAGGTGCACTTGTGGAAATTAAATGATATGATGACGGTTCTGGAAAGATTTAATAAACCAATCAGTGTCCCTCAAGACACTTTTGCGATGACAAGTTACATATTTTACAAAACAGTACGGTATCAGTTGTGAACAAATCACTATTGGTGCCAAGAAGGTGTTCTTGTAAGTGGAGTTCCTGTTCTTTTAGCTGGAGCATTTACAATGGGAAAAATTTATTACACCACAAGGGTGTTCCTTTAGGCAAAGTGTTTTCTTAGGAGGTGTTCCTATACCAAAGACATGGATAGTACACAAAATGTTTTCTTATGGAAGGTATTTAGTTTTTTTTTTTTTTTTTGGGGGGGGGGGTTTGTATTTGTGTAACACTATGTCTGGGTTTATTTCTTTCCCTTGCTTTTTTTAATATATTGTAACAGGGAGAGATCTGTGCTGACTCTGCTGGCGTGTTCACGGGCTGCAGGAAGAGGGCGGCAGTCGCCCAACAACCGCCTGTGAGTCATGGCAGTGACACGGGGAGGTGGGAAAGTGTGAGTGTGGACTTTCCCCCTCTCTGAATGGCCGAGAGGCGGGTCTTGGGTGATTGTCGGTCCTATAAAATAACGCTCTGTTGTTTCCTCAGGTCTGCCCACTTAGACGCGCTAAGGGTGCGGACACTTTGATTCAGGACCGGGAATCAGCGAGACAGAGAGAGAGAGCGGGGAACCCTTGGGCAGACCCCGGCGTATTGTGAAAGAGCAGGCGAGATAGCCGAGAGAGTAGGACGGTGATCCGGGTCGTGCGGGTAGCGGCGACCGGGATAACGCTGCCGAGTGCAGCACCTTTTATTTGTAGTTTTATTACTGTTTTATTTTCCCTTGTTCTTTTCGCCTTCTGTTTTCATTATTATTTCTTTGAGCACCTGCGAGTGCATTTGCTGTTCGTGTACCAGCTGTGGTATTTCCGTGGTGCTGTCTATCATCGTTGATAGGCAGCCCACGGTCAACAGTGCCCTCTACCGGAGAGAAAAAAAAATTACAAGGAAAGAAAAAGAGCCGGCCTAAAATAAAACTGGGCACCTGTGTGGTGTTTTCCAAATACACCTGTCTGTCTCCTTGTCAGTGAATTACCCACACCCCTTCCACACGTGGTGTCAGAAGTGGGATTCACTGGCACTGCCCCAAGCAGTGCAGCTATAGAAGGAGCAGACGAGCCATGGATGCTACGCAGTTTGCGGCGATGATGGACCTCCTGCGCCAGACGCTCACCGCAGCAGTGCAGGGGGCGGCTAGACCCGCAGCTCCAGACCCCCAGTTGCAACGCCCCACAAAAATGACGGCCGAGGATCGACCTGACGCCTATTTGGAGGTGTTTGAGGCTATGGCGACCTCGGCCGGGTGGGATCCAGCCCAATGGGCTAGTTACCTGCTTCCTCAGCTCACGTGGGAGGCGCAAGCAGCAGCGAGAACGCTGTCCCCGGATCGGATGATGGATTACCCCACGCTGAAAACCGTCATCCTTAATCGCGTGGGGGCCACACCGGAGGGGTATCGGAAGAAATTCCGAGAGGAGCAGTTTGCGGTAGGGGAGCACCCACGAGCCATCGCCCACCGTCTGAAGGATTACGCACTGGGTTGGTTGAACCCGGAGCTGAACACCAAAGCCAGGGTGGTGGAGATGATCGTAGTGGAGCGCTTCCTGGAGTGTCTAGCCCCGGAACCTCGGCTGTGGGTCCAGCGGCAGGCACCAGACACGCTGGACCGGGCGGTCGAGCTTGCCGAGCGGTACCAGGCAGCAGAACCAACGCCCGCGAAACTGCCCGGGAGGAGTGCGGCTACTGGATCGTCCCCTCAACTGGCCCCGGAAAGGGCGAAGGGACTGGGGGGAAGGGGTAGTCTAGGATTTGGTCGGGGGGTGTCGGCGGGAGCTCCCGGCCCGGGTACTGGGGCAGGGTGGGGATACCCACGGGCTGCTGCAGTGTCGGACCGGGGTCTCGCGCGGACGCCTTATCGGCGAGCCCCTTTTATGGCTCCAGTGTTTCCCCCTCTTTCCAAAACTTCGGGGAGAGAAACCAGCCCACCGAGGTGTTGGACGTGCAGGGAGGTGGGCCACCTCTCCCGGGACTGCCCCGTGATGGAGTGTGACCTCAGCCGACCAGGTAAGCACGTTCAATTACCTCAGTCGCTTCAGCACACGGGTTTTGTTATTCCTGTGACAGTGGATGGTACAAAAACCCAGGCTCTCCTGGACTCAGGGTGTAGTCAGTCTCTGGTACAGGAGAGCCTAATCTCACCGGGGCATAAACGTATATTGGGACGGGTGCATATTAAATGTATTCATGGGGATGTCCGCTCCTATCCCAAGATAAATGTGTGTATGACTATTGGCCAGCAGGTGACGCAGGTGCAGGTAGGATTATGTCCTCGATTGCCGGTACCAGTAGTTCTGGGACGGGACTGTGAGCAGTTTAAAGATTGGTTGGCTGCTCTGACAGCCCCGTCTTCTTTATTGGCTAAGAAAGAGGAAGTAATTGGAGAGATTTTTCCCTTTCGCGATCCAGAATGGTTTTGCCATAGATTTAAACCCCGTAAAACTAAACGGGAGCGTCGGATCGCTAAGAATGAGGGCTGGCAATGGAGGGAGTCGGAGAAGTTTCAGGTGGGGGCGGTTGGTGAAGAGTCCGGGGGGGAGGTCGCGGAGCCAGCGCAGGGGTCTGGCTCGGCTGCCTCTGCTCGGGACCGACCTGACCCCGAGTTGGAAGCCATGGGAGCTGATTTCTTAGCTCGCTCCCGTGACTTCCGACTCGAGCAAGGGCGTGACGACGTGCTGGGCAGGCTCTTTGACCAAGCAGCGGTGGTTAATGGTCGGGTGGTCGAGCCCAGACGCGCCGCCACGTACCCCCACTTTGAAATTGATCGAGACCTACTGTACCGTGTTGATAAATTACCCCAGACCGGTGAAGTGCGTCATCAGTTGCTCATTCCTCAGCCCTTTAAGGAGGATTTGTTGCAGCTGGCTCACGCTATTCCCCTGTCTGGTCATTTGGGAAGGGATAAAACTAAAGCAAGGCTTGTGTCACGGTTCTTCTGGCTGGGGCTGGATGGCGATGTTAAGCGGTTTTGTGAGCGTTGTGGGGAATGTCAGAAGGCCAGCCCTAGAGCCGTTCCACGAGCCCCTCTGGTGCCTTTGCCCCTAGTGGAAGCTCCGTTTGAGCGTATTGGGATGGACATAGTTGGGCCACTAGAAAGGAGTGCGGCAGGATACACCCACCTACTTGTCATTCTGGATTACGCTACGCGTTATCCAGAGGCAATTCCCCTCCGATCTATGTCCGCTAAGTCTGTTGCCAACGAGCTTGTGAAGGTTTTCTCCCGGGTGGGGATTCCCAAAGAGATACTAACCGATCAAGGCACCAATTTTATGTCCCGGCTAATCCGCGGAACATGTAAGCTTTTGGGAATTAAGACCATTAGGACCTCTGTGTTTCATCCTCAGACAGACGGTTTGGTGGAACGCTTTAATAAGACCCTTAAGAACATGTTGCGCAGGTTTATTCGTAGTGATGTGCGTTACTGGGACCAGCTGATTCCTCCCCTTCTCTTTGCGATCAGAGAGGTTCCCCAGGCTTCTACGGGGTTTTCACCATTCGAGCTGCTGTATGGGCGGAGACCCCGGGGCGTGCTCGATCTGGTCAGAGAGATGTGGGAGGAGCAGCAGGACAATTCGACCAATACAGTCCGGTATGTGTTGGACCTGCGCAAACGTCTTGAGTCTGTTGGGAAATGGGCGCATGACAATTTGCAGCAGGCACAGCACAGACAGGAGACACAATATAACCGAGGAGCCCGGTTGCGCACATTTCAGCCGGGGGATAAGGTACTTCTTTTACTACCCAGTTCTGAGTCGAAACTCTTGGCTAAGTGGCAAGGACCCTTTGAGGTTACACGCCAGGTTGGGAAGGTGGACTATGAGATCTGCCAGCCGGAGCGACGGACAGAGAAACACATTTACCATATCAATCTCTTAAAGCCTTGGTTACAGCCAGAGGCGTTGTTAGTGGCGCATGCAGATGACGTCACGGACCTGGGACCTGATCTTTCTGTGTTGGCAAGAAAAGGATCGGTACAGATTGCTGAGAATCTGACACCAACGCAGAAATGTCAGGCTCACGGTCTGGTGGCAGAGTTTCCTGACGTGTTCTCTTCAGTCCCGGGGCAGACTCGAGTAGCCCATCATCACATTGATATTGAGCCGGGGGCGCTAGTTCGCCAGAGGCCGTACCGTATACCTGAGCGTAAAAGACAGGTAATAAAAGCGGAAATTGACGAAATGCTGAGACTGGGGGTAATAGAAGAGTCCCAAAGTGACTGGAACAGTCCGATCGTTTTAGTCGATAAGCCAGACGGGTCAACTCGATTTTGCATTGATTTCAGACGAATCAATGAGAAATCGAAATTTGACGCTTATCCGATGCCCCGAGTAGATGAGTTGCTGGAGCGTCTAGGCACGGCTCATTTTATGACGACACTGGATTTAACGAAGGGGTACTGGCAGATACCCCTGACTCCGGAATCTAGAGAGAGGACGGCGTTTTCGACTCCCTTCGGGTTGTACCAATTCAGGACCATGCCCTTTGGGTTGCACGGAGCCCCCGCCACTTTCCAGCGGATGATGGATCGCATCTTGCGGCCCCATCAGCAGTACGCCGCTGCTTACATAGATGACGTGGTTATCCACAGTGAGGATTGGCCGAGTCATCTGTGTAAGGTAGCGGCGGTGCTGCAATCCTTGCGGGAGGCGGGGCTCACTGCTAACCCAAAGAAGTGTGCCATTGGGAAGAGTGAGTCGGAGTATTTGGGGTATCGAGTAGGGGGCGGCCAGATCAGACCGCTAGTTGCTAAGGTGAAAGCCTTGGCTGACTGGCCGGTTCCTACAACCAAAACCCAGGTGCGCTCTTTCTTGGGACTAGCGGGCTATTATAGAAAGTTCATCCCGAGTTTCGCTACGCTCGCTGCTCCCTTGACAGACCTCACCCGGAAGGCTGCCCCAAATACGGTTCAGTGGACGGAGTCGTGCCAGAGGGCCTTTCTCGCCTTGAAGCGGAGGCTGTGTAGTAAGCCAGTACTATGCAGCCCGGATTTTGGTAAGAGGTTCACCCTGCAGACGGATGCGTCAGAGACAGGTCTCGGGGCAGTGTTGTCGCAGGAGGTTCGGGGAAGCGAGCACCCAGTCCTGTATATCAGCAGGAAGCTCCTTCCCCGCGAGAAAAATTATAGCACCATCGAGAAGGAGTGTCTCGCGGTAAAATGGGCAGTCGAGTCACTCCGGTACTACCTCCTGGGGCGACACTTCACCCTGGTTACAGATCATGCCCCCTTAGCATGGCTTCACCGGATGAAAGATAGCAATGCCAGAATCACACGGTGGTACTTGGCCTTGCAGCCCTATGCCTTCAGGGTAGTCCACCGAGCAGGAAAGCTGCATCAAAACGCAGACTTTTTCTCTCGGGAAGGCATGGGGGTGTAAGATTTTCGAATGAACCGGTGGTGTCATTCTGAGGGGAAGGATATGTAACAGGGAGAGATCTGTGCTGACTCTGCTGGCGTGTTCACGGGCTGCAGGAAGAGGGCGGCAGTCGCCCAACAACCGCCTGTGAGTCATGGCAGTGACACGGGGAGGTGGGAAAGTGGGTGTGTGGACTTTCCCCCTCTCTGAATGGCTGAGAGGCGGGTCTTGGGTGATTGTCGGTCCTATAAAGTAACGCTCTGTTGTTTCCTCAGGTCTGCCCACTTAGACGCGCTAAGGGTGCGGACCCTTTGATTCAGGACCGGGAATCAGCGAGACAGAGAGAGAGAGAGAGCGGGGAACCCTTGGGCAGACCCCGGCGTATTGTGAAAGAGCAGGCGAGATAGCCGAGAGAGTAGGACGGTGATCCGGGTCGTGCGGGTAGCGGCGACCGGGATAACGCTGCCGAGTGCAGCACCTTTTATTTGTAGTTTTATTACTGTTTTATTTTCCCTTGTTCTTTTCGCCTTCTGTTTTCATTATTATTTCTTTGAGCACCTGCGAGTGCATTTGAAGGTCGTGTACCAGCTGTGGTATTTCCATGGTGCTGTCTATCATCGTTGATAGGCAGCCCACGGTCAACAGTGCCCTCTACCGGAGAGAAAAAAAAATTACAAGGAAAGGAAAAGAGCCGGCCTAAAATAAAACTGGGCACCTGTGTGGTGTTTTCCAAATACACCTGTCTGTCTCCTTGTCAGTGAATTACCCACACCCCTTCCACATATATATACTAAAAAAACACCGGTTTACTCTGGCGCTGTGACGCGTTAAGAAGGTGTGTTTATTGCTGAATTTCTGTTAATGGGAACCCAGTTTAAAACATCTGCATGATGTTTATGTCAGTTATCACACAAGACCAAACTGGAACACAGACAGAAACATTTAAATATACCCACCTGTATTTTAATATTAATAAGGTTGTCTGCATTTGGAAGGGTAATTTATCTCCCTATATGAAAACTACATGGAAACCCAAATCCAACAAGGTGCTAATTGGGAACAACCACATGTTATAAAAAGAGAGAACACCAGGGAGCTGCAGTGAGAAGTGCGGTGTTTAAGAAAGGAAAACGTATTGTGTAAAGTAAATGTTGCAACTGTGTGAAGAAGTATGTTCGGCTGGTAAACGGCTTAGCCATCCAGCGAGTTAGTTAGGGCCTGTGTTAAAAGTGTAGTTAGGCTCTACATATGAGCTAGGTTTTGTTTGTTTGTTTTAGTGTGAAAAATAAAAGGGCGCAGCAATTGTTCAATTGCAACCTCCAGCCTGTTCGTCTTTCCAGCCGTTTCTGCCTTGACCATCGGCCACACTGTCACTATATATATATATATATATATATATATATATATATATATATATATATATATATAGTGACGACTGCTATTTGTACTATGCAGTATATATGGCATTCTCCTAACATGCTTTGATGAAGGCAATATTTCGAAACATGTAAGCTTTATTCAGTTTTTTTTTTTTTACTTTTACCTTGTTCTTAATAAAATATGAATAATTTAGAGATACTTTGGGATATAAGTTTTTCATGAATCGAGAGTTGCCATCTTCATTCTTCAGTGGTGGAAACAGTGTTTAAAAGTATTTTTTCTAATAGTTTTTTCTGGGATGAAACACCTGTGTGTGTAAGAATTGATGGAGGCATCTTTGTAGCGTTGGTATTTCTATTTTGTACTATACACACTGAGTGTACAAAACATTAGGAACACCTTCCTAACATTGAGTTGCACCCCCTTTTGCCCTCAGAACAGTCTCAATTAGTTGGGGCATGGACTCTACAAGGTGTCGAAAGCATTGCACAGGGATGCTGGCCCATTTTGACTCCAATGCTTTCCACAGTTGTGTCAAGTTGGCTGGTAGTGGATCTCTACTCTGAATAACTCATTCCATCTCATCCCACAGATGCTCAACTGGATTGCGATCTGGGGACTGGGCAGGCCACTGAAGTAAGCTGAATTCATTGTCATGTTCGTTGAACCATTCCTGGACAATACTAGCCTTATGGCATGGGGTATTATCCTGCTGAAAAAATCCATTAGCAGATGGATACACTGCTGCCATGAAGGGATGCACCTGATTGGCAATGATGTTCAGATATCCTGTGGCATTCAAACATTGCTCCACTTTTATCAAGGGGCCCAATGTGTGCCGTGAAAACACACCCCACACCATCACACCACCACCACCAGCCTGCAATGTTGACATGTGGCATGATGGATGCATGTACTCATGTGGTTTTCTCCATACCCTAGTCCTCTCATCAGTGTGAAACAGCAGGAACCGGGATTCGTCAGAGCAGGCAATGTTTTTCCAATCCTCCAGTGTCCAGTGTTTTCGTTCCTTAGCCCACTTCAACCGCAGTTTCTTGTGTTTTGCTAAAAGAAGTGGAACTCTGTTAGGTCATCGGCTGCCAGACCCCATTCATGTCAAGGTACAACGAGTTGTGCATTCGTTTATGGGTCTTTCGGCACCAATGTTGTACTGGACTGTCAATTAACTAACTGTAGCCCGTCTGCTGCTCTGCACAATTCGTGTCAGCCCCTTTGGCCTCTTTCATCAATGAGCCCTTTTGGACCACTGGCCTGCAGTTGGCTGGATGTCCTTTGGGTGGTGGACCATCCTTGATACACAAAGGAAACTGCTGAGTGTGAAAAACCCAGCAGCGTTGCAGTTCTTGACACACTCAAACCGGCGCGTCTGGCACCTACTACCATACCCCATTTAAAGGCACTTAAATCTTTTGCCTTTCCCATTTACCCTCTGAATGGCACACATACACAATCCATGTCTTAATTGTGTCAAGGCTTAAAAATTCTTCTTTAACCTGTCTCCCCTTCATCTACATTGATTGAAGTGGATTTAAGAGGCTACATAAATAGGGGATCATAGCTTTCACCTGGATTCATCTCGTCAGTCTATTTCATGGAATGAGCAGGATGATCCTATAAAAAGTCTTCACCCCCTTGAACTTTTCTCACATTTTGTTTTGTCAGTCCCTCAGAGTTTCATGCATTTAAATGAGGATTTTTTTCCACTTATCTACACACCATACTCCACACTATTAAGGGGAAAAAAGTTTTTTATTGAGAAAAAAATTATATATTAAAAAATACAAAACTGAAAGATCATAATTGGATAGATCTATATCCCCCTGAGTTAATATTTGGTGGAAGCACCTTTGGCAGCAATTACAGCTGTGATGGGATAGGTCTCTACCAACTTTGCACACCAAGATTTGGTAAGTTTTTAACCATTCTTCTTTACAAAACTGTTCAGGCTCTGTCAGGTTCCTTGGGTAGGGTTGATGGTCAGCAATCTTCAAGTCAAGCCACAAATTTTTGATTGGATTTAGGTCAGGGCTCTGACTGGGCCACTCAAGGACATTTAACTTTTTGTTCCTTAGCCACTCCAGTGTAGCTTTGGCTGTGTGCTTTGGGTCATTGTCATGCTGGAAGGTGAACTTCTGTCAAACTTTCAGCTTTCTTACAGAGGGCAGCAGGTTTTCCTCAAGGACTTCTCTGTACTTTGCTCCATTCATTTTCCCTTCTATCCTGACAAGTTCCCCAGTCCCTGCCAATAAGAAACATCCCCATAACCTGATGCTGCCACCACCATGCTTCACAGTAGGGATGATTTTCTTTGGGTGATGTGCTGTGTTGGGTTTGCACCAAACATAACACTTTGCATTTAGGCCAAAAAGTTCCATTTTAGTTTCGTGAAACCACAAAACTTTTTGCCACATGGCTACAAAATCTCTTGAGTGTTTCTTTGCATACTTAAAACGGGATTCAAGGTGGGCTTTCTTGAGTAATTAATGGCTTCCTTCTTGCCATCCTACCTTACAGGCCAGATTTGTGGGGTGCTTGGGATATTTTTGTCACATGCACATTTTGACCAGTCTGTGTCATAAAAGCCTGTAGCTCTTGCAAAGTTGCCATTGGCCTCTTGGTAGCCTCTTTGATCAGTCTCCTTCTTGCTCGGTCATCAAGTTTGGAGAGACGGCCTGATCTAGGCAAGGTCTTGGTGGTGCCATACACCTTCCACTTCTTAATAATCATCTTGACCATGCTCCAAGGGATATTAATAATTTTTATACCCATCCCCTGATCTGTGCCTTTCAACAACTTTGTCCCAGAGTCCTTTTGAAAGTGCCTTGATGCTCATGGTTGAGTCTTTGCTTTGAAATGCACTACCCAGCAGAGAAAACCTACAGGAACTGATGAATTTATCCTGAAATCATGTGAATCACAACAATTTAACACAGGAGGCCACTTTAACTTGGTATCAGATTTTGAAGGCGATTGGTTACACCTGAACTAATGTAGGATTGCTATTACAAGGGGGTTGGACACTTATCCAACCAAAGATATTTCAGTTTTTATTTTTAATTAATTTTCTACAAATTTCTAGAATATTTTTTTCACTTGGACGTTGTGGGGTAGGATGTGTAGATAAATGAAAAAAAAAAAAAATCTATTTGAATGCATTTTAATTCCAGGCTATAAGGCAACAAAAAGTGAAAACTTTGAAAGTGGGTGTAGACTTTCAATAGGCACTATATAAGTCAGGAAAAATATAAAAATATAAACTCAATAAATTCTAATTAATACGATCCTATGAAATTGTAATCAATTCTTTAGCAATCTGTTATTTTAATTATATTCGATGGTGATCCAGTTGGTCTCTTTACGTCCGTTTGTATTTTACGTCCTTTTGTATTTTAAGTTTCTCAGAATTGTAACAAAATTCTGGGGTGATTAGTTGAATAGTCTCCATTGGCTGCTGTTCGTGATCTGTCCCTTCTTCTGATTTTGCTTGCTAAATGTTGATAGCACATTCCCTTTTGTCTGACTGTAAAAACTCACTCAATCAAAGACTTTCTCCTGCAAAATTCGATCTTGATAACAAGGTACAGGCATGCTCAGCTATATCTTGCTTATTCAGGGGCTGCCAAAGCTAAGGTATTCAGGAGAGGCTATCTCCCCATAAACTTATTGAGTGTTACTATGGTGACCAGTCTATTTCATTAATGTATCGCCTCAAATTGTCATGGCGACCAGGGGCCTATTTCTTTCCAAACTATAATGTTACACATTACTCCCTTTTACAAGTATACAAAAGTTTAATCTTTTAACCTCTCTTGCAGACAGGTATAATATCAATTAATACTTTTGTTACAAACATAATATTAGGCTATTTACTGTCTAATGTGCATTATTCAGGTATGCCCACAATTGTTTAAAACAAAATTGTAAGTGACTGCATCACTGGGCAAAATAATGTTTTTTATACAATGTTATACAATGCTCTAAAAATCTCTTTAAAGTCTGTCAAATTTCATTTTAAAACAAATTAAAAAAAAAAAAAAAAAAACATCTGAGCCACTGTTTGTTTATTAACAGAGATATTTACACTCCTGTCTGCCATCTGATGCAGAAATAATAAAGAACAGCTTGTCAAAAAAAAAAAAAAAAAACTGAACTGTTACAATGTGGAGTTTGCCTTAATTCAGTACTCATATCTCCCAAAGCATATAACACCTTTTTGGTCAGAAGGTCAGCAAAACTGCTATGTGGACAACATTGTGGTTGTCACGGTTTTGTGATCTTATCAGCAGAGCAGCTCATGAAACATGAATCCTTTTGATGGTGGTACCCCAACACTTGAAGGTTTCCTGTCCCATGTTGAAATGTGTCGTAATCCAGTACACCATTTATTCATATTTTGGTAGTGTTCAGCTGCAAATAGATCGAGTCACGTCATATGTAACACCAATTATATATTGTATAACACCAATTATATATGTTATACAGGAAACAATAGTTCAACTGCTGGCCTCATAGGAATTGTATACAAATGCATGTTTTTTTTTTTTTTTTTTCTCCACCATGAAGTTATTAGCTTTCTCAAAGAGGTCTTGTACAACAGGCACGCTAAAAATAAGTGTGCATCTAGCGGTCACGTCTCTGAAGTGTAGCGTACTTTTAAAAGACAGTTTAAAGCCAATGAGAATGTTTTTTTTTTTTTTTTTTTTTTTTTTTTTAGACAGTCACAAGCAAGCAAGGTTAACTGAAAGCTTAAATAATAGTCACATTTTCCACACTCAATATTGTCTGTTTATTTTCACCCATGCATTTACACAAGAGCTAGAAAAGCAGTAGATTCCATTCATTTTTAATATACCATCAATTAGAAAACAACTGAGTGCGAACAGCCAATCAGCTTCCAGATCTAGCAGGCTTCTATTTTGCATAGATGCCCGCTGGAACGATGATGTATTTAACCGTGAATTATATTTTAAATCAATCTGTGCATAAATACCAGCTTTTTCCCTTAATATTCTAATCTACAACTAATCTGATAACATAAAAAGCTACTTAAATACCCTCCCTCAACACCAGCCAATCCACACCCTGTCTGTTTGAGTGACGCCCCGCCTCCAACAACAAGTTTCGAGTCAGACTCAATACTACATGGACTATTCAACAATTGTACATGTCCAGATAAATTACAATAAAAAAGAGTAAGACTCCAATAAATGAATATGTTAGCAATAATAATAATTTTAATAATAATAACGTTTTCTCTACGCGTATGTTATTTTTCTATTCTAATTATGTTAGGGACTATTTTCCTCAGCACAATGTTACCTGGCGAAATATCAGAAGTTCAAGGTAAATATAGGTTTTAAAGGTTTTTTCATAAAGAGAAAATAAAGAAATAAATTATTTTCTAATAGCAATAGAGCCCTCTCGATGCAGGTTCTATCATGTGGTAGTTGACCTTGACTTTCGTTAGCACCCTCGTCTGCGGCTCGGGACGCATAACTCATGTCGCAGTCATCTACCACACGGTGGAGTCTGCATCAATGAGCTCTATCGCTTAAATAGAACTGTCTGGATTTGTTTCTTGCACTACAGCATATACAGCTCAAAAAAATTAAAATTCACAACACCTCAAATTTCAGTATTTCATGAGAGCATTCTTTACACACTGAAATCAACAGCTACATTAATTTTACATCAGTGACACACAACCAAATACGGGACCCATGGAAATCATAATGTCTGTAGGCTTTGTCTCTGGAGATCAGTTTTTCATTTAGTTTGAAAATCGTCCAAATTAATGTTTTGATTGTTGGTGCGAGCGCACAGGAATGTGAACACCTCCCAGGTGAAAATCAAGCAGGGTCTGCTCTGGCGTTGATGCAACCTGTACATTGAAAGAGCATGCTGTAATCAGGTGGAAGATTATGTTTTGGGGCATCCTGTCCCATTCTTCATTCAGTGCAACAGCAAACTCTCTGAGGTCACATGGTGTTACAACGCTGATGAACAAAACGTCCTAAAAGGTGTTCTATAGTATTAAAGTCCAGACTTCTTGCTGGTCAGTCCATTACCTTTATAGCATCCTGCTCAAGTCATTCCATGATCGGTCATATTCAACAGTGCTAAATTGAGTTCTCTTCGTGTTCTCCATACTCAATCATATTGATCATTATTAATGGACAGAAGAAATCTTGGTTAACCCTTTGCGTCCTATGTTCAACCAGGTCCGACATTTCAATTTTCCCTTTCTAGTCCGATGTCGGACCTTGTCCGACATCATCAAAAAGACGTAAAGCACAGGTCTCTAGTCATTTTTTCTCCGTAAAAAGCAGAAAAAACCTTTCAATGGGCAAGTGAGATCTGTAGAAGCAGAATGAAGTTGAAAAAAAATGGGCGTATCTGCTAGCCCCATGCACCACAGAGATACCACGGACACAAACAAAGGAGATAGCTGCTTCCGCATCCGGTGCTCAAAGAATATCATTGACATTTGCAGAGCTTTTTGAGATGTTATAGTAATAAAATAATGACTTGGATCGCATTATTGAAGACTTTGGTGATAAAACGAACAATGAGGAGAGGATTTATCAGTATGCACGTCTATAAAGAGGCATGCAAAAAATACAGTGAACAAGGGGTGAGGCTTGGTTGAAGATGCAGTACTGATGTCTTTTTACCTTTTAAACCTGTTTTACTCTGAAAAAAAATTAAAAAGCGCATGTAAAATAAACAGCACGTGTGAAAATAAATTGGACCTGACGCGCCTGACAAGTGCTGAATAAATGGACCGCTAAGGGGTAATCAGTGAACAAAACAGGTGTCCAATGATGGAGATGCCAGTTCTGGTGATCAAGGGAGTAATCAGTGTCTCTTCAGTGTTGTGGGGTCAATTGAGGGCTTGTAACAGGTGCTCTTGATCTCAAACCAGACATACAATCTGTTGGTCACTTATGGGGACTCCAGTTGCTGTCCTGAAGTGGCTATTGAGCCCATGTGCAATGTTCTGGCGATTCCTCACTGCCATATTGTGTAATGTGATTGACCTCCCACAGCATTGTTCACAATCTGGAAACAACAGAATAGGTCACATCGAATTAACCAGGATAACCTCAGATTCCAGCATTTGAACAGCTCTGGCATTCTAGACTTTAGTGAAAAATCTTAAACCATCTAGAGTCATTAGATGCCATGATTCCCAACAACAACAAACAGCATTATCTATGAGAAACTACTTGACTAATGATAAAATCTGAAGTGTAAATGGGGGTACCTTCTTATAAGTGGGGCATAATCAGTACAAAATGCATCTCAACAGCTGTCACAATTTATATAGATATTGTTAGGCAGTTTATATTAGAAAAACCACTTTTACAAATCTTCATCTTTGCAGAGAAATGGTAATTTATACACTCAAAATGTATTTCTATTTTAAGTAAATTTCTATTGTATGCATGGTATGCAATTGACTAAAGCACAGAGGGAAATCACAGTGTAATTAATTGTATTATTTTATGGTTATTAATATAAAGGGTTAGTTATTATAGCAGTCATTATATATAAATGTTAACTTTTCTGAGTAGTGGTTGTTGAGTGGGGAATTCAAGTACACAAACTGCCAAACATATGCATAATGAGTATATTTTTATAAAACAATAAAGTAAATTGAATAAATACAGCAGGGACAAATTAGTGTAAATCACTCACCTTTAAAATAATATATTTACTTTTGAGCTGACTTGAGTTATTTATTTAAATGTGTGAAGCTGGTGGGATTATTCTGCCTCTGTTGTGTCACTTTGGAGATGTATTTCTAAACGTTAATAACGCTGTGAAAAATTCATCCTTTCGAATAATGTATTGGATTAAGGAATACCTGAATTTATAACTATGTATGCAGAGCACGAAATTACATTATTGCCCCCCTGATCTGTCATATAGATGGATTTGTATAGGTTTGGCAAAAGGGGGTGGGGGGGTTGGAGACCCTGGTTACATGTTTGGACATTTTCTAAATCGCATACTAAAAAAAATATACGTCTTTGAAATCTATAGACATCACCCTTTCCAATGATGAAAATTAGCATATAACTACATTTATAACAATGTATGCAGTACACAAAATTACAAAACTTTATTAATTTCCTCAGATCTTGGTGCATTTGATGAACTATTATATGACCTAACTTACATTTCAGCATGCTACCTCAAAAACAATATCACAAAGTATCTCTGAATGAGTGTAAATGGCTCACTGGACATTATTGTACAATCTAATCCGGACATAAATGTGCCTTTGGTGCTCTACTTGGAAAAGAAAATAAACAACGCTCCAGTTAGTTACAAAACAAAAACTGTTTAAATCAAACCCAAACCTGCTACCACGCTGGCTATACTGTTGGTTCTTCAGTAGTTCTGTAGTTCAAATATATGGTTTATATCTTCAACAGTTAAATCAGTTCTAATACATTGTACCTGTATGTCAGAATGAAATACAATTAAATGCAATACTATTGTGTTGTATTTATGTGAATCTTTCTTTCACCGCTGAAATGTGTATGGCTAAGATGAATGTTCATTGTTGTATAACAGCCTGAATTTCCCTATGAATATGGCTTTTATGTACCATAATCTTCACATTTATACATTCACAGCATGTTGTATTAAACATAACTGGAAAACTGATTGCACATGGTGACTACTGTGATGTGCACTATTTTTGTTCTCTGAATTGTGCTAAGCAAATTACACCAATCTCCATTTCAAATATAGTGGTGCTGTCATTTTTTTATAAAGCTATTCAGCCTGAGATGGCATATTATTCTCTGTGGGCACGTTTGTAATAACAACACATACCATACCATATAATATAGTGGTGTAGCGCCCCCTGTCATGTGGGAAGACACCTCTGATCACAATATTCACCTTCTTGTTGATTTTAGAGATAAGTTTGTGGGCTTACTATACAGTTAAGCGCCAATGCGCAGTTTTATTTACAATACAACAAAGATTCTGTCACTTTAACAGTGTAAAACAAAACCAAACACAGAATAAGCCTTCCCGACTCAAAACCTTATCTGGAGACTGCTCACATACACAATGTTTACCTGTTTTGTTTTGGGTTAAATTAAATTATATATATATATATATATATATATATATATATATATAATATATATATATATATATAAGTTTGTGGACACCTCCTGTAATTAATTCACACGATCACTTTGAGGAAAACTTACTTTATAAGTTCCGTCTCAAGTCATTATTAAGGTTATTTTGTGTTGTTGGCAACGCACAAGCCTATACAGGTATAGAAATATCAATAGATATATATATTAAGACCGTACACTACCAGTTTTATATATACTGGTTTTTATTATATCGATATATAATTCTGGCATGTGACTGGTCAAAACCTGATCACATGACCAAAAATAATCCAGCTATTGCCCCCTTGACGCCGCTTAAGGTCAATCGTTTTTTTACAAACTCCCTCAAATTATGTCATTACGCTGAGCATCCTTCTTCTTTACACACAACAAAGCAAAATGGTGGACAGCAGAAAATGAATTACAAAATATACTACAAAACAACGATACTGCAAACACTAAAATTGTCATATAAATCTCACTTTTACTGTTTTCTGACTTCCTAAAATTCAAACAAATCCAACTTGACAATTTAAATAAATACGATGTTCACAAACTCAACTGACTCGTACGAGAATTCTATGTCGCTGTGAGAAAGTCAGATGGAAAGTTCTATGCCAAAAGAAGTAAGTGCTATGGACCTCAAAAACTTTACTTTCTTGACTGATTCATAAAACAAATATGGACTGCAGACCTCAGCTTTTTATATATATATAGACACACACACACACACATAAAAACTCAAGCTTTGTTTAAAAATCTAAATCAATACTATTGAAGAAAAAGGAGCTCATATGATGAGGTGTCGTAGATGTAATTATAGACACTAGTGACAGATAAATGCAGCAAGACAAAAGAACAGAAACAGAAAATGTGTAATGATTAATTTTGAGTTCTGGTTGAATATAACTGAGAAATAGATACTGCTTTTCTCTATTGAATGTCATTAATTTGCATTATTATTTCAAACAATTAATTAAGCCATTACACTCCTGCTGCGTTGATTCTGTTACTTTCACATTCAGTGGAAAGTGAATAATTGGTAAATTATTTAAATCTAAATATGTATTTTCTTACAAGAGTTCACAACATATTACCTTACATGTGAACCAGTTCAGGCACATAGAGGCTACTCATAATCGCATAATAAATGCAGCAGATTATAGTCAACTGCCTTCTGAAACCTTTATTGGAGACTAGGATTGAATACACAAAAAATAAATAAATATAAAATCAGGATGTTGTTCCTTGTTCACTTGTATATATATATATATATATATATATATATATATATATATATATATATATATATATATATATATATATATATATAGTGACAGAAAGATAGGCATGTGGGTCAGTTTAATATTTAAATGAAATATGTAAATTATATTAACACAAAGCACAATTATAAAATGACTGAATGCGAACAGCCAATCAGCTTCCAGATCTAGCGTACTTCTATTTTGCATAGATGCCTGCTGGAACGTTGAAGTGCTTAACTGTGAATTATATTTTAAAATCAATCCGCATATAAATACCGGCTTTTTCCTTTAACATTCTAATCTACAACTAATCCGATAACATAAAAAGCTACTTAAACATTCTTTCTGACGCTGGTCTAGAGACAAGTGTCATGTCTCTGACAGGACACCATAATGAAGGCTCAATTCACAGCTACTGGACAGCACATCAACAGGTTAGTCATGATTAGTCCACAGTTCTGTCATTAACTGGATTAAAATCCCAACCCTGTTTCAGTTCTTTCCGCACCAGCCAATCCACTCCCTGCCTGCTTGAATGATGCCCCGCCTCCAACAATAAGTTTTGAGTCTGACTCAATACTACACGGACTATTCAACAATTGTGCATGTCCATATAAACTATAATAAGAAAGAGTAAGACCCAATTAAATAAATATGTTAGCAATAATAATACTTTGAATAATATAATAATGTTTTCTCTATGTGTATGTCATTTTTCTATTCTAATAATGTTAGGGACTATTTTCCTCAGTGGAATGTTACCTGGTGAAATATCAGAAGTTCAAGGTAAATATAGGTTTTAAAGTTTTTTTTTTTTTTTTTTTTTTTTTTAAGAGAAAATAAAGAAATAAATAATTTTCTAATAGCAGTAGAGCCCTCTCGATACTGGCTCTACCATGTGGTAGAAGACCTTGACTTTCGTTAGCGCCCTTGTCTACGGTTTGGGATGCATAACTCCAGTCGCGGACATCTACCACATGGTAGAGCCCGCATCGATGTAATGTATTGCTTAAGTCATACATGATGGCCTATTATATTTTATAGAACAGTGAGTATGTATAAAAGTATAAAACAATAACTATTGTATTTTTTTTTCCTCCCTAAAATATATGCAAAGGGGGTGCTGTTAAGGGCGAGGCCTTCCTGAAACAGTACTACAGACTATAGAAACGTCTCTTGTCAGAATTTGATTTAGATGGGGGTGATTGCCTGTTAAGATTGAGTATTTGTGTTTCCTTTCCTTGGGTCTCTGTGAGCAGTCTTTGATGCAATCAAAACAAAATGAATTATTGCACTCAACCCTTTGTTCATTGGCAGACTACATTTTTAAAGGTGTATGGTGAAAGCAATGGAATGGATGCAGCAATATTCACGTGACCACCCTTTCATTTCTTCAGGCTTTCAAGATGAATGGATGGTCCAAATGCTGATGAGAGCAAATGTTTCTTCATCCCTTCTGCAATCTGGGTCATAGTGTGTATCAAATCAACAGAAATATGGTGAAACAGAATACACAGAAAAGTTCCTTTTGGAAGTGAAATCTTCATGCAGGTGTGGCTGTTTGTTATTTTGTTCACTTACAAACGACTACCATGCATTTCTCTCACTCAACCCAGGTCAAAGCATGTTGACCCACATCCTTAGGTGGGTGACTGCCTACCTGGGTACAACCTGAGTATGTGGTTTCACATTACGCGGGATTGTGACCCCAATATCCAGAACCAAGATCAGGACCCAGAGAGGAGTGCCTTTGTGAAACGGGCTCAAGAGTCAGAAAGCAAGTATACATTTGTGACTATCAGGACCTTAGCCAGAAAGGTGTTAACCTTCTACTGTATTTAACCAAATATATCACTTTAAAATGAGGGATTGCACAGTTGCAGTGCTACACAGAATTATTTGGGAATCAGCACTTGAACACTATATTACATGTTTCCATATTTTTTCTGCAATTCAATATGTTTTCTGTATGAGGAAAATGTTACTTTGTTTTTATCTAAGGTGGCGGTGATGCAACCTCTCTAGAGTATGTGTTAAACACATTGCGGCAGATTTTTCAAATAGCACAAGCTCTGCAGTATATTATGCACTGAATGACAAAGGCACAGCAGTAGGCTGTCATGCATGTCAATAAGCAAATAGTACCCATGAACTTTGCTGTGACTTTCTGCTAATATCCCGTTGTGATAAATGTATTGATGCCAGAACAGTAGCTCAGGCTTTTTTTTTTTTTTTTTTTTTTTTAAATGCATTTCATTTTTAAGCTCCATGTTTGATCTTGAAGCTAAGGTGACTGCCTTTCAGAGCTAACATTGATGAATGGAAGCATATTTTGATTTACATATTTGAGCAATTGTGAAACATTCAGTCAGCATGTTTACATGCATTTATAATTATGTGTATTATTATATAAGAGTGCATGTTAACAGAATATTCAGAATATGAAACAATTGTACCCAGCATATCCAAAATGCTAAATGTGTCTTTTTCAGTATCAGTAAAATTGGTTACTTTTTCATGCACACAATGTGTTGTTTACATTGGCATACATGACAGTGAGCTATTTCATTTTTATCATGCACTTCAAATTAGTGTTTTTGCTGTCTCATCACTTACAAATAATTTTGGCAGTGATAATTTCATTAGACAGTATCCCATATATTGATCTCAATACACATATAATTGATATTCTATTCCATAGTATGGATTTTAATTTTTGTTTTGCATGAATTGATTGATGTAGGTATTGTGTGTCTGTGGCAGACTTCTTAAAAAATACATTTATTTTCATATGGAAACCCCTGTAACCCCCTCAAGCATACTGAAAAATGTACAAAGGGCAGCAGTTGTTGCTTGAGTAATACTGTATTATCACAAAGAACAAGTTATGAAATAACACAAAAAGGTGAGACAGAATTTGATTATAATCATACATTACATATAATCCATTACATTTAGATCAAACCTCTTTTTCAAAGCGGTAAATGGGATGAAAATTGTAAAACCTAGGTCAAGGCCAATACACATGTGAAAATATAAATTTAGATAAATGAACTTCTAGACAAAACCATTACTAGGAAACAATTGCAGTCCAGGTTTCATGACACAAGACCCGAAGGCATTGTTTGTTGCAACTACCAGAAACGGGATAGAAGTTACAGAATATATGTGATAGTGTTTGCTCTTTGATAGGCCTGCTTGGAGGAGGTTAGATTGAAACACAAAGGCAAACATGTTCCCGTTTTAAGAATCATTCAGATAAACTTAATAATACTGGAATATTGAAACTTAAATAGTAAGTAGCGGGGTTGCTACTTTTTAAATAACGTACCTGTAATTTTTAGTTTCACTGTTAACCCTTTGTGGTCCTATGTCAGACCAGGTCCGACATTATTTAAAAGATGTAAAGCACAGGTCTCTAGTCGTTTTTTTTCTCCGGACAAAGCCAAGAAAACCTTTCAGTGGTCGAGTGAGACTGATAGGAGCTGAATAAAGCCAAAAAAAGGCGTATCTGAGCAATACAGTAGCCCCATGCACCACAGAGTTAACACAGACACAAACAAAGGAGATAGCTGCTTACGCATCCAGTGCTCAAAGAATTTCACAGACATTTTCTGAGTTTTTTGAGGTGTTACTGTAATAAAATAATGACTTGGATAGCATTATTGAGGAGTTTGGTAATAAAACAAGTGATCAGGAGAGGATTTATCAGTATGCACTACTATGAGGAGATAAGTGATAAATACAGCGAACAAAGAGTGGGGCAGGGCTGGAGATGCAGTACTGAATGTCCTGTTCATATGCAGTGCCTTTTAAACCTGTTTTACTTTTAAACAACGTGTGTAAAACAAACAGCGCATGTGACAATAAACTGGACCTGAAGCGCTTAACAGGTTCTGAATAAATGGACCGCAAAGGGTTAACAATGAAAAGAAAAATGACAGGTATGTTATTTAAACAGTTGTAGCAACACATGGGTGTTTAAGAACAGTTTTCAGTCCCTCCAAGAAGAAGAAAACAATTACAAATGGAGCAATATAAAAAAGTCTACTTCAAAACATCATAAGGAGTGGATTAGTACAAACACATGGACCAACATAAATACAAGAAAGCTTCTAAAAAACAAGATTAACCAAGCAGTCAGAATGTTGAAATGATCAGCTGTGCATTCACCAATAAGCTGGTGAAAAAAATCTGTGAGAAATGACAAAAGAAAACATATGGAAAATCTTGCAGATTAAGCAGAAATGCCTCCTGCAAATATGAGCACTGTATATAGAATCACAAGACACATTTGTGGAAGTAAGAACAACCCCAATCTTTGACAAGAACAGGAAATCTACTGAAATTCGAATATGAACAGGACATGAGATGCATGGAACAGTTTTAGGAAATGTTGAATCAACCTGATCCGGAGTATAGTAGTACTTATTAAGCTGTTCCATAAGGATTTCTCCTGCACAGTGGGCACATCAAACTCTGATTTCCCAGTGAAGTCTGGCAGGGCTGTTTCATGTCAGCAGTTCTGTTCAACTTTGCCATAAACTAGGAAATGAAGGCCACAAAATACAAACACACAGGCAACAGATGGATCATGTTCTTCATCACAGAAGACCTAGACTACACTGATGACATTGCATGGCACAAACTAAGGTTATAAATGTGCAGCATCATGCAGAGTTAATTGGCCTAAAGCGAACACCAATAAAACAAGTCATTACAACTAATGCCACAGAGCAGCAATCCCTCATATTCTGAAACCAAAAGCTGGAATAAATTCACATGTTGATAAATTCACTTATGTTGACATCAAGAGAAGACTAGGCAAAGCCACAAAATTGAAAACAGTCTGAAAATCAAGTGCAGTAAAAAAACTAAACTGAATAACCTGCGGTTTTAACCTGGGGTACTGTGGCAAGAAAAGACCAGAACAGGAGCATGTCAGGACCTTGTGCGAGCTTTATATGCGACTACTGGGCACAAAGAGGATGTGACCATAAAGTATTATCGTTTGATAATACTGTTGTATTTGTATGCAATTAATTGGCCCTTCGCTAAATCAAGCCTCCTACTAAATCGCAGCCCATATAATAACACTTGTGGCTCATTCCTTCCTCTGTAGAGGAACTATTTGAAATGTTTATGTCACTGTATGTTTACTAATATTCATAGCATTGCATAATTCATTTCCGTCTCTCATAGGCTGATGGCTCTGCTTTGATATTCCTTTCACTATGATCAAGATTTTCAGGACTATATTTAATGCTAACTGCTGATTAATGTGTTTCATGTAATACTAAGAACAAAATGTACATTAGCCAAAAATTGATATAACTTCTTGCCTTTTGCATTTGCTCATTGAGCATATCTATTTGTTTTGCTGTGGTACTAAATTTCCTCACATATATTATATCTAAATATTTTAACTTTCAGACTGTACATTACAGCTAGTTAATACAACTTAACATTGTATTTAAAATCATAGGTAGGACCAGAAGACTCTGGTGTGAGTGAGTTCCAGTATTTATCTATTACACATTCATAAATCATGCAGAAATCTTAAACATCTTTATCAATGTTTTACCTGCTTGTTTCATTAACACTAGAACTGCTGTGGTTATACTCATACCTAAAACCACCAGTCATTATGATGGTTACATTTTAAACATCAATATCAGACAAACTATCAGATAAAAATCAAAAGTTTTATTCAAGCAAGCCACACCAAACATCTGCACAGCCGAAATGCCGTATTTAAATGAACAAATAAACATAAAAGGGTTTATTTTCTTACTTACCACATACCACTACTTCAAAAAATGAAAAAATATAATAAAATAAACATTTCAAAAGAAACAAGTGTGTAAACAGGTACATAAAAAACTGTAAAAAGGAAAGTAGTTTTTAATTTAAAATGAAAGTAACATGTTTTCTCTTGCATGTGTCACTGAATCCAGGTTGAGTTGCAGCAGCCTGCTGCTTTGCAGTTTTAAGAACATAAAAACATAAGAAAGTTTACAAACGAGAGGAGGCCATTCGGCCCATCTTGCTCGTTTGGTTGTTAGTAGCTTATTGATCCCAAAATCTCATCAAGCAGCTTCTTGAAGGATCCCAGGGTGTCAGCTTCAACAACATTACTGGGGAGTTGATTCCAGACCCTCACAATTCTCTGTGTAAAAAAGTGTCTCCTATTTTCTGTTCTGAATGCCCCTTTTTCTAAACTCCATTTGTGACCCCTGGTCCTTGTTTCTTTTTTTAGGCTGAAAAAGTCCCTTGGGTCGACACTATCAATACCTTTTAGAATTTTGAATGCTTGAATTAGGTCGCCACGTAGTCTTCTTTGTTCAAGACTGAACAGATTCAATTCTTTTAGCCTGTCTGCATATGACATGCCTTTTAAGCCCGGAATAATTCTGGTCGGTCTTCTTTGCACTCTTTCTAGAGCAGCAATATCTTTTTTATAGCGAGGTGACCAGAACTGCACACAATATTCAAGATGAGGTCTTACAAGTGCATTGTACAGTTTTAACATTACTTCCCTTGATTTAAATTCAACACTTTTCACAATGTATCCGAGCATCTTGTTAGCCTTTTTTATAGCTTCCCCACATTGCCTAGATGAAGACATTTCTGAGTCAACAAAAACTCCTAGGTCTTTTTCATAGATTCCTTCTCCAATTTCAATATCTCCCATATGATATTTATAATGTACATTTTTATTTCCTGCGTGCAGTACCTTACACTTTTCTCTATTAAATGTCATTTGCCATGTGTCTGCCCAGTTCTGAATCTTGTCTAGATCATTTTGAATGACCTTTGCTGCTGCAACAGTGTTTGCCACTCCTCCTACTTTTGTGTCGTCTGCAAATTTAACAAGTTTGCTTACTATACCAGAATCTAAATCATTAATGTAGATTAGGAATAGCAGAGGACCTAATACTGATCCCTGTGGTACACCGCTGGTTACCACACTCCATTCTGAGGTTTTTCCTCTAATCAGTACTTTCTGTTTTCTACATGTTAACCACTCCCTAATCCATGTACATGTGTTTCCTTGAATCCCAACTGCGTTCAGTTTGAGAATTAATCTTTTGTGCGGGACTTTGTCAAAAGCTTTCTGGAAATCTAAATAAACCATGTCATATGCTTTGCAATTATCCATTATCGATGTTGCATCCTCAAAAAAATCAAGCAAGTTAGTTAGGCACGATCTCCCTTTCCTAAAACCATGTTGACTGTCTCCCAGTACCCTGTTACCATATAGGTAATTTTCCATTTTGGATCTTATTATAGTTTCCACAAGTTTGCATATAATAGAAGTCAGGCTTACTGGTCTGTAGTTACCTGGTTCAGTTTTGTTTCCCTTTTTGTGGATCGGTATTACGTTTGCAATTTTCCAGTCTGTCGGTACCACCCCTGTGTCAAGAGACTGCTGCATGATCTTGGTTAGCGGTTTGTAAATTACTTCTTTCATTTCTTTGAGTACTACTGGGAGGATCTCGTCCGGCCCAGGGGATTTGTTTATTTTAAGAGCTCCTAGTCCCTTTAACACTTCTGCCTCAGTTATGCTAAAGTTATTTAAAACTGGATAGGAACTGGATGACATGTGGGGCATGTTGTCAGTATCTTCCTTTGTAAAAACTTGTGAAAAGTAATCATTTAACATATTTGCTATTTTTTTTTCTTCCTCTACGATTTTGCCATTTGTATCTCTTAAACATTTAATCTCCTCTTTGAATGTTCTCTTGCTGTTGTAATATTGGAAAAACATTTTGGAATTGGTTTTAGCTCCCTTAGCAATGTTCATTTCTATTTCTCTCTTGGCCTTTCTAACTTCCTTTTTGACTTGCGTTTGCAGTTCCGTGTACTCTTTCTGCGTACTTTCTTTTCGGTCCTTTTTTAATGCTCTGTAAAGTGCCTTTGTTTCGCTGAATATTTTTTTTAATTGATCTATTAAACCATTTTGGCAATTTAGTTTTACATTTAGATTTGTCTACTTTAGGGATGTAATTGTTTTGCGCCTCTAGTACTACATTTTTGAAGAACAACCATCCTTCTTCTGTGGGTGTTTTCTCTATTTTACTCCAATCTACTTCTGTTAGTCTCTGTTTCATGCCTTCATAGTTTGCTTTTCTAAAATTGTAAACCTTAGCTTTAGTCTTTACTTTTGGGGTTTTAAAAAACACTTCAAATGAGACCATGTTGTGGTCTGAGTTTGCCAGTGGTTCTCTGACCTCTGTTTTAGTTATTCTATCTTCGTTATTTGAAAAGACTAAATCAAGGCATGCCTCCCCTCTAGTGGGTGCCTTCACAAATTGTGTTAGGAAGCAGTCATTTGTCATTTCCACCATTTCTATTTCATCCTTCGCGCTACCCACCGGGTTTTCCCATTTTATTTGGGGGAAGTTGAAATCCCCCATTAGTATGGCTTCTCCTTTGCTACACACATTTCTAATGTCATTGTATAACAGATTATTGTGCTCACCGTCTGAATCTGGCGGTCTATAGCATGCTCCTATTATTATGCCTTTTGAATTTTTGTCTGTTATTCTGACCCATATTGATTCGGTTTTATTTTCTTTGTCCAGGTTTAACACCTGGGCTTCAAGACTGTTTCTTATGTATAGCGCTACCCCTCCTCCTCTTCTGTCCTGCCTGTCTTTCCTATACAGTGTATACCCACAAATATTATATTCGTCCCCATCACTCTCAGATAACCACGTTTCTGTAACACCTATCACATCATAGTTACCTGTTAGTGCAGTAGCTTCAAGTTCTAGAATTTTGTTTCTGATACTTCTAGCATTTAGATAAATACATTTAATGGTTGTCTTACCTGAGTTGTTGTTCTTGTTTTGATGCGGTCTCCCTTCTGTTTTTTTGTTGATTTCTCCCCCCTTCCTTTCTAGTTTAAATGCTTTTCTGATTGAAATGTTTCTGCCAAAGCGCTGTGGCTAGCTTCAGGATTAAATCGCTCCTACTGATATTTTCCCTGGTTCATTCCTTGTACAAAATGAAGGAATGGATGGCTGTCAGGTCCAGTAGAGATAACATGCTTGTATATTATAAAAATTGAATATTGTAGGTTATATTCAAAATAAAAACATGTATTGTAAAAGGCAGTCAAAATGACAGCTTTGGTGGTTCTAGGTGGGCGGGATTATAACTTTCTTATTTTCGTGATCCTACCTTTCAAACACCGTCAGGGAATTTAATACATGTATTTCGGAAAAGTCATAAACAGACTTGGTATCACTGGTAATAAATCATTTGTAACCAGTTATTTTTATTTCACATTGGTTATGCATTAGGGCTTCTCGTCAAAATGTCCTCTGAATTCACAACATCAGCTGATTCAATCCAACCTGTTCAATCAGAAACATTTAATTGGTCCCTGACCCCTCTGCCAAAGTTTAGCATTTTGATGGTTCATCTGCTCTACAGTGGGCTCCATGGAAAATGTTCCCAGTACCATCACACGTGCAGTACTTTATACCGCAGTGTACCTTTGCTTACCATCAGTTGCCATGGAAACACTTTTTCCCAGTACAACACTTTTTGAAAAATCTTGACGGTCCCCAAAGAAAATGCCAAATGTTGTTTTTGATATATATATTATATATATATATATATATATATATATATATATATATATATATATATATACACACACACACACACACACACACACACACACACACACACACACACACACACACACACACACACACACACCCTGGCTGTGCACCACACGATGTTGATTCAAATTATTTAACTCTGCATCATCAAGTGAAGCAAACCTTTTGATCAGAAAAAGAAGAAAAAATATTGATGGGAGAAATAAATTATGACAATTACATAATTTGATTATTTGATTGTTGGCAGAGTTGGATTTAAATTCCTTCCTGCCAAGCTCACATTCAAAGTTTTCACTGGCCTTTTTCCCTGACACAATTCTAAAAGCAACATAAGATGTAGTCTTACTGTGGCTAGAGGGTTTTGCTTCCTTTTATACATGTGGCCACTCCCCAATTAGTAATAATTACCTAACTGGGGAATGGCCACGCCTGTGATTGCTAGCAGGGACAGATTTAACCCCATCCCTAAAAGTGGTATAAATTGTCTATTAAGACCTTTTTCTTTAAAGAACTGTACACATTTTTATAACATTGAACTTTGGTGTGAGTGAGTTCCAGATAAAGAATACATGGTTTGAGGTTTTCAACTAGGGTTTGCGCCTGGGGCACAGACACTTAAAAGAAATCAAGCTTTGACAAGAAATCTATTTTGTCTCATTACTCCTCACCACAAATTGCTATTTGGTAACAAAAGGGAACTCTAAATACCACAAATCAAAGGCTACACTTGCCAAAACAGGCACTGAAATGTAATTTACTAATAACATTTATCCACATAGAAACTCATTAAGATTACTTACAGAGAGTATGCTCAAAACTGATTATTCCCAGAGGTCTGATGTAAGATCATTTTATGTGAACTGCGCAACAATAACATGCAAGTCACACAACCCTGAAATCTAAAATAATAAATATAATGACCTTATATTACAGATTAATGCAATCTCTTAACATTCTAACAAATCGTTAAAATGTCAGCTGAAAGATCAACACCTTATGCTGTTGAAGAAGACATTTACAAAACACAGTAACTTCCCTCCTTATTGGCTGCATACAGTAGATGGGTGTCTGTGGCAATTTTGCCCCGCCCTGTGTATTTCTGTGTTGTATGTTACATGTTGTGTGTTAATGTTGGTGTATAGTCATTGGTACACGGGATATAAATGGGTCTGTGTAACACGAGTGTTTAAAATGTACATTTATATTTTGGCAGGAGGATTGCACAGCACTTCACGTGCAGGTAAAATATAATATGTCAGCACGGGAATTGCACTTTTATTAATTCACATGCAGTTGTACCAAGACTCCAATTGAATGATTGATTAGCAATCGAGTCTCGGTACAGCTGCATAAAAGCAGCATGTTTTCACTCACTCGGGGTTGTGAGTTCGGCGAGTGGAGAATGGGTGTGGAGACGGAGGTAATAAGAATAGTTAAAGTTAAAATATCAGCTCACCGTGTTTGTCTGTGTAGTCCGTTTTATTTTTCTCTTTCTTTTGGCTAAAGTGCCGTGTCCTGTGTTTTGTTTGTCTTTACAACCTTTTATTTTCTGCTTGTTCATTTATTAAATGCTGAGCGCAACCCAAGTGCTCAGCTTCACCAAACTCCACCTCTCTGTTGTTTATTTGTTGGTTCCTAGTTCTGGTCTGACGTCACCCACTACAGCCATCTCTTGTACAGTGTCACATTGCCATCAGCAGTGCCAGATTACGTGAATACAGGAACATGGTTTTCAATCAATGTCCAAGGTTTGCACTCCCGAAATGTATGTTTTTCAAACATAGCTGCTCTGTGAAAAGGTGCTACTCATAACTCAAGAATTTTCCAGAATTCTACCCTGTATGCCCAGTTTGAAAGAGGACAACATGGTGGGAGGATTTTGGGGGCTTTGTTGAAAGTTAATTTATAATCAATTATGATAAATTGAGTTGTACTGATGCAGTTTTTAACTGCACTAGGTAGATGTGGTTTTCCTGCACACAGCAACCTATCTCCAGTAGTTTTGCTAAGCATATAATACATGTGTTATATGTTCTTATTTACAACTAGTTAATTAAAAACATTGCAAGTTCTTTAAATATATAAAGCCACTAAGGTGTCAATTTAATAAGATATTATCACACAGCATAAATGTGTATCACAACTTTTTTTTTTCCATATTGCATGGCTGTTTTACAAACACAAGAAAGTTTACAAATGGAAGGAGGCCATTCTGCCCATCTTGCTCGTTTGGTTGTTAGCAGCTTATCGATCCCAGAATCTCATCAAGCAGGATCCCAAGGTGTCAGCTTCAACAGGATTACATGGGAGTTGGTTCCAGACCCTCACAATCCTCTGTGTAAAAGTGCCTCCTATTTTCTGTTCTGAATGCCCTTGTCTAATCTCCATTTGTAACCCCTGGTCCTTGTTTCTTTTTTTTCAGGTCGAAAAAGTCCCTAGAATTTTAAATGTTTGAATCAGATCACTTCATAGTCTTTGTTCAAGACTGAATAGATTCAATTATTTTAGTCTGCCTGCACATGACATGCCTTTTAAAATTCTGGTCGCTTTTCTTTGCACTCTTTCTAGAGCAGCAATATCCTTTTTGTAGCGAGGTGACCAGAACTGAACACAATATTCTAGATGAGGTCTTAACTAATGCATTGTAAAGTTTTAACATTACTTCCCTTGATTTAAATAAACACTTTTCACTATATATATCCAAGCATTTTGTTAGCCTTTTTTACAGCTTCTCCACATTGTTTAGATGAAGGCAATTCTGAGTCAACATAAACTCCTAGATCTTTTTCTTAGATTTCTTCTTCAATTTCAGTAGCTCCCATATGATATTTATAATGCACATTAGTATTGCCTGTGTGCAGTACCTTACACATTTCTATATTAAATGTCATTTGCCATTTATCTGAACAGTTCTGAATGCTGTCTAGATCATTTTGAAAGACCTTTGCTGCTGCAACAGTGTTTGCACCTATTTTTGTGTCATCTGCAAATTGAACAAGTTTGCTTACTATGTCATTAATGTAGATTAGGAAGAGCAGAAGACCTAATACTGATCCCTGTGGTACTCCACTGGTTACCTTGCTCCATTTTGAGGTTTGTCCTCTAATCAGTACTTTATGTTTTCTGCATGTTAACCACTCCCTAATCCATGTGCATGTATTTCCTTCAATCCCTACTCAGTTTCAGAATGCATCTTTTATGCAGGACTTTGTCAAAAGCTTTCTGGAAATCTAAATTAACCATGCCATATGCTTTGTAATTATCCACTGATGATGTTGCAGCCTCAGAAAGCAGGTTAGTTACACACAATCTCCTTTTTCTAAAGCCATGCTGACTATCTCCCAGGATACTGTTACCATATAGGTAATTTTCCATTATGGATTTTATTATAGTTTACACAATAGTAGAAGTAAGGCTTACTGGTCTGTAGTTACCTGCTTTGGTTTTGTCTCCATTTTTGCGCAAAATCAAGCATCATAATAATATAGCACACATCAATCTAGCTTTACCTTAGGTCAAAGTGTTAACTGCTGCTTATTACATTTCGAGACTGTCACAACATATAGTGAAAATAAGATCTGAAAAGTAAGTACTATACACTTGTAGAGTAAATGCATTTTAAAATTATAATTCCTGTAAATACTTTTTTGTTTTGTACTGATTGGCATGTATCTTTACATTGCATTTTGGTACTTACTCTTAATGTTGTTGTTAGGATAGTTAATAATATTTAGTTTTTATTATAGAAGTTTTTATTTTATTATAGAAGTGAGTAGTTTTTCGAGATTTACGATTATACTGTAAATACAGTATAATTGTAAAAATGCCCAACTTCAGTTTCATTCATCTTAGTTGTGTTTGCTGACCACTAAAAATCTAGTCTGGTAAATGCAGTGCAAATGAAACTTCTGTAGGGTCAGGGTTATGGAGAATACTACTAACACTTCTGTTAAAACGAAGCAGACCTAACATTTCATTCAGAGATTGAGTCGTCGTCCGTCCCACCCCCAAAAAATAACAACAAAAAACATATTTTCTGCATTGAGGCTCTTTGTCCTTAGTTATCATAAAATGTTAAGTTGTCTAAGGTTTGCATGATGCTTTTTTTCTTGCATTATAAAAATACCTTTTAAAATCACTTTTTACAATGTCACCTTATTTGGATTTCTGTGGTGTCTATTTTTAATATATTTAAGCACTTATTTCACATATCTTTAGAAGGGTGGTCTTCTTCCTTGAGCATTCATGAGCTGAACCCTTACTATCTGTACATAAATAATTACTTTTATCCACAATCAAAACCTTGTCTGTAATGATGCTGACCTTGTAAATTGAACACAATAAATCAGAATCGGATTGCATTTTCAACTGATTCAATACTTACATCATTTGTGGATATTTAATATTAGCTTCTCAGACAACATTACAGTAGCAATACAAAAGGAAACTTGATTCAAAACTGCTGTTTGCTAGAGGACGCTTACTTTTACTATTGCCTAATCTTTGTTAAGTGTGTCTATTGCAGAGGACTAGCACTGAAAAGCAGCCAATGAACAAATCCATTATAATTAGAAAGATACAGGAAAGATGTATCACTTCTAAAACTATTTATTTATTCCTACAAATTTATTTAGACGTATGTAACCAATTCCCAGTGTTAGAATAATACAAACATGAGACTGTGATTATATGTGTATAATAGTTTCTAGCACAATATTTGACAGCTGCATTCTTTACCGTATCCTGCTTATTACCCGCAACAGAGCAGTAGTGGAATATATGTTTTTATTATTTTTTTTATGATCTGCAGAGAAATGGCAGACAGTTCACAGTAAATCTACCAGAATGTTAAACTTTGATAACGTCAGTACTAGAACTGGCAGGCTTGATTTATTTTTGGAAGGTTGAATCCTTTTTTATCTTTGTTATATGTGCACATTCTCTTTATTCACCATTTGTTCATAAAAAAATCTATTTTTAAAAGGCTTAGCATAAAGGAAACAGCGGTTTTTATATATATATATATATATATATATATATATATATATATATATATATATATATATATATATATATACCCCTACCCACTGAACAAATAACATAGCCTTTTGATCCTTATTTCACTTATTTATTAAAGAAAGTTATGCAACACCCAATGCCCCCTATGAAAAAGTAATCATGCCCTTACACTCAATAACTGGTTATGCCACCTTTAGCAGCAATAACTGCAACCAAACGTGCTGTGGAGGAATTATGTCACACTCCGTCATGCAGAACTGCTTCAACTCAATGACATTTGTGGGTTTTTGAGCATAAACTGCTTGTTTCAGGTCGTGTCCCAACATCTCAATGGAGTTTAGGTCTGGACATTGACTAGACTTTAAATTTCTTGTTCTTCAACCATTCTGATGTAGACTTGCTTGTGTGTTTCGGATCATTGTCTTGCTGCATGACTCAGCTGTGCTTCAGCTTCAGCTCACGGATGGATGGCCTGACATTCTCCTGTAGAATTCTGTGATACAGAGCAGAATTCATGGTTCCTTCAATGATGGCAAGTCTTCCGGCTCCTGATGCAGAAAAGCATCCCCAAATCATGACACTACCACCACCATGCTCGACCGTTGGTATGACGTTCTTACTGTGGAATGTAGTGTTTGGTTATCGCCATTCATAACGGGACCCATGTTGGCCAAAAAGTTCCACTTTTGACTCATCTGTCCATAGAACATTGTTACAGAACTCTTGAGGATCATCCAGGTGCTTTTTGACAAACCTGAGACGAGCATTGATGTTCTTCTTAGTGAGCAGTGGTTTAAGCTTTGCTAATCTGCCATGAATCCTATTTTTACCCAGTGTCTTTCTTATGGTGGAGTCCTGAACACTGACCTTAGCCGAGGAGAGAGAGGCCTGCAGATCCCTGGATGTTGTTCTAGGGTTCTTTGTGACTTCCTGGACGATTTTATGCCTTCCTCTTGAAGAGATTTTGGCAGGACAGCCACTCCTGGGAAGATTCACTACTGTCCCCAACTTTCTCCATTTGGACAATATGGCTCTGACTGGGGTTTGGTGGAGCCCCAGAGCCTTAGAAATGGCTGTGTAACCCTTTCCAGACTGATAGGCATCAACAACTTTTTTTCCAGAGATCTTCAGTAATTTCTTTTGATCGTGGCACAATCAGCCTCTAGAACCTGTGTGTTAACAATTTCATTCTGATGGTAAGGGCCAAAGTTAGTCATATTTATATTTGGCAGGGCTGGCCCAAATCAGGCCTGATTGTTAACCAAAGTATTCAAACAGCTGACCCTAATTCTACCTTTAGTTGGGTTGAGTTAACTAGGGGGGCAATAACTTTTTCACACCTGAAGATTGTATGTTTGATTACCTTACACAACAAATGAAAAAAGCACCAAACTTTGGTGTCATTTTTTCTCTCAGACTCCTCTATATACTACTACAACCCACAAAAAGATCTGACAAAATTCAATGTCAAAAATGTGCAAAAATGCAGAAAATCAGACAGGGGATAAATACTTGTTCACGGCACTGTATATAAAACCCAGTTTTGCATTGTTAACCACGTTTATGTACACACAGTCAATGGGGTGCATTTGAACCCCATTCCATGTGCTCCATTAAAGTTTTGGGGGTTTTTTGCCGCATGTGGGAGGGTGTGGGGATTCACTAAACACATAGGAGTCTGAAAGTGTATTTGATACTGTATCACAGGCATCCAAGTTTTATTTCAGGCACAGAGCCCTGCAACTACCCAACGGGACCCGATTACAAGCCTCGGGTTAGGTTGGGGTCGGGTGTAGTTTTAATACAAACATGTTCGGGTCAGTTTATATAGCGTTACCAATCGTCATCAGATTTTATACAAGAACTTGCCTTAGCTGCAAGCGCACAACACGCATCTAGCTTCAGGACACTGAGAAAGTACATTGCTGAAAAGGTGTCAATCACAGGCTCTAAATATATCTGTTTGTATGACACTGAAATGCTATTGGTTAAGAGAATCAATGTGCTACCTAGCAATAGCCAATCAAATGCATTTTAAGACATGTAGTGCCTCTCTACTGATCTCCTCAGGAGAGTGATGAGAAAAGGACAGGAATCGCAGTTTTATTTTTTTTTTTTTTTTTTATGCAGACTGCATGTTGTTCACAGCAACGAGCACAAAGAAAAGCAGAAGAGTTAGGTGGGTAACACACTGTTGCAAAGTTATGCGGCATCTAGCAGACTTTTAAATAAATAAAATTGTTTTAATTTTAATACATAAAAACATAAAATCCCTACAACACAATTGACCTCACTATCTTAAAACTCGAGGAGATGGCAACATGTGTGCAATACAATTTTAAATTAAAATAATACAATGCCTACTGCCTCTAGACAAGTTATAATTGTACACTGACTTTTTAATTAACCACACTGGTGTGTACTTATTATGTTTCTCTTCATTTGTCTGATGGATAGATATATGTTTGAGTGTGATATGTTGCTTTTTTGGTTTGGTAAATAGAAAGGCGCTGAAAGGATGAAAAGGGCAGTTGGTTGTGTATTACACAATGTTAAAACCTTTCTAGTTTGTTTATTTAATTATTGGTGGTGTGTTTTAAAATTGCTGTTTATTAGGGTGTGGGCAGTTTATATTAACTATGATGTCACTTATTTAGTATTTAGATAATTTCGTGCATCACAGTTTTAAGAATTTGAGATCTCTGAATTGAGTTGAGTCAGGTCGTGTCCAAAAAAAGACGTGCTTGCTCTGGCTCGAGTTGGTTTTGGGTTGAGTGTGTTCGGGTCAGGTGTAGATGTGATGCGGTGCACAAGTAAGGACAAACAAATGATTGCAATGTCCAAACAATATTTTACTTGGGAAAGGGTTGTAATACAGGTCGTTTGTGACCACAAACAATAATCCCAGGCAATACACACCAAAGTGTATTGCACTGTTTAAACTACAAGTTACGGTCCTGAAATAATGTTAAACTCACACAAGAAAGACACACACGATCCCAAGTGCACAGTAAGTGCTAACGTGCAGGTGGTGTAATTACAATTTATCCGTGAACAATGGTGAAGTGTTGTCTGGGTTTTTGCTGGCCTTAAGTGACAGATCCGGATCATGTTAGCCATCTAATAAATAACAAATAGTATAATTAGACTTGACTAAACAAACAAACACTAAACACTCATGGCTATTTTACTTTCGTCCTTCAGCATTTCTCTTAACCATAAACAAAGAAAAAGATAACCTATCCATGTCTCATTTTGTACCTTCAGTCAAGCAAGGGCAACCATTTCTCCTCCAATCTGTGGTTGCCACTTCGCTTTCTCTTCATGTACCGCACCTGTGCGCCTTTTCTAGATGGCCGACTTCCACCTAACCCTGGGAATTCATTGTCAGGCCATATAGTCCAGGGCACTCTGTTCTCTTTACACTGCATCCTCACAGGTCAGGAGGGAGATTTATCACCAAGAATCATTCTGTCTCCATCACAAATATACAGTGGTTTGCAGAAGTATTCACCCCCTACCAATATTGTCCCATTTTGCAGAATTACAAATAATGTACACACAGTTTTGCAAAAAAACTTTTTTTATTCAAAGCTGTCGTGGTTAAACTGAACACTGTTATACGAGGAGGAGGTTAAGTGTCAGCAAAACTTGCAAAGAAAATGTACAAAATGAAATTTACTGGTTGCATAATTATGCAGCCCCTTAAGTCAGTACTTGGTAGAAGCACCTTTTGCAGCAACTACTGCTATGAGTCTTTTTGGATAGGTCTCTACTAGCTTTGCATAGTAGGATGGTGTAATTTTTTCCCGTTCTTCACTGGAAAATTGCTCCAGTTCTGATAAGTTTGCCGGGGATTGTCAATAGACTGCAATCTTCCAGCCTCGCCATAAATTTTCGATTGCATTCAAGTCAGGACTTTGACTGGGACACTCAAGAACATTAATTCTCTTCTTGTTCAAACACTCCAGTGTGGCTTTGGCTTTGTGCTTCGTGTCATTTTCCTGCTGAAATTTGAATTTCCTCCCTAGTTTCAGAGTCTTGGCTGACTCAAAGGTTTTCCGCAAGGATTTGCCTGTGCTTTGCACCATCAATTTGTGACCTAATCTGGGTAGTATCTGGGTGGTATTATGCATATTCCACTTCTTAATGATGGACTCCACTGTTCTGAGAGGGATAATCAGCACCTTTGAAATGTTCTTGTACCGTTCTCCTGCTCTGTGCCTCTCTACCACTTTATCCCTGACTTGTTTTGAAAGCTCCTTGGTCTTCATGGTTGCTTTGTTGGATGACTATGTGAGTTGCAGCTTGAAAGTCTATATACCTGAGGGAAATTATCTTCAAGTTAAACCACTTTGAGTACACACAGGCTGAAACCATTTCACTAATTTTGTGACCTTTCAAACAAATCATTTGCACCTGAGCTGATTTAGGGCTGCAGTAGCAAAGAGGTTGAATACTTATGCAACTGAGATTAAGTTTTTCTCTGTAAATCTTACTTATTTATATTATATATAGATTTTTAAATGATCAATGTGGAGTAGTTTGTGTAGATTCTAAAGTTGTAAAGTCGAATTTGAAAGCGTCATGGAGTACACTCTGGTACCAACAAAATATGAAAACCTTGCAGAGGGTGAACACTTCTGCAAACCACTGTATATTATTATATGTACACTTTATATCATTTTTTATGGGGAATTAAAGACTAATCTCACTGCTCAGTGGAGAGGAAAACCCCTACCTTTGGGAGGAAACCTCTGGTTCAGTAGGAGAAATGGCCCCCTCTGGGCATACTAGCTGTACTCTATTTGGCAAAGATGTATAATAGAGAAGAATGAACACAAGATTCTACTGCAGTGGTAGACTTTTTGAAATTGCTTTGGCTGCTGAACCTATATGGATGCAATAAATATCATGTTAAAATCTTGTACATCTTGAAATATGTATTATTTATACTTGCAAATGCTGTGAATAAGCCCCTCTTTTTGGTTTTTCCCTCCTCTATGGTAGAAAAGACACAATGTCTGTTACAAGAGTAATAGATGGCTTGCATGCGAGGGCGGGACTTCTGGTGGCTGGTTTCAGCGTTGTGCTGAATGGCACCGACGAAGTGGATTGAAACGGCAGAGTTGAGAGGCTGAATGAGTTGTCACAATGCTGTAATAACATGAAGATTTGTGTACTATCTATGACTACATTTAACCTTGTCCTGAAACAATGGAAACAGTTTATAACAAATATTATTTCTGTTTACGGCTTAGCAAGCAGCGTTTGAAGGAGCTGATTCATTATTCTTGCTTGCAATTTCAGGTTGATGGGTCACGTCAACAGCAGTGGAGGTTGCTGTGGTAGTACATAGTAAATAAAGAAATCCGATCATTCCCTGGGATGGCAATTCCTTTTTCAGAGCTTTCAGAATTGTGTCATTGGGCCAGTCTTTAACAAAGAGCTGGAAAAGCGTCCTGGGGCAAAGGTGTTTAGAGTGCAGAGAGGGTAATAATAGCTTCAGAAGCTTGGGTGACCAGACAGCATCAGGATCGGCGTAGGCTGAGGCAGTAGGATTTCCTTGCAAATGTTTTGCTTGGATTGTCCACGAAGAGAAATGCAGTTACCATTCAAGAATTAGATTCTGAACAGAATGAAAAGTGCGGCGAGTGAGAAGTCATTTTATATCTGTGTAGTAATACAAGAATGAAAAAATACAGCCCATTCAGGAATTCAGATTCAGCATTCGGAGTGAGAAAGCTTTGAGGTTACCCATCCAATGGTATCAAGGCTAGTTTTGTCAGCAGTGTTTATCAGCTGTGTAGCGACACACAAACGAAAAAATGCAAGGCAGAGAACAAGGACATGAGTTGAGGTTTAAATAGGGAGTTTGCAGAGATTATTGGCAGGACAGAACAGGGTAGCAGCCCTAGCTCCTTCCCCCTGAATCCAGCAACTGCTTCAAATGATACATCCTGAAAAATGTTAAGGACGCGTTCGGCAAGTGTTGCAACTTAATGAAGAGTATTGCAAAAGTATTGAATTAAAGGATATAAGCTTAATTGGCTTGACTACATCAAGACGACAAGACCCTAAGCCAATGGTGAGTATTGTATTGTTTTTTTACATTCCTTTTTTTTAAACTTGACATTCTATTTTAATAGTTCACTGTCACCCACTTTATGGTACTGCCCACCAATGCAGACTCCTGATGTGTATATAAGCACTTTTAGGTTTATATTTATATGTAATTATAACAGTCTGATCAGTCTCCATATATACTATGCACCCTGTAGTCACAGTTATAATATTACAATAGTTGTAGAATTTCCTTTTTTTAAGGTCATTGATTTCCAAGTTTTAAAAGTGTGTTGCATGCTGCTTCTGCAGTCTGACTTCAACCAAATCAGTCATCTGGCAAACTTTCAATTGAAATACTGGTGTAAGTGAATGGCAGAGAGATTCTGCATGTCATGTAATGTATTGTGCGGTACTCATTTAAGAAAAAAAAGAGTAACAAACAGATATATAGTAATGTATGATTTTTTTTCCCTAGCTTTTGAAATAATAACAGTGTAAAATGTTATCCAGAGGCAACACCTGACACATTTGATACATTGTTCAGGCAAGTGTAGTGATGCTGCTGGATGAAGTAATACGGAACTGTATAACCTGAAAACTAATACAAATGAATACCAGATACAAATTCACAAGCAGCAACATTTTACAAATCAGTTGTCAAATATGATAAGTTTATTTCTGCCTATTTTTTTGCAAATGGTAACTATGTTATATGGGCTACAGTACCTACAGTTGCTAAAATAAATTGGTTAACATGTATTGATCAGGGCCTAGGGGTTTAATTATGAAGTATCAGGAGTTTTACAGTTTTGTGCAAGGAATAATTTATGTTGAAGCAATATAGACAGCTTGTAGACTTGTCTTACTATATGAAATTTGTGTTCTTTAATACTCTTCTGTTGCCACTTACTGGAATTAGAAATGGGATTTGTTTATGACATGCCACGCAATACCACAGTTCACAAATTGGTAGAAATACAGGTGTGAGTAATCACGACTGGAAATAAGAAGCAGCACATAACTGTAATGCTCTGTGTGACAGCAGACAGCCACAAACTGCCTCCATATGCGTAATTGAGGCTGTATCTTTGTAATTGCAGATTTTATTTTCTCCTTAAATTGAAGGTGGGATATTGGGGCTGTGTCTCAAATTCAAGGACATCTTAGATTTGAAGGAATACGGCACTAAACCTAACATATTTCTTATTTATTTCACTTTAGCCTAGCATTCTTCAGTATTGTAAGTGTTAATGCAAATATAAATGTACTGCTGTTGGCAAAAATGTTTCCTCCTGTCAAATCAAGGTATCAAGTTTGCCTCCAAAGAAATCATGACAGGCAAACTATAGGAGCTTATTTTTTGTTAGTGGATTAGCAGTCTCTTCCTCTCTCATCTGTCAGGTCCAGATATGCTAACATCCCTTCTTGTGCTTGAAAAAAGTTGAAAGACTGCCCCAAACTATCTAGAAGTAATTTCAGTAGGATTTATTTCTATTTATTTTCAGCTTTCCTCACATAATTTAATTTTCACAGTTTTCATCCTGTAGCTTTTGCAGTGCATTCCTAAAGTCATCTAATGTGAAAAAACAGAGTCAATGAAATCCAAGCTTGTGCGCCTTTTTCGTATTGAACCAAAATAAATTATTACCGCCCAGATACACCTCTTGATGTGCCATCAATCCTTAGACATTCACCATGTTTCCATGTACTCTGTCATCAGGTGCTAATAACAGTACAGTGATTTATGTACCTAGGACTAATTGCTCTTGTTTATTTCCCAAATAAGCTCTCACATACAGCACAGGGTCACACTTTCAAATTATCACTGTGTTTCACACTGAACTTGGTAAGGATGATTGTAATAAAGGTAGATACAAGTATCCACCACCACAAACACACATACATACACAAAACAAATGAGTTAATCTTAAATTTGGTCAGCCATACATCAGAACATGCTCTTAAGACTGAAAAAGAAAATCAATATTCTGTCAAGTACATTAATAAGAGATATATCATCTTTCAATTGTTTCCATTTACATTTAGAGCCTCTGCACTTGTCCCTGCCATGTGTGCTTGGCAATAAATTCAACTTCCCTCATGTTCTTTCCCTTGGACGGCTGTATAGTCAGCTTTAGTAATAGCCCAGCCAATATGTTTCAACAGGAAACAAACAGTTGAGTGTGACCTCTGTGAAGAATAATACTGTATATTATTATTATTATTATTATTATTATTATTATTATTATTATTATTATTATTATTATTATTATTATTATACCATTTCAAATCATCAGATGTAAAAATAAAACCCCTTCAGGGCTCTACGTTTAGATTTTTAACTACTGGCCCCTCGGGCCACTAAGCTAGTGTTTTTACTGGCCAGGATGCAATTTTATGTGGCCCAACATATTTATATATTTTTTCGTGATGGTTTTTACTTTCAGTTTGCTTCTAGTTATGTAGCCAAAGAGATCCCATGTCTCAAAAGAAAGTGGCTAAACAAAGCCTTTCAATATATGTTACGTCAGCCATTTAAGATGCTCACATTAGCGTGCTTGTCGGAAAATAAAAACATTGTATTCAATATTTGAAAATGTATGTGTACTTTTGATACTCATTTTTTCATAAACAAACCCGCAACCAAGATGTTACCATATGGTCACAGCAACGCTAAAACTGAATTATAATAATCCTTATTAGAGATCCATGGGTCAGTCTAGTCGAATACATGAATACACAAAAATAAAATTTAAAAAAATCTGTATGAATGGTATATTACTTATTTGATTACACAAAAAAGCCATTAGCTACTAGTAGAAGCAAATGCGTGTCTTATTTTTTTGTTTGCTTAATGCTGAAGCTTAATACCTGTTATGTCAGTCTTAAACCACTTATTTGCATATTAAACGTAAGGACCCTTATTAATTATGCAACGCTTGTAATAGCAACATTCTACAGTAATCGTATTCTATTTGCAAATGCTGCACATTTTATTGCCCTGTTTTTAGCTAATGTTAACAGATCCCTGAGTGAGTTCCACTGTAATGACTGCACACAGCAGCTTCTGCACCTGTTGCTAGCCAGTCGTGATACAGCTTCCGGGAGCATGGCACCAGTGAACTTTGAATGTGTGAACTGAAATAAAATAATGTATACACCAAGTGCTAAAAGAAGCAATCCAAACTTGAGCAGCATCAAAATTAGAAAGGTAATTTAATGTTATGATGAATATAAAGACATACTTACTGTTAAGCAGAACAATGCAGTGACTAATAAGAAAAGGCAAGATACTTGGATTTGGAAAGGAGGTCTTGTTTTTAACTCTGGACTGCATCTCAATGTAAAACATCTACTGTTGACTTTCTGTGAATGGATGGCGTAACGTTAACATTTGCACTAACCATTAAATTTACAACCAGGTATCCTTGTTTTTAATTATTTAATTAAATAAATAAATACATAACTGATTTAATAAATACTAGACATTGTTGAAACAAAGTTACTCAAGCCCTAACCCCGATATCTCCCTGAACAGGTGCACAAGTTCCAAGAAATATGGATGTCATGAAAGTAGCAAAGAAACAAAGTACTGTGCTAAAACTCATATTTAATTTATTTGTTTATAACTTTAATATATTCTAAATTGGGTGTACAAGTTAATGTTTGTAATTATTTTTAAGTTCGTTGATTTAAAGTGGACTTGCCTTAGCTTTGTCAAACTTATAAACGTTTATTTGCATTGCAGCAGCGCCATGTTTGTGAGGGGCAGCAATGACTAGAGGTGGCCATTTTGGTTGGAGGTGCTGCTATAGCCTTGGTTTGAATTTTATAATTTTAATAGGTTTTGGATGGGTAATGTGATTTTTAGCCATTGTTATTTTGTTATTTATTATTCACGTGTGGGAGTTTAGAATGTCACTGTTAAGATTTTAAAATATATTTGAATATAATGGATTAGTCCTGGACAGGGTTTACCTAGGCTCAGGTATATAAGGCAGAGCTTGGCTCATTTAAAGGGGAGGGTGGGGTAAGTTAAGGCTGTTGGCTATTTGTGGAAGCCAGGTTTTTTAGCCCTAGTCTATGTGTAGGATATTTGTTTTGTTCACCTTGTTTTGTTTTTTGTTTTTTTTTTTTTTTTTTTTTTTTGGGGGGGGGGGGGGGGGGGAGTTATTAAATGTTTAAGTGTTGACTTCTATTTAAACATATTCCATCAGACCATGGGTCATCCTAACAAAATCCCATTTTCTAAGTTTTTTTTTGTTTTTGTTTTTGTTTTTGTTTTATAAAATGGTTTTGTCAAAGCACCATTTGCACTCTGCTGACTCCACTTACTTTATGCAGTACCATAGAGAACCTTGCTTTTTGTGTTGAAGGTACGCTTTGTTTCATTTGAAGAGAACATGATCTCAATTAACCTTCTTGAACATATGGTGGGTGCGCCACTTAAACAAGTTAAACAAGATCGATCTGTTATTTTAATTTAAAGTATTTTTTCACCTTTATCCTGTGTTCGTCTTCTGATTAAAAGCAAACCACGGCGACAAGAATTTATTGGGCATTTGTGATACCAGTATAATTACCTTTTTATATTTCACTGCAGTTCATTATCAAAATTGCTAAATTAAACTATACTTGAAATGCTAGAAAGCATTAATTGAAGTGTTTTAATTAATATAGAAACACAATTACATTGTATGTTTTTTTTTTTTTTTTAAATGTAAATACGTTGCCGAGGTATGTTTGCAAATAAAAACCAGAGAATACCAGAGTTATTTTGCTACATACAAATATGATATTGTATTTGTTACATATAACGTTCTAAAAGATGGCTTCATGGATTACCATGCCATTTGAGCGAAACATGCACCACTTGTATACTATAAGCAGAGTATACTGTGCATTTTGCAGACTGTAACTCGGAGCTATACTCAGAAATGTATGGTACAAAGCCCTTTTTAAATTAAGAATTCATTTGGTAATATGGAACCAAATGCCATTTGATCAACTGCCCTAGCAAAACTCCCTTTAATATACAATGCAGTTGGCACTGCCAATAGATAATTGATCCAAGCAGTCGTCAAATGTACCGAGGCAAAGGCAAACAAGTTTAACTAATGAAAAGTGCATTATTAAGCTACAATATCTACAATGGAATGTATAACTACCATGACTCAAAAAGGAATGACTGCTTATGGGGTTGGATTACATGCAGTTTGGAAGCTCAAGATTCTCTCTCCATTGCCATGAGACTATTGATGTAGAATGCACAGATCATGCCCATTTCTTACGCTATTGGACATGTATGGTCAAAATATGGTGTGGCTAAAAGGGGTGGGTAAATCACCTCACACTAAAAATCGACTAAAAACAAACAAACAAAAAAAATCTATGGCTACAAGTTCAAAAGCTGTATCATATGTTCACACAATCTCATTTGTGACAAAACCTCACTGAACTTTCTACTAAAAGGCCTTACCAAGCAACCCTTTAATAATAACTGAGATCTGTTGAAAGTAGACCTGGCAAGCTTCTTTTACCAAATAAGAAATAATTATAGGAAGGGGACTTGATACAATTGATATAATATGTTTAAAATGATTGCCATTTGAAGGTAACTCCTACAATCACAGTGCTTTATAGTTTAGTTTTATAAACAAGGGAATTCAGCTACTACAAAGTTTTTAAAAATGTAGCTTTGACCAAAAAAAAAAAAAAAAAAAAAAGAAAATATGGAGCCCTTTGGAATACAGCTTTATATTTTTCCGTCTCTTAACACTAGATAAGATGTGATGCATGTTACACTAGTCTTAAGTAGTACCTGTCATGTGTAACAAGAATAAAAAAAATCATGTTTGTACCCCAACATAAATGTATTGAATTAGCTGAGTGGGTAACTCATGCCAGTAGTCTATTGCTGCTGGCTATTAACCACGTATAGAGTTGAAATTGTGAAATTTCTAAAACCTGATTTATTGGGCAAGACTTGTTTCACAAGACAAGCAATATGCTTTTAAAAAAAAAAAAATGATAAGAAAAAACAAACCTGCTGGTTAAAAAGTATCTTCAAAGAGACACGTGTGGAGCTTGATATCATCTTGCTTCAAGACTTGAAAAACAAAGGTACACAAGGTAACAATAAATGCTCAGGAGGGATTAACATCTACCGAGAAACATCTACTGAGAAATGTGTTGAACTCATATAATACCGGTATACCCCAATAGCAAAAAAAAAAAAAAAAACACCATTCATCTGGCTTTGTACTGGCCTTGTTATCACACAGCTTTGTACTGGCCCTGTTGAACACACACAAAAAAAAGTATGGAAAGCGCAGAATGCTCCTTAATGGAATGGTGGAGAGTTTTTTATGGCAAAATACAGAACATTTAGTGAATTAAAGAGTTGGTAGAAGGGTCCTAAAAAATATAGGTAAAAACTCACATGTTGCTACAACTGTTTAAATAATGTACCTGCATTTTTTTTTTCTTTTTATTGTAAACATCCTGACAACTTTTCACACTTATAACTTAAAAGTCTGTAAAAGCTTTTTTTTTTCAAAATGGCTGTTTCTAGTGCACAGCGGTTTGAGAACAATAAGTTGGGTATGACAAGAAAGGGGCATTTCTGTAACTATATATATATATATATTATAGTTATATATATATATATATATATATATAAATATATATATATATATAGTACTGTGCAAAAGTTTTAGGCAGGTGTGAAAAAATGCTGTAAAGTAAGAATGCTTTCAAAAATAGACATGTTAATAGTTTATATTTATCAATTAGCAAAATGCAAAGTAAGTGAACAGAAGAAAAATCTACATCAAATCAATATTTGGTGTGACCACCCTTTGCCTTCAAAACAGCATCAATTCTTCTAGGTACACTTGCACACAGTTTTTGAAGGAACTCAGCAGGTAGGTTGGCCCAAACATCTTGGAGAACTAACCACAGTTCTTCTGTGGATTTAGGTAGCCTCAGTTGCTTCTCTCTCTTCATGTAATCCCAGACAGGCTCGATGATGTTGAGATCAGGGCTCTGTGGGGGCCATACCATCACTTCCAGGACTCCTTGTTCTTCTTTATGCTAAAGATAGTTCTTAATGACTTGCGCTGTATGTTTGGGGTCATTGTCATGCTGCAGAATAAATTTGGAGACAATCCGATGCCTCCCTGATGGTATTGCATGATGGATAAGTATCTGCCTGTACTTCTCCGCATTGAGGAGACCATTAATTCTGACCAAATCCCCAACTCAATTTGCAGAAATGCAGCCCCAAACTTGCAAGGAACCTCCACCATGCTTGATTGTTGCCTGCAGACATTCATTCCTGTACCGCTCTCCAGCTCTTCAGCGAACAAACTGCCTTCTGCTACAGCCAAATATTTCAAATTTTAACTTATCAGTCCAGAGTACCTGCTGCCATTTTTCTGCACCCCAGTTTCTTTGCTTTCGTGCATAGTTCAGTCGCTTGGCCTTGTTTCCACGTCGGAGGTATGGCTTTTTGACAGCAAGTCTTCCATGAAGGCCACTTCTGACCAGACTTCTCCAGACAGTAGATGGCTGTATCAGGGTCCCACTGTTTTCTGCCAATTCTGAGCTGATGGCATTGATGTACATCTTCCGATTGCGAAGGGAAGTAAGCATGATGTGTCTTTCATCTGCTGCAGTAAGCTTCCTTGGCCGACCACTGCGTCTACGGTCCTCAACGTTGCCCTTTTTTTGTGCTTCTTCAAAAGAGCTTGGACAGCACATCTGGAAACCCCTGTCTGCCTTGAAATTTGTGCCTGGGAGAGACCTTGCTGATGCAGTATAACTTTCTTGTGTCTTGTTGCTGTGCTCAGTCTTGCCATGGTGTATGACTTTTGACAGTAAACTGTCTTCAGCAACCTCACCTTGTTAGCTGAGTTTGGCTGTTCCTCACCCAGTTGTATTCCTCCTACACAGCTGTTTCTGTTTCAGTTAATGATTGTGTTTCAACCTACATATTGAATTGATGATCATTAGCACCTGTTTGGTATAATTGTTTAATCATACACCTGACTATATGCCTACAAAATCCCTGACTTTGTGCAAGTGTACCTAAAAGAATTGATGCTGTTTTGAAGGCAAAGGGTGGTCACATCAAATATGGATTTGATGTAGATTTTTCTTCTGTTCACTCACTTTGCATTTTGTTAATTGATAAATATAATCTATTAACATGTCTATTTTTTGAAAGCATTCTTACTTTACAACATTTTTGCACAGCTGCCTAAAACTTTTGCACAGTACTGTGTGTGTGTGTGTATATATATATATATATATATATATATATATATATATATATATATATATATATATATTATATATAATATATTAAATATTATATATATAATATTTTATTAACACATTTTAAATAAATACATAAATGACAGCTAATTAGTCCAAGTTCTCACCTTTCAAATGAAACTATGACGACCACTCTAGGTTCTTGCCATCATAACAGACTCACAATTTCACATAACTCACATCTGTGTGAAAATGATGTTGATGATCACTCTAGAGCTTGTAGAATCAGAAAAAAATGATGTTTGAAGGGCGAGTGTCAGTGAAACTGTAGTGAGCAGAGCTGAAATGGCGGCTTCCATGTATCAGTGTAAAAAAATAAGCACCAATATTTTTTAACCAGTTTTTTTTTTCCCCATATTTAATATAAATCGGGTATTTTTTCTTATATTTAACCAAAAAAAAAAGTCCAGATTTAGCTAATCATAAATCTTAACAAACACATTCTTTTTTTTTTTTTTTTTAAATTTAGTTGTCTCCAAATTTTTACCCCGGTTTTCTCCCCAATTTAGTGTACCCAATTATTATCTGTATCCTCGGCTCACAGCTTGCAACCCCCCCGCCGACTCGGGGAACGGAGGCTGCAGCATGCTTCTCCAAACCGTGCTCCTGCCAATCTGTTATTTTTCGAACTGCGGATCCACAGCGTGGCCACCAGACCTATAGTGACGGAAGACAACACAGATCTGGCGGCTCCACTGCAGAACCACAGGCGCCCTATCGGCCACAGGGGTCGCTGATGCACGGTGAGCCGTGGATTCCCCTGCCGACCTAGGCCCTCCCCACCCAAGCAGCACTTGGCCAATTGTGTGCTACCCCCTGGGAACTCCTGGTCACAGTTGGCGGACCTGCGATCCCCAGGCTATAGGGCACATCCTGCACTCCATGTGGAGCACCTTTGGTGGATGCACCACTCAGGAGCCCACTACAAACACATTCTTAAAAGTTTTGAAATGTGTGTACAATTTTGTATGACATTGTATGCAGATGAGGCAGGAAAGTGGAGGGAAAACCCAGATTTATTTTTTAAGATATAATTGCTGAACAACAATGTTTTTCAGATGTACCTGTTACGGAAATGTTGAATTGTCAAGCGCAAAAAAAGAGATTTATTTTCTCACTGATTTATTTGTTAGAAATGTTAGCTAAATGTTGACTCCCAAGTGTAAAACAAAGATTTATCACTGATTTTATGATATGCGATTTCAACATTTAAAAATTATATCAAAGTAAAAATCATCAGAATTTTTAATAATGTGTTTTTGTACATTTATGCATTCAGTTAAATTTGGCCTTTTTGTAGTGAAATCTAGGAAACAAAACATTACATTTACATTAAAACCAAAAAAAAAACACACCTGTTAACCTGTTAAAATATAAAGTTAAGTTCTAATATTTATATATATATATATATATATATATATATATATATATATATATATATATATATATACACAGAAATATATCAGCAGAAAATATTTTAATGACAGAAAAGACTTGAAACATTCTAAGCTGTATCAAGACCAATACAATACATATAGAAACCATCCAAATTAAAAATATAAGAGTAACTGAGTAAATTTAAGAATGCCACCAAACCAATGAATGCGGAACATGAATCTACAAAAAGTACCACACTGAAAACAGATAGCACAGATAACAATCACTGTGGCATAGAGCTACTACATCATGAAATAAATTAATTTATACATTATTCAGGGCCTGGGTGGGCAAATCGATCACTTTGTACAGGAGATGTTGCCTAATCAATCGTAACAGCTCAATTGAGCTTCTAAGAGGTGCCTTTCCTAGAACCCCCCACCTCCTCCCGGGAAACAAAGAACCAATTAAATTAAAGTTTCTTCTGCATTACAACCAATAGTAGTATCGACATGACAATACATCATTGCAGACTGCGGAAGTACATTAAATAAGATATGTTTTATGTGTTGAACTGCATTTTAACAACACATATTTTATGCGATTATCCCACTTCACTCAGCAATGTGACCATCAATATCAAAAGCTTCAATGCAATATGAACACAATTTCAGGTGAGAGATATATGGTATCACTCTACGGTCTCAAATACGGTTTTTATAGCACTTTAAAGACAGTGTGGTGAAAATGGTCATAAAATGCTTGGCTGAGGGGTAACATTTATGACACAAACGTTTGGCTGTAAAGGACTTAGCTCCAAACCAGTTATATTTAAAAAAGTCTATTTCTGCTATAATTATTAGTAGAAAAGTACCTACTGTATGTGGAGGCTTTATTGATTAACATGGGAGGGTTTGGATTGCTCTTGAGATTTTTATGGTTTTATTAGCCTGGAGGTTCTATATCTTGACTGTATACTGTATTTATAATTTATATATGTTAAAATGTCTACAGTATACAAATGTTAACACAGCAATATAATGCTATAAAAAAAATAAATAAATAAAAAAAAAACTGTGCATAATAATTTGTTTGATTCGGGAGTATGCAGTTTAGCTTTAAGGACAAACTGTGTCCAAAACATTTATAATTACAAATACACCATGACTACATTTTTTCTTAAATACAACCTGAATCTACATCAAATGTGCAAGAAGAGAACTGACTTTTATATATAGTCAAACAGTATTGACTCAGAGTAAGGAGGGATGTCCAAAATACAGGCAGGTTGGGGTGAGGTGATTAATCTAACAGAGTCATTTACTCAGCAGAAGCAGGGGCAGTTATCATTTTATAGAGCACTGGCTAAAAAACAAAACCAGACTTTTCTGGTAAAAAAAAACAAAAAAAAACACCTGAATTCCCTATACCTGCAGTTCATGTTTGTAAATGTTGCATTTACTTTTAAAGTCAACCGGAATTAAACTTTGCAAAACTTTTTGCATGTTGCCCAGTTTAACATTTCTTGCAATTATAAATGGTCTGACTTGAATGCAGCATCCATTGTCTTAGTGACATTGAACCAGTAACCCAGCAAATTCAATTTATTAGTTGCAACAAACTAGCAGGCATGTTTCCAGTCCCCAAAGAAACATACGCAAGTTGTCCTGTAGCAGACTTGTTTATTATAGTTGGCTACTATAATGCATTTGACTTTATGAACATTGCCCTTATACTTGAATTCAATGAACATATTGACAAACAAAGTAATCAGACAAATGAAACAAATTTCAATCAAACTACCATGCTTAATAAAAAATAATCTGATCTACATACATAAGCATCTAATTTAAAACAGCTGCTAGATATTTGCACTGACTCCAGGCAGTAGGCTACCACAACTCTGTGAATCAAGATGCCCATGTCTGCAGCACTCCCATAGCTTGTTCTGCAGCTTTGCCCAGATCACTGCTTATTCCAGTTTCATGCTTGTTTGCGACCTCAACCAACTTTATATTTTCTTTCAATACTTTTGTATTTGGCTCTTTTAGTAAGTTTAGCATTTTGTGTAAAGCTTTGTGAAAAAAAAAAAAAAAAAAACTAACAAAAAAAAAAAAAAAAAAACAGTGGTCATTTTGCATGGTGAATATGCTTATGTGTGTTTCACTTTCTGTGTCTATATTTCCAAGACATTTTTTCATATCCCATACCCACATCTATATTTTAAGATGTCTAAAAATGTGCATGAAAGCTCTGCTTGATGAAACAAAAATTTGAATTTCATCAAGTATTGCAATATGAATGATAATGAATTTCATACAAAAGTATAACCACATAATTTAGATTTAAATGATTGCTAAGTGTGCAGTCGGCACATTATTAAATTGTAAAGTTCTACCGGTTTTAAATTAAAATGACCCCTAGACACTTTAAAGGACGTTGCACCATCTATACTGCAGACTGTTTCCAATTTCATTATGTTTGTCTGCCCAGTGAAACATTAGCCAATTACATGAGTGATACAGAAAAGCAGAACTGTTGAAAAGGAAAATCAGAATCACACACAACAGAGGAAACAAACCGGCTGTTTTACCTGTGAAATGGATTTAGATGACCTTTTACTGAAAGACTTTTTACCGATACTGCACACGATAACTGCATGATTGTTAGTGTCAATGTATTTGAATAGTGCATCATTAAGAAAGCATTTGTTTTGGTGCAGCTTCCAGTAAAGCTAAGTAATGGGAAAGCTCAAATGTGTTTGGTTTTTAGATATATAATCCATGGTATTACCATAAATGTGCTATGTTTATAGTAGTGCAGTACCGTGGGTTATATACAATTATAGAAAGTTATATATTGCAATAGGTTCACCTTGTATAATGTAATTGTGGATTACTGTATTTCCATGTTTTGTGTAAGTGTATAGGATGTGTTGTAATTTATTGCAGCTTCTTATTTTTTACTGTCCTAGAATTTAATGAGGTATACAGAATTAGCTATTTACACAGTATATTGTCCATCACTAATTTGTTGTGTGTGATTAACTGTAAAGGTTGCTTAATAATGCACAAGCTGAGGTAGCTGTCTTTTATACCAGTCTGTGATTCAGTGCCTCCCACATGCAATTTGTCATTGATGGAGTCTTTTAGTGAAATTCTGTTGGCTGAACTGACTAAGGTGGCACTTAGGGCTTGATATTGTGCCCTTGACCAATACCTACATCAGTTATTTGTAAATGCATACATGAGCAAAGTCTTGCAATGTCATAGATTATTAATGGGTCTGTGTAATCTGTGATGGTTTCCATCTCCCTGAAAGTGGCTGTGAGCAAATCATTCCTAACAAAAAAGCAATAACAGCCTTAGGCATTTGTAATTTGCCTTTTTTGCCTTTGCTATGTTAGTAATCTTGTTGAAATTTGACTAAAAGAGCTCTTTGGCGTTGCTTCTTCCTCAATATCACTTTTCATTTTAATAGATTTAGGATAATTTATGATTCTCTGTGTGTAAATATTAGGGGTGCAAACCGAACCTGAAGCCATGAGTAATCCGATCCAAATCAAAGTTTGGTATAGGTCAGGCATACCTTAAAGAAGTATGGCCCAAACAGTGGAATGGTCCATCTTACATCTATACACACATTTTTTTTCTTTCTTTATTATTGAAATGGTTGGTGTGAGAAATATGCACATGTACATGACATTATTTTTTAAACAAAAGGCAACAATGCCTTATACTGTTACACTGTCACTCCCATTTAATTGATTTTACAGTACCTGCAAACACACAGATTAAACATGCATATGATAACAACACTATTTTATTTTCCTCCCACCAACACTGTCTTTGCAATAAGACAGTGAAAGCCCTGACAAATTAAACATGAGTGAATTACCTTATCCCTTCGATACAGTTCATTTATCAGTATATTTTGCAAGCGCAGAAGAGTCATTGACTCAGTAATATTAAAATGCTCAGTACGGGTGTGTCTGAGTCTCAGCACAAACAAGTATTCGTAATGAGTATGGCCATTTGTACTCTGTAGTAGTAATACACAGGAAAAAGTTTGGACAAATTAATTATATATGTAGAAAGATGCAGGCAATCAGCTCCTGGCTCCAATAATAATAATAATAATAATAATAACAATAATAATCTTTATTTTTATATAGCGCCTTTTATAGTGGACCACCATCACAAAGTGCTTTACAAGATATGAGACTAGGGTATGTGAACTATGCATCAGCTGCAGAGCCACTTACAACAATGTCTCACCTGAAAGATGGAGCACAAGAAAGTTAAGTGACTTGCTCAGGGTCATACAATGAGCCAGTGTGGATTGTGTGTGAACTGGGTACCTACTTGTTACAAGCCTGTTTCTTTAACCACTGGACCACACAGCCTAAGCCCAACAGGCCAGAGATGACTGTCTATCTCAAGTCTACAAATAAAGAGACAATCCAGGAGGGAAGCAGGAGGGACCAGTAACACAGTGGACTGAGCACCATTCTCTGTTGCATTAGTGACTGAGGAGGTCAGGCAAACGAAATGTTCAGATCAGAATGAAACTCTTCATGTGAATAACAACAATGTGTGGGTTTGAAAAATCTGCCTCCATAGGAAATTAATAGGGACGGAAATCCGCACTAGGAGATCAGGGGATCTGCGGCCTGAAATGAGCTGCAGGAGGTCAGCCACAGAGAGCTGAAATCCCCCTCCAACAGGTCCAATGTTCAGAGAAGCTAAGGTCGCCGTATATATATTATATCTATAGATATATTATAGATATATATATATATATATACATGATACTACTATAATAATTATAACTGTATTTTTTTTTACTTTATGAAAGTAGTCCTCAGAATTGCTGAACACTTTGATTTCATTTACTTTGATAGTAACATTATCTATTAAAACATATCTTGATCAATAAAATAAACCCCTAATATTTATTTTCAATTTGAGTGCCACTTCCAAAAATTGTAACCCAAAGGGAATACTTTTAAAAAAAAAAATACAGATGATGGTTTTATTATTTGTATCACTACTCAATCAAATTATTATGTGTGAAAATGACAGCGGCAGTTAACTTGTATTCAAGTTAGTAACAAAGAATATCATAAGCCACTCATAAGCCACTTTCACTGTCACGTCTACCCAAGTGGCTACCGGATCACAATCCCGCATATTGTGAAACCATGTACCTGGGTCGTACGCGGGTTAACCCAGGTCCCAGCGACCACCTTAGAATGTGGGTTTATACGCTTTGACACGGATTGAGTGAGACAAAATGCATGACTGCTGGCAGAATAACAAACAGCTACGCCTGCGTGAAGGTTTCACTTCTGTAGGGAATGTTTCTGTTTATTCTGTTTAGCCATATTTTTGTTGCTTGAGCCAACCATGAGCCAGATTGCAGCAGGGATGAAGAAGCATTTGCTGTAATCAAGATCTGGGCCGACGGTTCAATCCAGAGAAGCTTGGAAGAAACCATCTGTAATAAGATGCTTCCGGGGCATTGATACGCGTATTGTTTACTGCGTCTGTCACCCAGGTCAAACCTGCTTTATCAAAAGCAGTGTGACATCGGGTCCTGACCCGGGTAGGTTCAGACCCGGGTAGAGCATGCCAGTGTGAAAGGGGCTTTAGTTTGCTGTAAGTGAAGTCTCTTCTATTATCCTCCCATAGCCTTCCTGGTCACACAAGCAAATTGTATTGAAAGCCAAAATGCAGAGAGATCAAGCTTTAGAGACCACCAAGAGAAGGTTCATTAAAGTTATTTAAAGGATATGAGCAGGATAGAGAGAAACTAAAGCTACAGTAAATGTTCCTTCACAAATAGCCATTGACACCACATAGGTCATTAATTTAGTATGCATGTACAAAATCATGTCTGTTTACTGTCCTAGTACAACACTGTAACAGTAGTTGAAAACCAGGCAATTAAACATTGAATTTATATGTGCATTTATCTGTATTGGGGACAAGGGAATGAGTATTGGGAACACTGGAACTTAATGTTGTTGCAATATTAAAAATATATGTTTATATTGAGGTCATTTACTAAAACCTGATTTATAAAGTATTGTTTAAAATTGAATTTAAATCATAGACTAGACATATATTACAAGAATACAGTATGGATATACTTCCATCCAGCATGCATTACAAATCTGTTGAAATCAGCTGAAAATTTCCACAACTTGCACTCCACAATATGACAGTTTAATTTATTGCAGGTATGGATTGTGCACCAAGGAATGGACAATTTTCTTCTATAATGCACATTATCAATATACTTAATTCCATGATTCAAATCTTTTCTAAAAGACAGATTTCTGAATGTTCTGCTGTGCTGATCTAATTTATAAAGGCTGCAAACAAAAACCTCACTGAACAGATGACAGTTGTTCAGGAAATTATTTATAACAAAGACATAATTTAATGAGATTTATTTGCCTAAGATGACAAGTCAGGATTACATGAGAATTAACAACATTTTTTTTTTTTTTTTTTTTACAGAGTGCTTACAATCACCAATACCACTCTGTATTAAAATTCAGCTCAAAGTGAGCATTGCTTATTATGTGCTGAGGAATCTGGAATCAATGCATACACTTTAATGAGGTATGTGATTTAATAAATTATTATTGTTACAATATTTATGTTTATATAAGTAATTGCAATTTCTGCCAGATTGTATTTTATTTTCTGAATTATCTTTAAACTAAGGTAAACAAATCACATAACATTACTCCAGACATATTCTTACTGGCAAAGTGTTACTGACACCAAGATCACTAAATTCCAGTTAACATGATTATAACATACTTTCTGTCAGACATAACATTTTAAAAACTGGAAAACTCTCTCTCACATATTGATTTGCTATATACTGTAAAACAGTACATCTATTGATTTTGAACATAGATGTTTGAACTATTACTGTATAAGGCTCTATGATTTGATTTGTAATTATTGACAAAAGCAGCTGTGTTTCTTTCTAGTGTTCCTGCTTAACTTAATTTAAACAAAAAAGCAGTTAAAAAGAGTTGTATTTTGCTAAACTTAAATGTAACACGTGGTATTAAAATATATTTGTTTAAATTGTTAGCAACTGTGTGCCAGTCTTATTTTATGACTTATGTGCGATGCTTATAAAGTTGGAATCATAATTCAGACTGGTAATTCTTTGTGTCAAAAAAGTGATTACAGTACCAACATGATCATGCTTTAAAAGATTTCCTGTTGACTAAGATAATACAAAGGTTCACTTTTACCAAAAATTTGGGCTTAGATGAATGAATCAGCAATTTTTAGAATATTTTTTCTGGGTATTAATTGTTAGGGTTTTAGCAAACGCAAGGAGTCCCTGGAAGTAGACAAAACAATAACACCAGACATCTATGGCCAGATAAACTATGGCCTGGACCAAATCAAAACTTTGACCCATCCACTAATCAAAAATTACAAACCCAGTATTGATGGCGGGTTCCCTCAGGGGTAGAAGAAATAACCATCTGAGAATCAAAAAAACCGCCGTCGGTAACAGGTGTAATTTGTGATTAGCGAGTGGGTCAAAGTTTTGATTTGGTCCAAGCCTATGTTGAAAAAGTTGTGCAGCAATTAAAAAAAAAAAAAAAAAAGTTTTGTTTTGTTGAATTAAGTGCTTTTTTAACCCTTATCTACAGACGTGGTAATATTTTTGGACAAGGGAAAATCTCAGTAAATCTGAAGTTTTAATATTAGTAATATTAAGGATGAAGGAGGTTTATTTGGTTCTTGGTTGTTAGGGGCTGTATTGGTTGTTACTGGCTGTATTGACCATTTAGTTAGAAAACAACAATCTTTGGATCTTTTGGATCTTTGGAGAGATAAGCAATCAAAGGGTGTACACAATCTCCTACATGTTCTACTTGAACAGTCAAAACCTATAGGAAATATAATAAAGGACCTTCATGAAACTCAGCATACTTGTGGAAAATTAGATGAACTAGGGAATGCAATGTTTGAACTCTTAGTACTGCAGTGTTTATATATATATATATATATATATATATATATATATATATATATATATATATATATATATATATTTTTTTTTTTTTTTTTAATTAATGAATTGACATATGTTATAACCTCCCATGACTAAAGAATCCAAACGTGTGATTCAAGCAAAGTTTGGATATATAAAATAAAGCAAATCTGAGAATGTAGCATGTCCAAGGGAGATGTAGCATCTGCATTTGCATGCTTAACACCCTCTCTATGTTCTACAGTCCAGTCATATAGTTCAGGTGGCATTGTCCACCTTGCCCTTCTCCCAGTGGGATCATTTTGAACCAGCATTTTACTATCTAAGTGCCCGAAGAGGTTTGTGGTCTGTTATGATCGCAAAGGAGTGACCAGTTAAATATTGATGAAAGTGTCTGATTGACCAAACAATAGCCCACAGTTCACGTAGACCATGGTCTTTCTGTAGCTGTAATAACATGGCTTCCATAGGCTATTATCACTTCTTTGCCATCACTACTGAATTGGGCCAGCACACATCCGATAGCTGTGTTGGAAGTATCTGTGCACAGCAAAAATGATCTTTTAAAGACCAGAAAGGCAACAACTTGAGTTTTGGTTAAAGCACAGCAGAGAAAGTCAAAAGCTGTCTGACAGTCAAATGTCCATACATAAGATTATCTTTTTGAGTCAGCCATTGAAGGGGCTCAGCTTTCTTTGCAAACTGGTGCACATAAAGTCTATACTATGAGCAAAGACCGAAAAATGTTCTTATCTCTGCTTTAGTATAGGGAATTGACCACTCAGCAAGTTTCTGGATGTTTCAAGGATCAGACTTCAGTCCATTTTTAGACATCACATGTAGTTTTGTGTAAACTGGCATTTTGACAATTTTAGGGTGAGTCCGGCCATTATCCATTTGAATTGAATATACAGAGCTTGGTGTGTGTTGTAATTTAGCTTGCGTTCCAGATGTTCTTCAATATGATGAAAGCTGCTCTTGCTTTACTGATTCTTGCTGTCACGTTTTCATCAGTGCCCCCCTGTTTGCTGATCACACTGTCCAAGTAGATGAAGGAGTCTATTTCTTCAATAGGTTCACCACCAAGTGTTACTGACTTGTTACTACTGGAGTTGTTGTTAAGGACCTTTGTTTTGCCCTTGTGAATGATTTAGGGCTCTATAGTCGACACAAAATCTCCATGAGCAGTCTTTTTTTCCAGACCATAATTACTGGTGAAGCCCATGAGCTATGACTGTCTTCAATAATGCCCTTTTCTAGCATGTCATTGCCCTCCATTTTAATATTCTCCCTGATTTTTGGAGATGTGCAATAAGCTTGCAACCTGATAGGAGGTGCATAAGTGGTTCAGATTTTGTCAGATGTCAGAAATCTGTGGGTCTCTTGCTGAATATACAACAGTTCTCTGACAAAGAGTAAATAACTGTTGTCGTTGCAAGCTAGATAAATCACTTTGCAAAAGGTCTGGGAAGTCATTGTTTACTAAATATACAGTGGTCAGTTGTGACAGAGGCTATGACTGTATTAAGTCTATGTTATCTAGGGCATAAAACTGTCCAAGTTGATGACCTGAAGGCAATTCGATTGGGTGATTAGTGGGGTTCAATACCTGTGCAACAGTGAAACCATTTACTACTCGACTCGAGCAACAGCAAGACCATCGTCTATGTGGCAAGGTTCTAGAAAGCCAACATACTGACCGATCAGGAGTGGTGTACTTCTCCAGGGGTGGTATAACAGAAGTAATGATGTGCATCTCTGTTAAAATCGGAATTGTGGTCGTTGATGTCATTGTTTCATTGCAACAGGCAGGGGCCATATCTGCAAATTTCAGATTTACCATCTTTGAAACCCACCACTGCCACCTCATGTATAGAGGTCCTGTAGTAGACTGAGGAGACTTGGTTGGGTTCAAAGACTTTTATTGATACAAACATTTTGCAGTAATTTAAATAGGGTGATCACTCTAAATACATGTCACAATACTACCCCCTCTCCTTCTCTCTCTTCCCTTTTCTGCTTTGCTCACTCCACTCTCTCTACAATGGCTCCACTAGAAAGAATGCCAAATTTGTCAAATAAAATGTAAAATAAAACAAATTTGAGAAGACAGGGTGTCCTAGCACTGTGGTCAAGTCGCTGACACATCTGGATCCATGGGTTTGAATCCCACTGGCATTTTCTTCTTAATTTATTTATTATATAAGGTATTGTTTAAAATGTTGTACTTCGTGAATTCTAAGTTATGACTTTTAGCTAGTGAAAGGACTAATGGTAATATTTGTTTTGTTGTCTTTATCCTTACTGTGGACTATTGTAGATGAGTGTCTAAAAGACTAGCCTCTTAGTATCTATTGGTGGTGGACCAATGTAATATTGTATCACAGTTATATGACTTTATGATCTCAATGGATTATAGGTGTTAATGCATTCATAGAATAGTAGTGATAAAATGTGGCAATTAACCACAATCAGTGTTTTAGAATTGGCATGGAGTTACTACTTATCAAACAGGTTTTATTTAATACTTTTTTAATGAGCAGTTTATCCACTAATTTGTTATTGCACTTGCTGCAGTTGCCAGTATGTGATGAAAGCTGTCTAACATATGCTCCTGTCACCTTCTTCTGATGTGATGAATCATATGAGGGTACAGTACTCTCAAACTCCAATGCACAATGTGTCAGGAGTGATCTATTGAACCTCAGATCTGTAAAGTACAGCAGGTTGTCAATTGAAATAGACATACTGAAAAACATCAGTAGGGAGAGATGCAGACTGATTGAGAAGATTCTTAAAAGTATAATCCTGCCCAAACAGAACCTGCACATTCATGAGGTTGTTTGCAAATTGTGTAGGTGTGGCTCTGACTTTCACTCTTGGCAATCTCTTTATACACTGTATTAAGAATCTTGCACCAATGAAAAAAGAATGAGATAGCTGAAGGAAGACTGTTTATTATATAAACCTGCACATCAGCTGATTTAAATTAAAGACAGATTTAGTCCAGGATTAAATAATAGACAGGAATAATAGAATTATTTTATAGAAAGTATTGTATTTGTTTTTTATTTGTTTTTTATTTTACTTTAAAAATATTAAGACTTAATTATTCTTTACGAATCGTATTCACAGCTAATGAACATGTTTTCTTTCCCTCGTACCACCTTATCTTCATATCAGGTAATAATTAAAATTATTTAAATAGTACTGTACTTTAATTTTTAACTGAATAAGGAATGTGAGGTGCAATATTTAACAGGCATTTTATTTAATTTATTCCATTCCTGCTGGTTGTTGAACTGCTTCAGGTGTGCCTCTATCACATCATGTTTTGAAAGTCGTGAAAAGTAATTGCAGTGGTTGGGAATTTACATGATATTGCGACAATGTTACTGTGATTATGATCACGGAAATATTGAATTGTTTAATTACTCTGAGTTTTTTTTTTTTTTTTTTTTAAGTAATTTTGAGCTGAAGTCTATTTATGCAAAACAAAAAGCTGCACTGCAATTGTAAGGACAGTTTAAAATATAGTTTAAAGGTTTTGTGAAGTGAACATAATTTGCATTTTATTTAATTTAATTTTAAATGTATAATGTAAAAATGCTGTTTGCATGTTTTGTAAAATTAGAAAAAATGTAATTCAAATAAATGCATTGCAATTTAAACTATGTCTGTTTAAGCTAGCTGAGCTGACACTGCAGGTGCATACATTTAAAATGTAGCATTACAATGTAGCAATTTTGGGGGCCACAGCAGGGTATAGTGCTTGCATTGCAGTCTTAAATGTGACTGACATGATTCCTTTCTGAAATTCTTTCCTGCTGTTTCAGTAGTCATACTACATGATTTATATTTGCCAAAAATATTCTCAATTATATTGTAAATGTTGTGATTTGAATGAATGTACAACAAATGTGATATTTTTGTTAATTCATTCCATTTCTGCTGATTGTTGAAGAAGCATGCAGAACAGAAGGCTTTTCAGAGAACAACCGGGAGATTTGTGTCAGGCTAGAGAAGAGCATTGTGAATTCTGTCCTAGGCCAAAGCTGTAATAGAGCAATAGATCATTTCTCAGAGATCATCTCCTGCTATCTACATTCCATCAAGCCATAAAATATCAGTGTTCAGCATATTTCCATCAAAGGTTGATGACGTTTCTGTAGAAGAGTGGATTGCATCAATGAAATCTGCACTGACATGATGCATCCCAATGAACACCAGGTGGACACTGTCATGGAATACTTACAGGGCCAAACCAAGACTACAGTGAAACTTCTGCCACATACTCACCACCAATATATTCAGAAAGTTTTTGAAGCCCACTATGACTGTGAGGTCAATTGCCTATAATCTACAGGAGAAGCTGCAATGTATTGAGAAGCGTGATTCATCCTGTGTCTGTGATTCAAGTCTCATGCTGAAGGAACAGCCAGTGACTGGTCTTCTTGATGACTTTCTGCGTCGATAAATGAAAAGGACATTTAAAGAAGATCCTAAAATTGAATTTGAACAACTCATACAAGCTGCTATAACATGGTCTGAAGAGGAAGAAATTGAATCATTCCCCATAGCACATTTCAGGGGGAAAACAAGAGGAATGCAGTTGCAGTATGTGCCACCACCACCACCTCAGATCTGAGTTTGGAATCCCTAAATATAGCAATTAAAAAACCTTCTGCACTATGAGAGGACATGCTACATCTGATTAAAGAATCCTTTAAGCCTGCCCAGGGTGGTAGACTGCGTTTATTTAACAGGAACCAACAACGGCCACTGCCTAGGGATGAACAAGAATGCCCCATCTGTTTTGAATGCCAGACACCAGAACAATTGATGGCACTGAATTTTGTGCCAAAGGCTTTAGGGACTGTTGGTCTGTAGAAGTGCTGATCGGCGGAGTTAAGGTTAACTGTCTGCTTGACATCAGTTTTGAAATGACAACAATCACTGAGTCCTTTTTCAAAGGCAGGGCACACCTCTTCACAGCATTGGTTGGGTGAGCCTGACTGCTGCTAATTGACTACAAATAATCTTTCTTGGGTGTGTGGAAACTGATGTGAAAATTATGGGACAAACTCTCCAAGGCCAGTGCATTTTTGTCATCAATGACGAAGCGACAGGTAAGGGCCAGCACCCTGACTCTTCAGGTGTCCATGGGATGAACATTCTTAAGCACTGTAAAGGCAAACTCCTAAGCCAGCATGGGGAGACTTACCTCAAGAAGCTTCTGAGGAAAAATGAGAATACTACTGTATGTACAAAATTCATAAAAAAAAAAAAAAAAAAAAAAACTTTATTAAAAAATAGAAATATATTCAGCTTGAAGCCAAAAAAGTCAGGAAATTCCTTTCAAAAAATGATAATTAAATTTACTTCAGAAAAGGCCGTAGCAATAACATGCATCCAGATTAGGCTCTTAGCATAGTCATTGAGGTGGGATGGACACGGTAGCATTTAATGAAAAGAGCAGCAGTGAAATAGGAACCTTTAACAAGGAAAAGTCCCACTAAACAATGATGAGGGGAACAGTGAAAATCAGTTTTCAATCACATTTTCACTGCTCCCCTGATCATCTGCTGTTGAATGTTGTAAATATGTTTTTATTAAGGGTAGTTTTAAAATAAATTGTGCTACTTCACATCTACTTGACAGGGATACAGGGAGACATTTGTATGGTCCTATAGTTTGAGGAATGTGCACAAAAGCATATTGCTCCCAAATTAAAACTTACCCAAATACATTATATAGGTGTCATATTTGATGCTCTTAAAAAACATTGTTGAGAACCATTGGGATAGCATCAGATTGCCATTTTAGTACCTTGAAGAAACCACAGTACCAGCAATGACAACACCATGAAAATAGCAAATATGCAATGATACAGTACCATCAACTATTATTGTTATTATTAGAGACTAGGGGGTGAACTTTTCATCAGCAACTGCTGCAGAGTCACTTACAAAAGGACCTCAGTTTTAAATCACATCTGATAGAGTGCAAGGAGGTTGTGACTTGCTCAGGGTCTCTCACAGTCAATGGATGAGCAGAGATTAAAACCAGGGACCTCCTGATAGTAAGTCCTTTTCTTTAACCACTGGATCACCAAGCTTCCTATATTGTTTCAGCTATTACAGCAGATTAATACAGGTACATTACTTACTGTAATAAACTATCCTCTATATTAAAGATCCCAGATGTTATGTTGTTGGCACAGGGGTAATCAATTCTATGAAAAAATAATAAGAACATCAGACAAGCTCAGCAGACTTAAAAAGAAAATTGACATGAAGCAGGTTTGTGCAAATGATGAATGAGATCAAAAGTATAAAGATACTGTAGTTTGCTTATATGACTTGTATACATTCATCATGAAGTACCATGTTGACAACAAGGCCTACTGTACATACCGATACAAAAAGAGCAAAAATACTGAATTTTAACCAGCAGTATAAAAGTAACCAGCATTTTCCATAATTGAAAACTAGAAAAAAATAAGTTATAATGTCAACACAGTATTAATATACATTGAGAACATGCAACATGATATTAGGCAAGCTCCTGAACAAATGTTTCACTCTAAACCTTAAAATATAATAGTACATAGGTTCAAGCTATTAGAACATGTGTTCATGTTCTTCCTTTCTGTCGTTGCCATTTCATTTCTTTAGTCCACTAAAAGTTGCTCTGATCTGTGGCAGCCTAAGTTTCAGCAATTGTTAGATTTTATGCTGCATAAGAGAAACTGCAAGCTGGAAAGCCTCACAATTCTCACAGCTTCTCAGAATGCACAGGCCATCTTATTTATAAATTTAATCTACTCCCAGGAGCACAGAATATTTTTTTTTGTTTGCTGCAAGTTATATTCACAAGAATTGATTCAGGAAATGCAGGCACTGTCATCTCTAGTAGATCAGAAAAGATTGCCAGTTTTAACACGATACAAACTTGCATGTATTTTTTGGATACAGGTTTCCGTAATTGTTCTTGACTGAAGTCACTAGAAGAATCAAGATAATTAACAGTTAGCTGTTTATATTTTCCTTTTGGCATTAATCTTACCAGAAATTGTTTTAGCCATAACACAGCAATTCTGCAGTCCTGTATATACTGTAGCAATCCTTACATTTGTATTTACATATTGTATTCCCTGCTATCTGTTTGTGTTTGCATGCTTTGTGATATTGCCTCCCCGCTGTATTCCACCATTGCTTGTTTACCTTGTGTGTGTGTATGTATTCCCATACCATGTAACCCACTTGTGTTTGTCTTCCCTGGTCTGTTCCCATTGGTTGTTATCTGTGTGTCCTCATTGGTTGTTGTTTGTCTGTGCCCATTGGTCCTAGTGTGCAGCTGAGGGTCAATGGGATGTGCAGGAGCCATGGTACCCTTATAAAGGGTCAGGGCTGTGACGACACTCTGTGTTTTTGTGTGGTTTTGAATGCAGAGAAGCACAGAGAGCAGTTGACTGGCGGATGCAAGTTAGCAACCAAAATAAAAAGAAAAATTGGACTAAGAGCAAGCGTGCCTCCTGTTGAAATGCTACAATACTATTAAATACAAATCTGACACTGTATGAATGTAAGAGAAGATGTATTTAGTATATTAATAACAAGCCTTAAAAAAAGCATTATCTCACAGTCTACATGTTATCTTTGCGCAAACAGATTGAAAAAAAAATCATTGATATAAAATGAAATTAGGAGTTAATGAGAGGGTGTGGCAGAGCAAAGCTCTGCCCTTTTTAAATTGGCAGGGATGGGGTTAGTTTCCCCTATCTGCCTGGGTTTATTATGTTCAGGTGGCTGAGGTTGATTAGGTTAATTAACGATCAATCAGCACCCAGCCACCTGACATAAAAGGAGGCCTCTGCTTCTCATTTGGGAGGAGGGAGTTGAGGAAGCAGGTTTGTTGGTGTTGTTGTGGTGGTATTTTTGAAAGTTTGAATCCAGTGAAGGCATTGCCCAGCCTTTTTTTTTTTTTTTTTTTTTGTAAGCTTTGTTTTTGCTTTATTTGTTTAAAGATCTTTGTTTTGCCCTTGTGCACTTTATTTTTGTGTTTATAATAAAATTGTTAAAATCTATACCTCCATTTATGTTAAAAGATCCTAAAATAATTTTCTCCATTGGTAAAAATAGATTGCTCATCAATAAAATGAATAAAGACATAAATGTATAAATATTCCAGGTAAAATTAGCCATTAAAATTGATTAGAAGATCTCAACATTTTCCTCATTGAACTTATATGCTTTTTCAGTTTGAATCTTTGTTTTTATCAAATTCAGCTAAAGTTGCTTCCCTGAGTACAACATTTGCAGAGTATAGAAAACGTTTCTGTTCTGGGAAAAATAATTTTACCTCTACTCGCCTCTTACCCTGTGTTCTATCAAGAAAAGTGCTGATTTCTTTAATAGTATATAATTTTGCCCTTACCAGTTTGGCTGGCCGAAATGTCAGAGAACTGCGAGGTGTCGGAGAAACTTCTATCATCCTCTTCACCCTCCTCATATAACGACATCTCCTCCTCGTCCGCCGATTCCGATGCCTCTGCTGCCGCTGGCTCCTCCACCACCGCCGACTCCCCTGGCCGAGAGGAGCCGCCAGGGACAGGATCCCCATCAGAGCCGGCTTGAACTCCGGCATCACGGACTTCCTCCTCACAGCCAAGTACCGCCATTGGGGCCAACAGAGATTCACCTCCGCTAACCCCACCCGATACCTGAACCTAAGAAGCGGGATAAGTGGGCCGGGAATCACCATCCACACCCTCCTCCGTCCGACTACTCTGTTCCACTGCAACGTAGGGCTGAGACCCTCCGCCACTGCCGTGAGAAACCACAGGTCCCCAAATTGACTCCCCCCCACCCGCCGTGCCAGCAGCAGAAGAGGACGCCTTCCTCTCTTTCAGTCACCATTTCTTCCCCACCACCTTGAACTTATTCTCCTGGTCAGCATTAGCTGATGTTGTAGCAGCCCCTGGCTCAGCTGTAGACTCGCTGCTGGCAAGCTGTTGCTGGGCTGAGTCACCTGGTTCCGGTTGCTCTATCTCTTCCACCTGTGCTCTCTGAACCACTTTGGTACTATTACCACTCGGACCTGCTTCTGCGTTTGACCATGGGCATGAGTGTTTGAGATGCCCCTGTTTGCCACAACGAAAAAATTTCATTGTGTCTGTGCTTGCAAACACTACATAGTCCCTACCTTCAATATAAAAACGCCATGCAACATTTAAAACAAAATCAGGGTCGTTCAAAAGCATAAAAACCTGCCTTCTAAAAGACGTTACATGTTTAATTTCTGGTGCCTTGCAACCGAGTGGAATTTGTTTAAAAGGCGACATTATTTTGTCGTATCGAGAGAGCTCTCTTGCAACTACGGCGTTATCAATAAACGGGGGGATATTTGAAAGAATAACTTTAGTCAAAGGTGTAGATAGGGGTGCAACTGAAATAAATGAAACATTTATAACAAACCCTTCTTCCACAATTTTACTGACCAGAATTTCATGACTAAGGAAAACAACTATTGCTTTGTTCATTCGTAAGGCAGATTTAATATTTCCAAACCCGACTGACTTTCCCACCATCAACAACACATCCTCCACTGAGACATCGGGGTCAGGTATACACCTGAACCTGTGTCTCCGAGTCAGCCCCCCCCGTACCACTCGAGTGGGAGCCCATCCCCGGGTGTCCCCCTGACTAAAAGTTTGCAGATATTAAAACAAACTTATATAGAAAACTAATTTATTTATATATTTATTTAAACTAATTTAAAGTTATTAGTACAGTTCACCACTCGTACAGTTCCCAGCTCCTTGCTTTTTGGTCACAGGCCCCTCCCACAATCCCACAATCCAGAGAGAGAGAGAGAGAGTAAGAGAGAATACATTTATAAAGAACTAAAGATCAGTGAAGGCGATCGCTCGAGATTTGTTTTGTTTAATTGTTTTATTTTGCTCTGTGAGCAGTATTTATTTTTGTTTAAACCTTTTTATTTATTTTTGTATTTAAAAATAAAATGGCGCAAGTGCTATTGCACCGTACCCATCTGTTGTTGTTTCTCCTTCTGGTCTGACGTCACCGCAGCACCATTTCCTGCCACAGAAGGAAACAGAAATATATATTTTGTCATTAGAACCAGCCTAACGTGTAACTGTGCAGTAAGTGTGTTTTCAAAGAAAAATCCAACAGTGGTATTTGCCGAATACTGTTTGCAGAAATGATATTATCAAAGAAAGCTTCATGGGGTGAGGTAACTGCTGAATGAAACCTGAAATGTTTCCTGACAAGACTATAGCTGTAGAAGCAGTAAACCACAAACCTGCTCTCATTTCAGAAGACACAAGTTCAGTAGACCCAACAATGAACAATAACGTAAGATGTAAGGTTATTTTTGTTATTATAATTAATGTTTAACCTAACATTTTAAATGAAAAACTATTTTATATAAAACTTATTTGATTTAATAGCTGCAATTTCATACCAAAGTATTTATACAGTGCTGAGTGTTTCATATTTCTAAACGTTTCCGAGAACCTTGGGTTGATAAAAACCTTTTAATAAGTAATATTGATAGTGTTATGCTGCAGCTTCGTGCCTTGCCGTATGTAACAAATTGAAATAAAATTCACTAAACTGACATCTTTAGCTTTAGCTCACAAAGGTAAATTAGTGATCCAGAAGTCTAACCAATTGAAAATAGATCTGTAAAGTTAATTAATGCAAGTTGTATGATCAATTCATTTAACGAAATGTAATTACTGAAATAATTAACTTGGAAACATTATTGAGCTATTGACAAGATGTGAATGAATTGCATTTCATTATGTGTGTTATAAATAATTCATTACTTAATTCATTCTGAATTTAGGAAAGATTATGTAATTTAATTTTATATTAATAATAATTAATTTTGAACATAATGTATTGAGTGTGCTTTAAAGACCAACCTACATTACCAAACAACACCTTGGATCACACAACCGTTTCCTAAGTAAGGAGTAACTGACCAGTAACCCACAGTATAGGATTTTTCATTAGCTTCCTGAGGAATTTGAAAAGTAGCTTCTATAATTCAAATGTTTCTTTATTAGGCTCCATTCCAACAAACAGCACCAGCTTGGACATTTGGAAATGCTGATCAGACCCCTATATTTAACATGCCAAGCAATACCACAGTTCACAAAAACGGGAAAAAAAAAAAATTGTGTGAGTAATCACAAGTGAAAATGAGAAGCAGCGCATAACTGTAATACTCTGTGTGACAGCCGACGGCGGCAAACTGCTTCCATACGTGTTTTTTTTTTTTTTTTTTTTTTTTAATGCGTCTGTGGCAGGAAAAGGCTCAGTGTGACGTCAGACCAGAAGAAGGAAGAACAACAAAGGTATCTGCAGTTCAAAGGCGCGGCGTGCTCCGTTTATTAAAACAACAAAAATAAATAAAATATTTAAACAAAAGAAACACTTCCTCACAGAGCACAGAAAATAAATAATTAAACAAAAAGAACTCTGAACACAAAAATACAATCCAGGTCAGGCTGGGCAAATCGCCTTCACTGTTCCTAGGTGTTTTAAATAACTCGCACTCGCCTCCGTACCCCCACCACGAAGTGTAGAGAGCTGACCAACTCCTGATTAGCAACGAATTAATCACTAAATTCGGCAGATGGCCACCTTCTGCACAAGTTTCAATTTACGTGGATGTGCTTCCCATCCACGCTGCATAAACAAAACATACACAAAAACAAAACCGCACGGCTGTCCCGTCATATATTAACAACAAAATCATAATACAAACACAAAATACAGTACAGGGGCAGTGGGGGAAACCCTGTTCTAAAATAAATACTGAACAGGGCTGCTCACGCTGTTACAGCGTCATTGAGGTTGTATCTTTGTAAATGCATGTTTTTGATGTTTTAAGTCTACTGTAGGTTGTAATGTTTTACCGATAATATGATATGCTACATTAAGTCTGTGCTTCTAACATTAGTTGGTGTGTATTCAGTACTCATGTAGACACACCTATGATTTTGTTTATTTAACACTTCATTTTATTTAGCAGGTGTTTGTTTTTTTCTCGGTTCATTGTATTAAGCAGATGTTTGCTATTAAGCTTCAGTGACTATATACAGCTCTGGAAAAAAATTAAGAGACCACTGCAAAATTATCAGTTTCTCTGGTTTTACTATTTATAGGTATGTGTTTGGGTAAAATGAACATTGTTGTTTTATTCTATAAACTACTGACAACATTTCTCCCAAATTCCAAATAAAAATATTGTCATTCAGACCATTTATTTGCAGAAAATGACAACTGGTCAAAATAACAAAAAAGATGCAGTGTTGTCAGACCTCGAATAATGCAAAGAAAATAAGTTCATATTCATTTTTAAACAACACAATACTAATGTTTTAACTTAGGAAGAGTTCAGAAATCAATATTTGGTGGAATAACCCTGATTTTCAATCACAGCTTTCATGAGTCTTGGCATGCTCTCCACCAGTCTTTCACATTGATGTTGGGTGACTTTATGCCACTCCTGGCGCAAAAATTCAAGCAGCTCGGCTTTGTTTGATGGCTTGTGACCATCCATCTTCCTCTTGATCACATTCCAGAGGTTTTCAATGGGGTTCAGGTCTGGAGATTGAGCTGGCCATGACAGGGTCTTGATCTGGTGGTCCTCCATCCACAGCATTGTCCTGCTGGAAAAACCAATCTTCAGAGTTGGGGAACATTGTTAGTGCAGAAGGAAGCAAATTTTCTTCCAGGACAACCTTGTACTTGGCTTGATTCATGCGTCCTTCACAAAGCACAAAGCTGAAGCACCCCCAGGTCATCACCGATCCTCCACCACATTTCACAGTGGATGCGAGACATTGTGGCTTGTAGGCCTCTCCAGGTCTCCGTCTAACCATTAGACGACCAGGTGTTAGGCAAAGCTGAAAATTGGACTCATCAGAGAAGATGACCTTACTTCAGTCCTCTACCTTCCAATCCTTATGATCTTTTGCAAACCTCAGCCTGGCTATTCTTTGCTTCTCATTGTGAAGGGCTTTTTTCTAGCTTTGCACGACTTCAGCCTTGCCCCTAGGAGCCGTTTTGGAACCGTCCTCGCCGTGCACTTCACCCCAGCTGCCATTTGCCATTGTTTTTGTAGGTCACTTGATGTCATCCTACGGTTGCTGAGTGACATTCAAATGAGTTGGCGGTCATCCCGGTCAGTGGAGAGTCGTTTTCGCCCTCTGCTGGTCTGTAGCTTTGTTGTCCCCAATGTGTGCTGCTTGACCTTGTTCTTATGAGCCGCCGTCTTTGAAATTTTAAGGATGGAAGCAACCCGACACTCACTGTATCCCTCTGCCAGTAAAACCAGAATTGAACCCTTCTTTTCCTCACTCAAAACTTTCCTTTTCATCTCATTCGGCATGGTCAATAGTTATCTTTTGATTCCAATTACTTTTGAGGTACTACTAGCACTATTTTGCCATCCAGCTTGTCCTATTGCAAGAGGATAGTGATGACCACAGGAGTGGTTTTTATACTTTTCCTCATTAAATAAGATTTGGTTCAAGTGATCCCCTAATCAGTACCTCATTCAATAGAATGAGGTGTGCCTGTGTTGGAATTCAACAGACACTGGAATGGAATGGCTGCCATACATGTAGAGATGCTGATTTAAGAAAAATTTGCGGTGGTCTCTTAATATTTTCCAGAGCTGTAGTTGCACCAGACAGAAGCAGGTGTAACCTGTAAACACATACAAGACTAATAGAAGATGAGTGAATGCCTCAAGCAGTATGTGGGAATGTCTTTGTTTATTATATAAACAAGCTGTGAATATGTTAAATGTGGAATTTTGTAGAACAGCTCTTTATTTGTATACACAACACACAACATGTGCACACAAACCCAGACGGCAAAGACCAATGCTTTTTCTTAAACTATAATCAGAAATTTGAGACTACTCAGTAGACTATCCAGGAGGAGCTCCAGACAAGACAGAAGCCGGAGACAGCCTTATAAAATTCACAAGAATGTCTGGAAGCTAAGTGAGTTAAAAACAGAAGGCAGTAACAGTAGTGAGGTAAAATACATTACTGTTTCAGTTTCGATGAAAACATACTGGTGAGCTGTGTGCTGTATTTAAATAGAAAGGCTGTGGCATATGTCGCAAAGATTTTTTGTATTCTTATATACTGCTCCCTTGCTCTCATGGAAGAGATTGATAATTGATCCCTGCCTAGTTTTGATGTACTATTTATTCCCCCTTTAAATTAACTTTGCTCTGTCATACAGCAATATTAATGAAAATAGGTTGAAAGTAATAATAATAATAATAATAATAATAATAATAATAATAATAATAATAATAACAATAATAATAATAATAATAATAATACTGGAAAATGTGAAAACAGTCAATTAATCTTTTGTAAAATTCACCTTATATCGACAACCCATTCAAGCCCTTACACAAACAGTACAGATTATAGTTTGTATTTCTATTTCTGTCTACTCAACATGAGCGGATCTTTCGACCTCAGAAGTAGTTATCCATAATTTCAAAAACACTTAGAAAAAGTTATATATAGTTAAACATTTTGACAATAAGCACATTTGTAATATTATTATTATTATTATTATTATTATTATTATTATTATTATTATTATTATTATTATTATTATAATAATAATAATGCTGTGCCTGTGTATTCAGTTTTCCATATGTTATATCACATGTTATATAAATGACTTTGTTAATTGGAATAACTTCCTAAACATATATGAGGTTGCATATTCATTCAACAATTAAAGCTTCCACTGCACTGTAAAATGTGCAAAGGGATGCTGTGCAGACTAGAAATATGAAAATGATCTTGGAAAGTAATATTACTGTATTTTTAGTATTTAGGCATAGGGACATTATGTTCAGTTTGTAGCATATGTTGTAGGCTGGGCAATATAGTACTGGTAATGAAATTACCAGATATGCTCAATAATAATAATAATAATAATAATAATAATAATAATAATAATAGAAAGAGATCAGAGGTCAATTACATATTGCAGTTAATTTATAACGTGTAAAAATTAAACCATGTACATACTGTCCGATGTAATTTTTTCAGCTATATTTTTTTTTTTTTTTTTTTAAATAAACATGAAGAGGTTTTGATGTTTTAACAAAACATCCCATCGTGTAGTAGCTATTTTTATACATGGTCGGATTAAATTCAAGAGTGAAAGTGGTCTAGCAATATTAATAAAAATGGAGCTAAAATTATTCTTTTGCTCCTCTTTTTGGACTGAAAATTGGACTTCTGCAAGAGGTGCGCGGTTATAATGAGATGCACATGAGCAACATGGCCAATAGTGCAAATGATTCCTCCAAGGTACAAGGTTTTTAAAAATGGTATTTTGCAGCAAAGCTCTGAAAAGTGGATGACTGCAAATTTAGATCACAAGCTGAACAAATGTAAATGCAATATATAATTAAATCCATCAGTTAAGAGAGCTGCAGCCAATAGATAGTCTTTATTTCCGAGGGGGGAAACAAATAATTCCCATAGAAAATTTGTGGTGAAAGCAGTAATCCGGTTCCACCAACAGTAACAGAAGCAGCCCAGGGATTAGGCCTGTAATCTGAACTGTGATCAATATCCAGGAGCCTTGCTATCTAGTGCCCGTTCATCTATGGGATTGTGTGGTTATTTACATGTGAAGTGGTGATGCGCGTGCACGCTGGTTATGTACACGTGAAGTGGCGATGCACGTGCTAGTTTCGGAGAACAGCTCGACAGGATCAGGTTTGTGGCCGAAAATAACGGCCACAGAGAGGAATAGGGTAAATCTCATTTACCAGTGAGCTTGATGGAAAACACGGAAAATCCACAATCTTTTTCACATTGAAACATGCCTGTCACTTGAAGATGTTAATGAGCTCATTCTATGTCCCTAAAACCGTCGGTTTTCAAACCACCTGTTTTCAGCCATGGTGACCTGCAATAGCTGGGTTGGACAGTTTCATTATATATCTGTGGGTTAATTATTTTCTTAATAAGTTGTGTGATAAATTAGTTGAAATATTACTCACTTCTATGCCACCCCACCAATGGACATTTGAAAAATCATTTGGGCAAGAGCAGTAAAACACATTATTAAACAACCAGACACGAGACATTTACAAACCACAGTTTATTACATCAGCTTAACACTGTGATTTAACACTAGAACCACCATGGCAGTCATTTTGATGGATTTGAGGTTTTCATATTGAAATTCTTCTGTGTCTGAAAGTTATGACTTTTCCTAAATACATGTATTAAATACCCTGATGGTGTTTGAAAGGCAGGATCATGAAAATATATATGTTATATTCTTGCCCACCTAGAACCGCCAAAGCAGTCATTTTGACTGCCTTTTTATTTTGAATATAACCTACAATATTCTATTATTTATGTATACAAGCTTGTTTGTTATATCTTCTGGACCTTGCAGCCACCAATTCCTTTGTTTTATACAATGAATGCACCGGGGAAAATATCAGTAGATTTCATCTTGAAGCTAGTCTCAGCACTTCAGCAAAAAAAATTAGATCAGGAAACTACAAAGCAGCAGGCTGCTGCAGCTCAACCTGGATTCAGTGCTGCACAGAGTGACACACGCAAGAGAAAACATATGTTACTTTTGTTTTAAATTAAAAAAGATAATTTCATTTATACAGTTATGTATGTATATAGAAACTTATGAAACTATAATAAGATCCAAAATGGAAAATTACCTATATGCTAACAGTATCCTGGAGACAGTCAGCATCGTTTTAGGAAAGGGAGATTGTGTCTATCTGACCTGCTTGATTTTTTTGAGGATGCAACATCGATAATGGATAATTGCAAAGCATATGACATGGTTTATTTAGATTTCCAGAAAGCTTTTGACAAAGTCCCGCATAAAAGATTAATTCTCAAATTGAACGCAGTAGGGATTCAAGGAAACACATGTACATGAGTTAGGGAGTGGTTAACATGTAGAAAACAGAAAGTACTGATTAGAGGAGAAACCTCAGAATGGAGTGTGGTAACCAGTGGAGTACCACAGGGATCAGTATTAGGTCCTCTGCTATTCTTAATCTACATTAATGATTTAGATTCTGGTATAGTAAGAAAACTTGTTAAATTTCCAGACAGCACAAAAATAGAAGGAGTGGCAGCAGCAAAGGTCATTCAAAATGATCTAGACAAGATTCAGGAGTGGGCAGACACATGGCAAATGACATTTAATAGAGAAAAGTGTAAAGTACTGCACGCAGGCAATAAAAATGTGCATTATAAATATCATATGGGAGATACTGAAATTGGAGAAGGAATCTATGAAAAAGACCTAGGAGTTTTTGTTGCCTCAGAAATGTCTTCATCTAGACAATGTGGGGAAGCTATAAAAAAGGCTAACAAGATGCTCGGATATATTGTGAAAAGTGTTGAATTTAAATCAAGGGAAGTAATGCTAAAACTGTACAATGCATTAGTAAGACCTCGTCTTGAATATTGTGTTAAGTTCTGGTCACCTCGCTACAAAAAGGATATTGCTGCTCTAGAAAGAGTGCAAAGAAGAGCGACCAGAATTATTCCAGGTTTAAGGCATATCATATGCAGACAGGCTAAAAGAATTTAATCTATTCAGTCTTGAACAAAGAAGACTATGTGACGACCTAATTCAAGCATTCCAAATTCTAAAAGGTATTGACAATGTTGACCCAAGGGACTTTTTCTACCTGAAAAAAGAAACAAGGACCAGGGGTCACAAATGGAGATTAGACAAAGGGGCATTCAGAACAGAAAATAGGAGGCACTTTTTTACACAGAGAATCGTGAGGGTCTGGAATCAACTCCCCAGTAAAGCTGCTTGATGAGATTTTGGGATCAATAAGCTACTAACAACCAAACGAGCAAGATGGGCCGAATGGCCTCCTCTCGTTTGTAAACTTTCTTATGTTAGTTCTTATGTTCTATGTAATCTTATATATATATTTAATATAGATATTGTAAACTTTCTTATCTATATATATATATATATATATATATATATATGTTTACCTGTTTACACACTAGTTTCTTTTGAAATGTTTATTTTATTTTAGTTTTTCATTTTTTTAAGTAGTGCTTTATAAGTGGGAATTTAGAAAATAAACCCATTTATCTTTAATTGTTCGTTAAAATACAATGTTTTTGCTGTGCAGATGTTTGATATGACGTGTTTGAATGAAACCTTTGAGTTGTATACAATGGTTTGTCTTTCATTTTAATATTGATGTTGTTTAAAATGTAACCATCATAATGTCTGCCTGTGTCGGTTTTAGGAATGAGTATAACAGCGGCAGTTCTAGTGTTAAACTGTTTCACTCAAACCAGATTTCATCTGACAACCATGGATTTCCAGGTGAGATTCTCTCGTGTACCTGTTCTCTGTGCATGGAAACCACATTTTCCCGAGCTGTGTCTGAAAACAGCATGAGAACGCTACGTATGGCTAATTTGCATATCGACCTCCTCTTTTCCCCTTCATTTGCTTGATGTCTGGTGTAAAGAGGGTCTCGAGTAAAATAAAAGAGACGATGGAAACCCGAAATGTATAGGGCCATTTTTCATTTGGCTTGAGCACAATGTCTCATGTAAAATTATAACACATATAGAAACCCCCCCTTTGATGACACAAATTCCTGGGAGGTATTACCAGTTTGAGATAATGAGGGAGATTGACATTCTTAGCTCAACCAATTTGACACTGCATTGCACTTTAGGTTGTTCTTTTCAGTTCATTTGGGTAGGCCAGCACTGAGATCCTAGAGAAGCTGGGTTACCTTAAGGCACTTTTCAAACCAAGGCTACGTGATGCAACAATTCCAGATGCGTGTGAGGATCACAGTGCACCCAAGAACAAGAATCTTGAAGGGAGTGGAATTATCCTTGCATTGCATCTAATAATTGTTTCAGTACAGTATATTTCTTTGTTTCTGTTTAACTTCACCCACCTTAGTTTTGTTTTGGATTTGTTCTATTTTACTGTAAATACTTTAAGAGATGGTGTTGCTGTTTTTATATAGAGCATCATTACTTGACCCTTAAAGTAAAAGATACATGTATTAATGGCTGAGAGGAGTCACTTAATACCATACTGTTTCTTTGTAGAGGAATGTTTTGTTTTGAACACGATAAAGTACTTAAAAGGAGAAGCTTGCGTGCAAAACTTGCAGCAAATGAGTGGAATGGCTCAGTACCATTTGGCTGAGGTGCAGAAAGTTCAGAAGACCTGGTATGACTAGTGTTTCTGCACACAAGGTTTTCAAACTCGACAGAAAGTCTTGCTGCTCCTTCCCACCCAGGAGAGAACTGTTGACAAGGGCCTTTTCATATTTAACAGATGAGTCCCATCACCTATAAAATTGGGAAGCTAGGACATTTAAAAGTAACATATATATATATATATATATATATATATATATATATATATATATATATATATATATATATATATATATATACGTCACCCTCTGAAAAGAATGGCATTCGAGAGAAGACACATATAGCCATCTCCTGTACGTTGATACTGGTGAGAAAAGATACAGGACTCTATTTTCCCAATGAATCTCGGATTGCTACAGTCCAGGTACCACATTTGGAACATGAAAAGAGAAAACAGTGCAGTGACTTTCTCAGTTAGTTGTCTGACTTATTTCAGGACAAACCAGGGTGAACCTCCTTGGTAGAACATGGTATCCATTTAAAACCATTATGACAGAAAATCTAGTATGTTCTGGCCAAACTTCTGCCCATCTTGAAACAAGAGATTGAAGTGATGAGGTCTTAGGAAGTCCTCAATCCTTCAGTCCATGACTTCTGTAGCCCTGTGGTGTTAGTACCAAAGAGAGATGGTAACATTCGCTTCTGCATAGACCTTCAAGGGGTAAATGATGCTTCCAGGTTTTACCCTTATCCAATGCCTTGAATCAACAAGCTCATTGAGAGACTTGGGAAAGCTCAATATATTACTACTCTCAACCTCAGTAAAGGGAAACCTAGGAAATAAACAGCCCAGCAGCCCAACACTAGTATGAGACTGATTTTAACATTGTGTCTAAAGACTTAAATGGCCCTTTAAAAAAAAGAAAAAAATAATCTACGTACATACTTAGTAGGACTTCACTGAGAATTTTATAAAAATACACAGTTTATAAAAAGCATAAGAACCACAGAAAATTGGTACTTTCAGGGAATCAGGTATCAGAATATCTTTTCAATATGCCCATATTCTTTTACTCTGAACTGTTCAGTTAGCTAAATAGAATTTTCTTTTTTTTTTCTGTGTAACCTGGTTAATGTTAATAGATAAAATAGAAAAAGGAAAAGACATGTTTAAAAGAAAATACATCAATGTCATTGGAAGAATCCAATTTACTGTATTTAATGTAATATTTTTTGTGTGTTTTATCTTTTAATTCTACAGTGTGATTGGCCAGCCATATACTAAGCCAGGGCTAATAGTACATCTAGCTTAGCAGTATGATAGGTTCTATTGAGCAGACCCCGGAGATGCCCGCTGGGTAAAAATATATCTAGACTTAAAAATACATTATTTGTCAATATTCAGTTTTCTTTTGGTTTGTTTATTTTGTCTACCTCCATACTTTCACCTCTAAAATTCAATTATTTTTTCAGTTGTCTTGGACTTCTGTGTTCTGCGGTCACCCTTACCTCCACAATCAGAGAAAGTATGACCACTTGTTTTTTTTTAATTGTAAATATTAATTTTCCAAATATCCTTTTGTTGCACTATTTCTTTCTTTCTCTTTTTCCGTAATTGCCTATACCGTGGAACAGTGACAGCAAATATTTTGAACACTTCTTTAGAGCTGAGTCGTAGAGCAACACCTTTGTCCAGATTTCAGAATTGCTCAAGTTCACATAAAGTAACTCTGTTAAAGTCCTACCTTTCCTAGGAACCGATGCAGTCATGTTTGTTATATCACAGACAAGTGCAAAGTACTGATTAGGGAAGTGCAAAGTTCTCACGTTGCTAAATATGACTTATTATGTGATAAGGGCCAGATCTACTACTTTTTGTTTCCTAGCAAAAGTTTTGAGTATCCACTTAAACATATTAAGACATAATGCATTGTTTGATATGCATTACCTTAATGCACAAAGGTCAATTTTCTACTGGAAAGGTGTCAATTTAGATAAATAAACTCCAATGTGCCCTTATTATGATTTTACTTTCTTGTGTCAAATGTCTTTTTCTGTGTAAGAAGATATAACCCATACTGCCAAATATTTGCATTTCTAATTTTTATTACTATTATTTTTTACTCAAGTCGTCAGAAATATGACTTAATACATTTGTCTCTGCATCACTGAAAAATAAAGTTTTTTTTTTTTTTTTTTTTTTTCAATCATGATTTCCCTATCAAGCAGACATTAGCCAGATGAGTTTGATTGACCATAGAATTATCCATCTGTGTATGCATACCTGGGGTATGGTTTGGTATAATTGACAGTTTGTGGGCTATAACAAGTGTATTGCAGACAGAAATGTATCTGCCATGTAGGCCTAACTTTAATGTATGCTCAAACAAGAAGACAAGAAGGAACTTAAATCCCCAAAGAGCACCCAAAATACTGTTCCATCTGCATAATCAGCCACACACATTCAATGTAGTTCCTTTTGCTTGTATTATGTTTAGGGCTGTATATTTGCCATGGTAAAAAAAGTATTTCAAGATATTTCATGATTGAATATAATATTTATTATAAACCTGTGATATGAATAGAACGGGAATGCTGTCTTCTGATTGGTTGCTGTAGAGGGTATTAATGGCCAGGAAATCCAGGAATGTTGACACAACCATCATGATAAAGTACAGTAATTTATCAATCCGACAAAAAGAACATCTAGTATAATTGTAAAGTGTCAGAACCACAGGAAACCCATGAAATAATGGGTCACAAAAAATGACTATAAAAAATTACTGGCTCCATCTCTATCCAACAAACGGGAACGATCTTCACATCTTTCCAATGTCTTAACTCTTGCATCTATTGATATCCTCCAGCCATCAATAGTTGAAAATCAGCAGGAAACCTTCCAACAAACTGCAAACCTGCAAAAGCACATTCAAAAACCGAAGCCCAATGTTTTAATCCACCCTCAGAACTCTCAGCCATGAACACACCCGCTATGTTTCAAAACTGCACTTCCACAGGAAACCTGCAATTCAACTTGAAATAAATAAACTAAAAAAAAAAATTAAAAAATGAACTTTACAAAATAATTAACTCAAATATTTAAATTACTAATTTAATTCCTTTCTTTTAAGAATAAATTAATATGATTAATAAAACTGTTAGTTTTAGAATCAGTTTGTTATAGTTACCTGTTTAGAATAGTAACTTTTAGAAAAAGCAGATAAACACAATGGTCTTAAAAGTTTTCCCTGTCTTAAATAAATTAAAAACTAAACTGCATTTAGATTTTTTAATGTTTGGTTTGTTTGTTAAGTAAAAAGCTTGCTTCGCTGTTCACAGGCAGAGTTATACTGTCGAATAACCACTGTAGCACCACGGGATGAGCACTGCAGGACATATAGAAAAAAAAAATAAAAGGTTATAAATCTTAATGTTGTTGGTGTGAAAACAATAAAGACGGTTTATAATAGCAATAATGGTATTAAAGGCCTAGAAATGCCCCACTGTTGGTCATTATTGCTTAATTAAAGTAGAAAAAATAGCGTTGTCTCAATCAAAATTCATAATTTTCTCTAGAGTTATAATAGAAGAAATGCGCCTAAATATTTTAATGCTTACCTGAAAAGCAGTGAATGCTAAATTTTTTAAAGACATTCTATTTTAATCATCTGTAAATTTTCAAACAAAATAAAAACAAATACATGTAGAAATAACAAGAGACACGTGAAATGTTCCCTTGCAGAAATATTTTCGATCTTTCATGCAGAGGGTGTCTTTTTATCATTGAAGACATTTTAACGAAATCTTGCTGCTCTATGCAGTGTGTTCAACATTTAACCAGGCAGAAACAAACTAAACCAGCTGCCATGCTTTCATAAATGGGAATTGAAATGGGGAACTACATATTACACAGCAATGGGTACATTTTACAGAAATCATGAAATCCGTGATAACTGTGAAAAAAAATACAGCCTACAACAAAGAGCGTAAATCAGTGCTCTTTAGCATACATTTTAAATATGTTTACTCCAGACAGTAATTATAAATATTTTGAAAGAAGTTCATTTTATTTTTTTGACTACACAGACTAACTGGTAAGCTCATATAAGGACTTCTAATTATTCTGGGTTTTGTATCATCGATGTGGGATTGTCTACTTTCTTCATTCATCAATAGTCACAGACTACAGCAAGCACTTTGAAAATACTTGTTTTGCAATACAATTTGCAGATAGCTGCACTCCATTGTAACTGTTGTAGTTAACAATGCATACATAATTGTAGCTAACACAATAATTTTAATCTTACCTTGTTTGCATTTGTATTCGCTAAGTGAGTCTCAAACACACAGTTTTGAAAGACATATGTTACAGCAAACATATTTACAGTTTAAAGCACAATACTCTACTTTATTCTCTGTGAATATGGCATAGGTATTTAAACCTGCACTTCCTGGGTCACTTAACATCAGCAGTATCTTCTGGGTCAAAGCATGTTGGTTTCATTTGTCCAGTTCATAACCTGCTGATAGCAGTGCACTATTTAGATACATGCCCTACTACAGAAAATAGTATTGTTTTGGTAGGACAATTGAACATGCACAGATGTAACATTTAACATCTCCCATTCCCTTTTCTCTGAATCCAAAAAAATAATATAATACAGATTATAATCCAACATCTCATGTCATGTTCATTTATGACTTATTATGCCCTTAGTGACATTTGGTAAAAAAGGGGTCTGTGATAATTTTTGAATAATCCATTTTTATATCTTAACCACGGTTGTAAGAAAATGAAAAACAGGCTTTCTTCCATTTATTAATAGCTGGAAAAAAAAACAAAAAAAACTGTAGGAGACAATTGGCAGACAGTCTGCAGATTTCACCATGGATTTTACATGAATCAGCACTATGGTCTCTCTGACACCATATAAATTAAATGTTGCACTATAATTTATTATTTACTATAATACCATAGGTAAGGATCAGACACAGACCCTGCATAGTTTTGCATTTTCAACACTCTGGCTGACCTGCGGGGTTGCTTGCAATCTTAGAAAAAAAAAGATGACATCTTCTGGCCTTGAGCTAGAAGGACATCTCATGAGCTAAATCTCTCAGAGAGAAGCAGGGGTTTGATGATGAATGAGGCAGGAGTTAGGTGTTTAAATGACTTTGAGCTGAGTATGTGCAAATGCATTTTTTTTTTCTTGTCTCAGTCTTCTCTGTACACCAACTTCAAATCAGTATCACTGCACGTTTCTTGTCCTCTTTTATGCTTAACTGATGTACTAACGCTTTTGTCAAGCCCGCTCCATCTCTCAAAGGTGTCCCTGTAGAGAGGCCTTGCACTTACACATCTTGGCATTTTTATAAGTTAAGTTTCCTTCAGAGTGACTTTGCCTGAAAGGGACTACGGCCTCTGTCCAGTGCTTGAATGTCTTGCCCTAAAGTACCTGAGAGAAGAGAATATAAGACAAAGCTGAGCTTACACACAGCCAAAGTGTCAGCCAATCAGAGGAGCACAGCAGTAAGAGCTGAAAGGCTTGAAGCACTCAGAGCCTCCAGTCGAGTGGTTCTCTAAGGATTGGGAGCAGCTGTGCCGCTAGCTCTGCAAGATACAGAGAGAGGGGAAAATGAGAGACAGAGAGAATGCCCTGATTACTCCTTACAAATTAAGTGCCTCGTTACCTGTTAGGGCAAGTCAGCCAAGGTAAGGCTAAATTGAATGCCACTTTGTTATCTTTTAGTAATAACATGTTGTAATGACAGCACTGACACGGTTTTAGCTCGCTTGGCAGTGCTGTGCTCTGTGCTAAAGTGAAAGTGTGTAGCTTATCTTGCTAGTGCTATCAATAGTAAAACCATTTCTAATCTTGAACTCAAATATCTGTTAATTGGATTTAGTCATTAATTTTCACAAGGGAGTGTATCTAATCAAGTCCTATTGTATTATAATACCTAATTGTATAGCATAATTATATATTTTTGTATATCATGCCAAAGAATAATGAAAATGGGACAGGGTTGAAAAAGAAAAGACTAGAAGCTTGATACCAAGTGAATCTTACCATATAGTCTGCAATTATGTTACAAAAATCACTTCACTGCATGCTTCTAAACAAGGCATGGAAACTAAGCTTTCTGAAAAAGATGGAGCATATTGAACACATTGAATACTGTAATACTGAATTGCCTTATTTCATTGTTTTATCTATACAGATTTTTGGATTAAGACTTGGTTTCCTTTTTCACTGTTATGTGAATTTACGAAGTACATTATATATATTATATATATATATATATATATATATATATATATGATTATATATATCTATATATAGATATATATATATATATATAGGGCTGGGCTGTCCCAATTAAAGAGTTGATCTCAGATTACCTTTTTGATTTAAAGCCCACTCTCTCTCTCTCTCTCTCTCTCTCTCTCTCTCTCTCTCTCTCTCTCTCTCTCTCTCCCCGGAAGTGGTGGGATAGTGTGGTTTTAAGTTTGTATAAAAAGGGGTTCAAATTGTGTACAAATCATAATTGTTGTCTTGTTTTGCCCAAGGATTGCTGATAGTGTGCTGTGGATTTCTATACATATTTGGAATTAGAATGTAGATTTAAATGATTTCCAGATGTGTCTGCAAAGTTACTTGTATGCTTTGTAACCAGCTGTGCACGGATTAATCTACTGATTGCCATGAATTAACCAATTAAAAATTTTAATCAAATGACAGCCCTAATTATATATATATATATATATATATATATATATATATATATATATATATATATATATATATATATATATATATATATATATATACACAGTGCTTATAGTAAGTATTCACCCCCATTGAACATTTTCACAGTTTGTTGTGTTACAACCTGAAATCTAGATGCATTTAAATTGAATTTTTGTTTCTTTGATTTACACAACCTATTCAACAATTTGAAGAGGCAAGATAAATTTTATTGTGAAACAACAGTTAATGAAAAAAGTAACAAAAAAAACTGAAATGTCTTGGTTAGATAAGTATTCACCCCCCTGAGTTAATATTTGGTAGAACCACCTTTGGCAGCAATTACAGCTGTGAGTCTTTTGGGGTAAGTCTCTATCAGGTTTGCACATCTGTATCCTGCAATATTCGCCCATTCTTCTTGGCAAAATTATTCAAGCTCTGTCAAGTTAGATTGGGATTGTTGAACAGCAATCTTCAAGTCTTGCCACAGGTTCTCAATCGGATTCAAGTCCGGGCTTTGACTGGTCCACTCTAGGATATTCACTTTCTTGTTTTTAGGCCACTCCAGTGTCGCTTTGGCTGTATGATTGGGGGTCATTGTTCTGCCCCAGTCTTAGGTCTTAGGTCTTTTGCAGACTGAAGCGAGTTTTCCTTAAGGATATGCCTGTATTTAGCTCCATCCATTTCCCCCTCTACCCTGACAAGCTTCCCAGTCCCTGCCGATGAAAAGCATCCCCATAGCATGATGCTGCCACCACTATGCTTCACAGTAGGGATGGTGTTACCTAGGTGATGTGCTGTGTTGGGTTTGCAACAGACATAATGCATTTAGGCCAAATAGTTCAATTTTTGTTTCATCGGACCACAGAATCTTTTGCAAATTCCAAGTAAGATTTTACATGGGCTTTTTTTCAGAAATGGTTTCCTTTTTGCTGTTATTCCATACAGATCATATTTGTGGATTACCTCAGCTACAGTAGTGTTGACACGTGGACAGTTTCTCCCATATCAGCCGTTGAACGTAGTAGGTCTTTTAGAGTTGTCATTGGCCTCTTGATGGCTTCTCTGACCAATACCCTTCTTATCTGTCTGCTCAGTTTGGGAGGACGGCCTGCTCTAAGCAGATTCTGGGTGGTGCCGTATACCTTCCATTTCTTAATGATGAACTTGACTGTGCTCCAAGGGATCTTCAATGCCTTTGAAATCTTTTAATCTTTTATACCCCTCCCCTGAGCCTTTCCACAACTTTATCCCGGAGTTGTTTTGAAAGCTCCTTGGTCATCATGGATGTTTCTTTGCTTTGAATGCACTACTCAACTGTGGGACTTTACAGAGACAGGTGTATTTAATCTGAAATCATCTGAACCACTTTTATTGAACACATATGAACTCTATTTAACTTATTGTGTGAATTCTGAAGGCAATTGGTTGCACCTGAGCTTATTTAGGAGTGTCATAGCAAAGGTGGTGAATACTTATCTAACAAAGACTTTTTAGGTTTCTATTTTGAATTGATTTGTTTTTTTTTTTTTAACCCCCCCCCCCCCCCCCCTACACACACACACACACACACACACACACACACACACACACACGCACACACACATTTTTTCACACATTGGAAATGTTGAGTAGGTTATGTAAATCAAAGGGAAAAAAAAATCCCATTTAAATGCATCAAGATTTCAGGTTGTAACACAACAAACTGAAAACGTCCAAGGGGGGTGAATACTTCCTGTAGGCACTGTGTGTGTGTGTGTGTGTGTGTGTGTGTGTGTGTGTATGTATATATATATATATATATATATATATATATATATATATATATATATATATATATATAGTATATTGCGGTGGCCGCCAGACTGTTTTGTTATTTTTCTCTCTGTGTCAAATTTTCATACCTGGATAACAATAATTTCATAAATAATTAACCAGCTTGTAGCACACTCGTGGCTTTTGAGGAGAGAAAAGTACATGAAAGCCAGCACTTATATACTGCTACCACGTGGTCTGCCTGTGTTTAAAAAGGCTGCCAAGCTAAACTAAATTCTCTTGAACACTGTGATAATGAACAGTGTTGCACTGCAGTTGAGGTTTTCATTTTTTTGTTTTTGTGCTTTTACTATTTTTATTAATTAGGAATTCCCACAGTGGAAAACATCTAAACACTTAGGATTGTGTTTCAAAAGAAACAAATATCCCTCTTGCACCTCCCTTAATGTTACCTTTAGAAGGGTATTCCTAGATCAGTAAAGTTTATAGTAACATGTAGTCACCAAGCCCTATAGACAGCACCATCTTGTGCATGATGCTCAGTGGAGTACATGGCTTTATGGGATTTGTAATAAACGTCACATATCTAGTCTGGATTAAAGTAAGTATATACAGGTCAAATAAGAACAAAGAAATGCATGGACATCTTCCAAATGGATTGGTACTCTATCACTTCAATATCAGGTGTTGTAGATAATTCCACATAAAACATTTTTCCAGGTGTTGAATGTATGCACTAATAAGAGACACTTACAAAGACTAACAGACATTGGTAACCTTTAACTCTAGGTTCAATGGCAGATTAGCTGTCAGAAGGAAGATGATACATCCCAGTGCTCCAAGGTAGATAATGAGACAGGCCTTAAAGATTCACTGTACAATAAAGCTTTGTAATACTAGCTATGTAGGGTTCTCTCAAGGAAAGCAGTGTTTCCAAAATGGCAAAACACTTAACAAAACTCCATCTTTAAACCATTTAAGATAATACTTTATTTGACAGTTTCAAATGCAGTTTACAGATGGCACCCACTATCATTCTTCTTTCTCTCTATTAAAAGAAATATGATAAGTTGCACAGTTTAACATCATACAAAACATATTGGGCTGGATTTACTTAAATTACTGTAGCTCAACTTCATGCAACAACTGTAGCGGCCAAATTACTAAACATGTTAGGTGCATTCAAAACAAGCAAAGGTTTAGTCTCTCCAGGAGTTTGGATATTAATGCCTTCTTTCGGGTCAAATGCCACACACCTCCACTAAGCAGCAAATATTTCCAGCATAAATGCTATAAATTTAGTAAAAGGGACCATACTTTATTTATATTGAAAAAGCAACAATGGCTGCCAATACCATACATACAAACACCAACAAACCCAGTGCAGGTACTTTATATGTTCTCTTTGGTAAACACTGTCCTGTTTAGCTAACATACCCAAGTAAAAAAAAGTCCTGTGATAATACATTTTATTATTTATAATTTAGAAAATGTACATATGTGTTGTTTATGGCACTTGGGACAACTTTATAAAAACAGTTAAATGAAAAGTAACTTTCAAAGCTCTGCCCTTTAGAAATTGGCAGGGATGGGGTTAAATTCCCCTACCTGCCTGGGTTCATTGTGTTCAGGTGGCTGGGGTTGATTAGATGATTAGTTTAATTAATGATCAATCAGCACCCAGCCACCTGACATAAAAGGAGGCCTCTGCTTCTCATTTGGGAAGAGGGAGCTGAGGAAGCAGGTTGGTGTTTTGTTTGTATGTTTGAAAGTTTGAATCCAGTGAAGGCATTGCCCAGCCTGGAAATTGTTATTTTTGTTATTTTTGCTTTTTGTCTTGCTTTATTTGTGTTTAAATCCCTTTATTTTGGCCCTTGTGCCCTTTCATTTTTGTGTTTATTTATAATAAAATAGTTATTTTTTTGAACTACAGACTGTCTCTGGGCCTTTATCCACTCGCCAGCCTGCCACATTTGGTGTCAGCAGTGGGATAGAAGCTCAGAGCAGTATTTTTATTTATTTATTTTTGGGAATTTTTGGGATTTTTTTTTTTTGAAAAAAAAAAAAATGGGAAAGAAGAGCAGACAGCGGCAAAGGCAGGAAAAGCAGCAGCAACTGAAGAAATGTAAGCTGCTGCAGCCACCGTTGGAGGACCCGGCCAGCCTCTTCCCCTGGTGTTCCTGGTGCAGGAAAGAGGACCATCATTGGCGGTCCTGCCCAGACGTGCCACCGGCAAACTGGTGTGGCCGGTGTGAGGAGGACAGCCACAACTGGAGGATGCCCCTACAACCAGGCCCAGGAAGAGGTGCAGTGTTCACCCTGGGCATCAGGGGCCACCCCACTACCTCCAGCACCACCACCTTCACCACCGTCCCAGGAGATCTGGGACTGGTTGATGCACCCTGAGGCAGACCTCGTCCACGATCTCCCCATAGTTATCAACACGCTGTGGCGTCAAGATGGGGAGAGGTGGGAACAGTGGGAGGAACAACACCACCCGGCGTCCTTCCCAGAGGTTGCCCTCATGGTGGTTAATTACCTGGCGGTAGACATGGGAGATGCCCCGGTCACTCCAATAAAGAGGGGTGAGCCGCCTTCCTGAGAGCCAGAGAGGGGTGAGCCACCTTCCTGGGAGACAGAGAGGGAGGAGCCGCCGCTTCCAGAGCCCGCGAGGGAGGAGGAGGCGCCGCTCCCAGAGCCAGCGAGGGGTGAGGAGCCGCCGTCGCTCCCAGAGCCAGAGAGGGGTGAGGAGCCGCCGTCGCTCCCAGAGCCAGAGAGGGGTGAGGAGCCGCCGTCGCTCCCAGAGCCAGAAGCCGCCGTCGCTCCCAGAGCCAGAGAGGGGTGAGGAGCCGCCGTCGCTCCCAGAGCCAGAGAGGGGTGAGGAGCCGCCGTCGCTCCCAGAGCCAGAGAGGGAGGAGGAGCCGCCGCTCCCAGAGCCAGAGAGGGGTGAGGAGCCGCCGTCGCTCCCAGAGCCAGAGAGGGGGGAGGAGCCGCCGTCGCTCCCAGAGCCAGAGAGGGGTGAGGAGCCGCCGTCGCTCCCAGAGCCAGAGGGGGGAGAAGCCGCCGTCGCTCCCAGAGCCAGAGAGGGGTGAGGAGCCGCCGTCGCTCCCAGAGCCAGAGAGGGGTGAGGAGCCGCCGTCGCTCCCAGAGCCAGAGAGGGGTGAGGAGCCGCCGTCGCTCCCAGAGCCAGGGAGGAGTCGGGGTGAGGAGCTGCCGTCGCTCCCAGAGCCAGAGAGGGGTGAGGAGCCGCCGTCGCTCCCAGAGCCAGAGAGGGGTGAGGAGCCGCCGTCACTCCCAGAGCCAGAGAGGGGTGAGGAGCCGCCGTCGCTCCCAGAGCCAGAGAGGGAGGAGGAGCCGCCGTCGCTCCCAGAGCCAGAGAGAGAGGAGGAGCCGCCGCTCTCAGAGCCCAAAGGGGAGGAGCCGCCGCTCTCAGAGCCCAGAGGGGAGGAGTTATGGCCCAAGGATGCCTGCCTTGCACCGCTTATGGATGCCACGCCCGATCCGCTCAGGGGTGACGTATTAGGATCGCCTGGGGTTGCCTGCTGCTGCGCATCGCCTGGGATTGCCTGCTGCTCCGCATCGCCTGGGATTGCCTGCTGCTCCGCATCGCCTGGGGCTGCTGGTGTCTACTTTTTGTTTTTTAGGCCTCCCGAGGGTCCGCTGCTGCCCTCGCCTCCCGATGGTCCGCTGCTGCCTTCTCCACTAGAGGTAGCCAGGCCGCCATCGCCGCCTCCGCCTCTGCCACCAGAGGGAACCGGGCCGCCGTCCCCATACTACCTTGGAGATTCGGGGCCCCCTCAACCAAAGAAGGCTTGGGGGCTCCGACATCAACCCCGCCCACCACCACCCACCAAAACAGCCCACCCAAGGGACATAATTGGACTCTTGGGGGGGGGGGGGGGAAGGGGGGAGTTGGCCGATTGCGGCCGGTGTACGTTGTACATGGGGGGAGGTGTGTGGCAGAGCACAGCTCTGCCCTTTAGAAATTGGCAGGGATGGGGTTAAATTCCCCTACCTGTCTGGGTTCATTGTGTTCAGGTGGCTGGGGTTGATTAGATGATTAGTTTAATTAATGATCAATCAGCGCCCAGCCACCTGACATAAAAGGAGGCCTCTGCTTCTCATTTGGGAAGGAGGGAGCTGAGGAAGCAGGTTGGTGTTTTGTTTGTTGTTTGAAAGTTTGAATCCAGTGAAGGCATTGCCCAGCCTGGAAATTGTTATTTTTGTTATTTTTGCTTTTTGTCTTGCTTTATTTGTGTTTAAATCCCTTTATTTTGGCCCTTGTGCCCTTTCATTTTTGTGTTTATTTATAATAAAATAGTTATTTTTTTGAAACTTTGAATGTCACAGGTGAGCGGTCGACGGTGCCTGCCACATAACTCAAACTCAAAAAATTATATATATATATATATATATATAAATATATCATGTCAATTTTAATCAGAATCTCTCTTTTTTTTTTTTTTTTTTTTTAAATAATAATGATCTATCTGTATCTACAACTTTAAAATAAGGTTATGGTGCCAAAACACATTCAATAAAATAATACAAGTCATGAGAAAAAGTTTCTGACCATTGTGTCCCCTCAATTCCTTTTTCCCTATCATCAAGCTGAATTTCATTTTCATCACTGATTAGGGAGTAGTTCACAAACTTTCTGAGCAATTTACCAGAATTGTATGGCTCTTAAAACAGGCATTCCAATTTTTTTCCAAAAACTTGTACATTTAATATACATGTTCATTATATTAAAAAGACAGGAACATTAAATGTGTACTATATAAGATATAGTCCATCCCTTTAACAGTGGCTATAAAATATAAGCTCTAAAAAAAAAAAAAAAAATTCATAGCTCTACACAGACCCCCCCTTACACAGCTGATGTTGGTCTAACCAAGGAAAACACATTTTGTATTTCATTATTTTTGTAATGCATAATCATCAAAAGTCAGGAATATGTTGCTACAAAATAATTAATAATTTGGATGTTGTAATTGGCATGGGAATGCTAATCAACTAAACTAGCCTTCATTTCGAGTAACTAATAAACAGAATAATTATTTGTAGATGCTATTAAAATATAACTGTGAAATACACAATTGAACAAATTTCAGGTGTGGCTGTATCCCCTTTTCAAGCTGATCGAACTTTCAAGGGAGTTGCGTGGAACGGACTCCCTTGAAAGTAAAAGTGCTTCTTTGAAACGATAATCATTCTTGAATATTTTTTTTTTTTTTTTTTTTAAGTAAAACAGAAGCTTCTTAAGTAATACACATGTGTTTACACCTAGTTTGAAAAACATAATCACCCAGCGAAAAACATAATCTCTTTTTTTTTTTTTTTTTTTTTTTTTTTACTGTAGCGCCTGATCAGCTCTCATGAATACTTCATTTGTGTTAATACCATCCTTTGTACGATTATAGTTATTATCTCCTTCAAATAAATTTACATGAGTAATACCTCCAGTTTAGCTGGCTGTAGGCACATCAGGATAACATAGCTTGTATTGAAAAGGTCTTTTTAAATAAATGTCTCAACAAGTTTGTTACATGAGTTACAATTTTTTTTTTCTTTCGACTTGCATTTGTTACTTTCAAGCAACAGTAATGTAAAGTGTATTATTACATATATCAATGTTTGAGAGATATACAATGCCTTGCAAACGTATTCAGACCCCTGACCAATTCTCTCATATTACTGAATTACAAATGGTACATTGGAATTGCGTTCTGTTCAAGCACTTAAACTCAAAATCAATTATTGTAAGGTGACATTGGTTTTATGTTGGGAAATATTTTTAAGAAAAATAAAAAAAAAACTGAAATATCTTGCTTGCATAAGTATTCACTCCCCATACATTAATATTTGGTAGAGCCAACTTTCGTTGCAATAACAGCTTTAAGTCTTTTGGGGTAAGTATGTACAAGCTTTGCACACAGTGTCGGAGAGATTTTGGCCCATTCTTCTTGGCAGATTTGCTCCAGGTTGTTCAGGTTGGTTGGACGACGGTTGTGGACCACAATTTTCAAATAGTGCCACAGATTCTCAATGGGATTGAGATCAGGACTTTGACTGGGCCACTGTAGGACATTCACCTTTTTGTTCTTGAGCCACTCCAATGTTGCTTTGGCCTTGTGCTTGGGATCATTGTCCTGCTGAAAGGTGAATTTCCTCCCAAGCTTCAGTTTTTCAGCGGACTGAAGCAGATTCTCTTGCAGTATTTTCCTGTATTTTGCTCCATTCATTCTTCCTTCAATTGTAACAAGATGCCCAGTCCCTGCTAATGAGAAGCATCCCCACAGCATGATGCTGCCACCACCATACTTCACTGTAGGGATGCTGTGTCTTGAGGCATGGGCAGTGTTAGGTTTGCACCACACATAGCGTTTGGAGTTTTGACCAAAAAGCTCTATCTTGGTCTCATCTGACCACAAAACCTTTTCCCACATCACAGCTGTGTCACTCTCATGCTTTCTGGCAAACTCCAGACATGCTTTCAGATGGTACTTTTTGAGTAACGGCTTCTTCCTTGCCACCAACTCATACAGGCCACTGTTATGCAGAGCTCTTGATATGGTTGACTTAAAAATAAAATATCAAACAGATCGAAATTTCAGTGTACCATTTGTAATTCTGTAATATGAGAAAATTGGTCAGGGGTGTGAATACTTTTGCAAGGCACTGTATATATATATATATATATATATATATATATATATATATATATATATATATATATATATATATATATATATATATATATATATATAATCAATGTTTGATATATATATGGATTGATATTTGATATATATATGGATTCATGTTCACTATAAATGGATTGATGATTGTTGGTATATACAGTGCCTCTAGAAAGTCTACACCCCCTTGAACTTTTTTCACATTTTGTTGTGTCAGTGCCTCAGAGTTTCATGCATTTAAATGAGAATTGTTTTCCTCTTATCTACACATCATACTCCACACTGTTAAAGGGGAACAACAGTTTTTATAGAGAAAAAAATTATAAATTAAAAATACAAAACTGAAAGACCATAATTGGATAAGTCTCCACCCCCCTGAGTTAATACTTCATGGAAGCACCTTTGGCAGCAATTCAGCTGTGAGTCTGTTGGGATAGGTCTCTGCCAACTTTGCACACCTAGATTTGGCAATATTTGACCATTCTTCTTTACAATACTGTTCAAGCTGTCAAGTTCCTTGGGGAGTATTGATGGACAGCAAACTTCAAGTTATGCCACAAATTTTCGATTGGATTTAGGTCGGGGCTCTGACTGGGCCACTCAAGGACATTTAACTTTATGTTCCTTAGCCACTCCAGTGTAGCTTTGGATGTGTGCTTTGGGTCATTGCCATGCCGAAATGTTAACTTCAGCTTTCTTGCAGAGGCCTGATTCATCACTGATTCAAACATTACCAAATGAACTTCTCACTGCAACATAATCATGTATGTGACGATCTGGTATCCAGCCCAGACAGTTAAACCAGTTCTCTTCATGTGGCTTATGAACCAGCTACAAGATTCCTATAGGATATTCTTATATATAGGAATGTGTAGTATTTGGGTGTATGACTAATAATTCTAATCATTTTAATAGGAAATAACATGCTCTGTTTCAAAAAATGCTGCACTGTAACCACTATTTAAGTTTGCTGATTAATTCTTAACCAACAGATATTGCATGTGATTGCCTGATCAGTAGATTCAAATTTGGGTCTGAGATCCTCGCATAATTCCAATATTGTATGCTGTGTGAGGCGAAACCTTTTAACAAACGTTTCGTCTGGGAAACTGTCTATTACTATGTTTTTACGGTCTGATATGGGGCAGGCAGGATTTCCCTTGACAAATTCTTGCTCTTGGGCCCCTTGTATTTAACCAGGGAATGTTAGACATCTTCCTACTACTCCCATGTATAAGAATAATTTTAGCATTTTTTAAGAGCTGACCTCTCCTGGTTTTAATAATGCTTCATTGACAATGTGCTAACGAGTGCCTTACACCTTTGTGGATTAAACAGATTATTTAATTAACATAGGGATGCCTCAAATGTGTTCACAAAGCACTGTTAAGAAAACATATTAATAGCACTAATTGAAGCACACAGCCTGCCCTTTGTGGGTTAGATCATTTGCTGGAGAAGAATATTAGCACTGCTATTAATCCAGAAATGGCACTAACACCAACAAAAGCAGTTTGTGCATTGAGCCCTTTGTATCTTGTCTTATACAAACTGGTATTTTAAAACAACTCCAGCTGATTAAAAAGGATAGTTTTCTGAATCACTACACTCTAAAAAACTGCTGTAATGTCAGCTCAGTAAAGGACAAACAGTAGCACAGCACTTCCACAGCTGTGTTGTTTCTTTTGCTATGTTGCTAGATATTATGATTCTGCTTCAGTAGTCTGGGAATAAGTTCCAGGAGTTAATCAGCCAATTTAAAAAAAAAAAAAAAAAAAAAAAGTTCCCTAAAGAGTATACTCAAAAGCAGTTTAGTATATGTGTTGTAAGAACACCATTCATCTGTTTTAATCACAGCTTCCAGAGGGCAACGTATACGCATGTGAACATTCTAGCCTAATTGTGTCCATTTGAACATGAATATTACAAATGCATTAAAAATTAAAACATGTTTTGCATGGCCAAAATTATTAAAATAAATTACATGAAAGTTTACAAAATATACTGAGTGAAACGCATATTATAAGCCCAGAAACTCAACTGTACATTTCACAATGTTATGATACTAATGAAAATAATTCAAATACTGTTAAAAATGTGCTACAACAGCAACATAGAATACAAGACTTGCTGTGAGACTACTTTGAGGCTATTTTGACTGTTCATTTTACCCCTTATATTATAGACATTAATTGGGCAGATGGTTAACACAATATAGCTATTTTTTGGAATTAAACACAATATTAATAGTGTTCATTTCGGAACAATATGACTGTACTTTCTTGGGGGTTATTGGTCACAATGATCCATGAAGTTTGGGTAGTAGTTTCTGGTTTTTCACAGATGAATCTGAGCATCAAAAATCTGGAGAGGATACTGTACTAAACTGAATCTCAGTCTGTTATTGGATTTTGTTGGGTGACATTCTCAGTCTGTTGTTGGATGGGGTGGGTTGAGCATCATGCTTCATCGGTGAAGGGGGCGGGAGTTAGGAAATGAATTATACATGAAGCAGTTGGGTCAGTTTGTTTAAGGATAGAGAAAGTGTTGAACAATATCTAGGTGTGGCATGGACTTGTCGGGACCAAATGTAATAATTGTTGTTCCTTAAAAAAATACAGTAATTAGGTGAGTTGGTAGCTTATCATCTGTTTAAGGTGAGAAAGTCTCTTTGCCACTTTTGGTAATTGTACAACCTGTCTTTGTTTCATGTTTATTTTCTGCACTGACGTGCTCATTCATGTACAGTACATTTGCAAAGCCTTGCCTTGCTTTCTCAGGTCTGTAGAGGAATGTATCCCTGTTCACAGTTTTGGTCATTGCTTCATAGAGTTTGAAATAAAACATTTTAAATACTCTTCCTACGGCTTCTATGTCTGTGGTGATTAGTGAGTAGCTAAATCATGTCAGGAAAGGATGGCTTAACATAACTATTAATAATGCATTCATTCAAATCTCTCAAGATTACCCTATTAAAATATAGTTAAAATATATTTTGCATGGCAAGAGGAACTTCCATTACCAGTTACTAGTATATAAGTATATTTCTAATTATATTTTCACAAATATATGTTTACATGGATTGAACAAAGGAGAATACATTTAAATGACAGCTATTGTAGCCATACACAAAATGTAGTAAAGGATAGTGAAAACAAGGTCAAGTGATAAAATTAATCATTTAAAAAATTATGCACAACTGTGGTGACCATACTGTGATGTAACAGTGTACCCAACCCCCCGGGATGTTCCTCAAAATAAAAATAAAATAAAAGTTGAAACAAGGGGAGTGAATCAGTATTCACACTATACCTATCAGTTTACAGAATACACTTTGCTTGCAGTAGTGTTTCAGAGCAAAGCAACGCATTGAGTGGAGTTGAACCAATCCTTTATTTTTTTGTTGATGATAATATTTATTCTGTTTCTCTGCCATTGTGCTTGCCTGGACAATCGTGTAAATGGGATATTTTCTTTAAGTAGGAAAATATCACATTGAAACATGTACTGTTTAGTATGTTAATTAATGTACTCCTAGTTCAATCTGTATCAATATGAATTATAATATTTTGAGTATGTTACAGTTTAAAGCTATTGACACAGATTTACTGATAACTAGTGGACTTTAACCATACAATACACAATAGTTATTCTCTCATTTTAACAGAGGGGGCGCCACCTCAAACAATGCCTCGGGGGCAAGTTAACCCAACGCTGGCCCTGTTGCTGAAAGATAGCACACTTTACAATTAACCGCTTTTAGCTGAAGGGAGTAAGACCAACAATCCCCCGGACCCCCAAAAAATATTTTTAAAAAAAAATTAATTAAAATAATAAAATAATAATAATAATAAAATAATAATAATAATAATAAATAATAATAATAATAACAACAACAACAACTACAGCCACTATGAAGTAATATCTGCCCTAGATCTTATTTAATCTATTAATATCTGCTCTGTGTTAGTTGTTTGTGTTTTTGAATGCTTTCACAGTGTGTTCTAAACCATGTTTGGAAGCTGTGCCAAATATGTGTAATTAATAAAAGTGATTTGATTTGAACATGCACAAATTCACAGCACTTTGTCATAAGGTGACCCCTTACTTCTTTCTGTATTAACATCTCATCTATGATGCATAGTTTGTGGTACCGGTATTAGACTTTTCTGGCATTACCAAATCAATTGCACTGTAGTCTGCTGTTTGTTACCATGCTGTGAGTTATTGACTAGCTCCCTGTTGAGAATGCATTGAGTTGTGATTGTACATTATCTAGTTAGACTAATTCACAATTACAACTTTGGGCGATTTTTGTGTGAAAACAGTATTAATGGCTTAAAATACGTTCAGCTATAATCTCCCTTGTTCTCCTTAAAATGTATTTTATAATGTGATAAAAGTAATGTTTCATAGCTTTTTCACAGATGATGGCATATTGTAAGAGGTGATAAAATGCTTATTGGTCACAGATTTAACACTGTTTGATAAAATGGACACAGCATTGGTTTTGATTTACAGATATGAAAAAAGCTCCGGGTCATGTCCAGTTACAATTCATCTTTGGCTGAGGAAGTACCCAACTTTTATTTGACACACTGTCTCTTTATGATCTCGTATTTTTGTATTCATCAGGCTGGAGAAGTGTTTGTTTTTCTGCTCCTGAGAAGTCTCTTCGGGCTTCAGTGAGCAGCGCAGCATGAATCCTTAGAGTACTGACTCAACAGCCTGTTGCTATTTACACAGGACAGCCTTTCACATCTTTATACAGTATATATAAAAAAAGTCTTTATATGTTTCATTTCCTCTTGTTTTTTTTTTTTTTTAAAACATGATTTAGGGTCTGTATAGCCAGTAACAAAGAAAATCTTCACAGCTCTCTCGGAAGAAAACACCTATGTCTAGGCCACATAAGTTTAGCTTTAAATTAGTCTATTTTACTGGCTTCTGCCTAATTGCTGTAAAGTGGTACATTTTTCAATTTTAGCATAGTATGCTGTTTTGTCCTTTTTTTATTAACTTGAATACCATTTGCAGAATGTTTTAACCAATTCTGCTACTACCTAAATGTCAACAATTAGATAAAAGTAATTTTTGTACTGTGGTAGCCAGAGCCAGCTATTTACAATAAATGTTGTGATAGTGTTGACAGTGTGACAATGCAAAAATGTCACAGCTTTCCAATCCTGTTTTTATCTGACTAAATTAAATCAGCTGGACTTCATCAGTCCTGCCATGAGGTGAAACAAGGGAGCAAAAAATGATTAAAAGAAAACAGCAGGAAGTGCTGAGGCCAATCGTGTGTTTTGTCAGAGCATTGCTAAACTGCACATGCTCTGGAGTTCTGCTCTTATGACAATTGATTGTTCTAGTTATAGTTATTGAACTAAAATCAATCTATAGCATGCATAAAAAGTGCTTACAAGTGTAAATACCGCACAAGCTTCTGAACCAATAATGTATGATTAGAGAATGTTTATATGTGTGTGTGTGTGTGTGTGTGTGTGTGTGTGTATATATATATTACATATATATATATATATAATATATATTATATAATATTATATATATATATATTATATCATTTTAGAAGCGAAAGTTAATTCACACACGCCGTTTGCATAACAGCAAACAGTTATTGTTCATCGTACTCATGCGGTGGATTTAATTGTGTGTTAAGGTGTATCAGGGTTGAAATACCCCATTATTTCACATTTTTATTTTGCAGTTTTATTTATTTGTATATTTTGATTTGTGCACGGGTTCTGATTTTAACATTATTTTTCAATTTAAAAATAACTGGGGGAAAGTTATTTTCAATGCAAATTGATGAAACTTCCATGCGGCCATGTAAGAATACTGGTTACCCACAACCATGCAGTCGTGTAGGAGACAGTCCTTTCTCCCGAACATTAGTTTATAAGCTTAATTTAACCTCAGGTTAAAGAACGTGCTCAGGTTTCCATGCTTTATTCTCAGTAACTATGTTACATTTGCACACCCAGAGTCATTTCAAAACATACTACATATACTATACAATATGATATTAGAAATAGCTTTTTAAAGGCAATTGTAATGTTTCAAATTAAAAACAGTGATTTGATGGACAGTTCTCATCAAAATTGTAAAGATTACATAACACAGGGCCCCTTCATGGGAAGCAGTGATGGTTAAAAGATATGTTGTCATATTGTAAGATTGCGTCAAATGCTGCTGGCCTAATGTAACCTAACCGAATGTGAAACTGTTTGCTTGAAATACAGCAGAAGAGTGATTTACCCACACATTTTTGGTTCTGTATTGATCAGCTTCCCCATCATTAGCACTCTGAAATTGAAAGTTGAGCTCTCCAGTCAATATCTTGGGTTAGACATGAAGGAGTAAACTCTTGTTTATTAAATTAGAGTAATTGCAACTGAAAGCGACGGGAAAAAAAAAAAAAAAAATTCTATACCTGGGGTAGGTTAAATCTATAATATATAACAATTTATAATATAACAAAATATGCATTTTTATAAACATGAAAGACTGGGTGCTATTCCAGTTTGCAGTTTATACTAAGTAGCATCAGATCTAAAAAAAAACAGGGAGAGGAGATATGAAGCAGGTGGGTAACTGAAGTTACAATTTCTATGATTCAGACAAATAAAAGCTGGGTTTTGTTGTTTTATTAGCATATTCATCCAACATTATCGATACGTTTAGATTTAACCTGATTGTTTTGTATGCAGAGTTACACCCATTCAATGAAATTATAAAACATGATGTGCTTGTTCAGTGCATGATGTTTCTTTCCCACATATCTAACAACTCACACATACTGCAATTCAAATACGGTTCAAAAGTTATGGATGGTCAAGCTATAAAATACATTGTAATTTTATTGGGTATTTCCATGAATACTCACCACTATACAGTTTTATAACTTGGAACTAATGTATGAATATCCGTTTCAATGGAAAATTATGTTCTACATAATGCCTACTGGAAGCATATAAGGATCTCAAAAGGATCTAAAAGAAATTGAATTACTTGTGTGTGCTATTTGCTGTTGAGGGTTGATGCCATTATGACTGCTTACAATGACTTGGTATGAGTAAATAGACATCTCAATTGGTCTCTGTATGCATGCAAAGCAGTTTTCATATCCTGCAACCTCTATATGTCACTCTGTTCAAAACACATACTTTACCTTGAAAAAATATTCCAAAGTGCATACCACTGATTTGAAGTAAAAATGAACAAGTCATTGTTTTTGTGTACCTGCTTTAACATCTGTTCAAGGTTAGATTTATTTTAATTATTTATTAGTATTTGCATTTTATTTTAAATATATACATTACATTTATGATTTTTTAAAACTCATCCTTCCAGAAATATCAGGGAAATTTATTTTTGTATGTACTAGGGATGACATTTTTCGTAAAAAATGAAACCGGCATTATTAATCAGTTATTTTTAATAAAATGGAAGCATTATTGTTTTTGACACATTATAGTAATTTAGTCAGCTGGCTGTTGCAAAATGTTATTCTCCCTAAAATAACAAATTAAAAGGTTTATAGACATCCAATATACTTCACTGTGTTCTTGTCAACGACAGCAAAATTATATCTAGCAGGTATATAAAATGAAAAATCCAGCAGACTTTCAATAGCCTGCTACAGATTCAGTTCCTTGGACCGAGAACATAACAAATGAATGGGTGCTGTGCTCATTTATCTGTATGAGCGTGGTTGCCTACAAACACAAAGATTTGTTGAACTCAGTCTATAAAGAATGAGAGTGATAAGCATTGTAGAGAAACATTTCAAGCACAGTTCAATTGATAGCATTATCATACAGAAAGCACCTCGGTATAAGCTGCCACATAGTAATTGTAGAAAAGAAGAGTCACTGAACCATTGTGAAGGTTAGAACTGTATACCCACTACGCAGTATCAATTCCAGCAATGACCAGCACTGGTCTGTCCTGGTCACATGGTAACTTACGTTTTTAGACGGTCATGCTGGTTCAAAATTAGCATGCGAAACCAAGTGTACCTTACATTGCGGTGCAAAAAGGAGTGAAAATTAGCCAGATTGTTGTAAACCTGTGTACCTTTCTTATTTATTGTACCTGCTTAGTATACATCATGAAACCATTAAATATTTGATTCAATTTCAAAATCTTGCATCAGTTCACAAGTTTTTTTTTAGGGTAAGGAGTATAAGGAAGCTCTTACTGGCACAGACATGTTGCCATTTATAATATGTTCAGTCATTTTTACAATGTAATGCAATGTATCTGTTTAAAGAGGTTGCATAAATGATGTACACATGCTAATTTACAAAATGTAGTGTAAATGTGTAGTACAGTAATGTGGTAACCTCTTCAACAAGTTTGCTTTTAATATGCAAACTATATTTGACTGAGGGCAGTTAATCGTGAGCAATAATCTATTGACTGATGTCAAGGTGATTAACCCTGGTATGAAGCTGAAAGAGATATGTACATTTTAATTACCATTTGCACACATTTTTTAACTCCATGACATTCAGCTGGATTTGTGGGCAAGTGATCATTAACAAATGAATGGTATTACTGTTTAAGTGTATCTGTAAAATCATATTTAAAAAAGTTTTAACAGACAAACACAGCCTGACTTGCGGTACCATGACAGTATATATAATAAGTAAGGATGTAGACCATCCCGAGTCCTAATAAAAGTAAAATATAGGTGTATACAGTAGTACATAATTAAATCAAGATTTAAAGTATTATTGTTCAAACTTGAGTCTTGAGTCTATAGATGTCTGATACCTTTAGAACATTAAAATCTATGTCCAGCTTAACCAATCCAATTAACTGTTTCAGGAAATGAGAAAATGTCATTTTTTCCCATTGGGTATCATTGATTTTGAGTCTGACACTGGAAGCTCCATATAATCCCAGCAGTCATTTTCTACATGACTATGGAGCAACTATTCAAGACTATGGCAAGGTTACCATGGGAAAATTAAAATAAATCTCACATTTAAAATAAATCTCTTTTTCCCATACTATTTTGGTAGGACCTTCTGGGTAGATGATAGATGCTACTTAAGGCTAGTGTACACTAAATTGCATCTTATTGCTAAGGGATAGAAAAGTCTCTGCTTAAAGCAATCGGCTATCCGACAGCCAAAAATGAAGATAACAAAAGTGCAAAGTGTATATATTAGTGTGCTTTGCAAAGGGCTTTGTTATTTATGTATATATTTATAGCAAAGGGCTTAATTTTGTTCTTTTATTTATAGTAGCTGCAGTAAGTTTTGCTTATCAAACAACTAAACTATAAAGCACTTTTTGAGTCAAATGGCAATTGTTTAAACATTGAATAAATGATGTCACATAAGGGGGCTTTGAGGTCCAGTGGTTAGAGAAAGGGCTTGTAACCAGGAGGTCCTCGGCCATTTTGAAAAGATCTTTGAAACAGACTTTGAAGTTATACGTGTAAAAGGTTGTCAGGATGTTAACAATGAAAAGAAAAATTACAGGTACATTATTTAAACAGCTGTAGCAACCCTGCTACTTACTCATTAAAATAGTACAATGCTTTAGACACCCACTTCCTATAACGTCAGGAATGTACGTGGTATGTGTGTGCTATATCACATAAGTCATGACAGTGGAGAGAGAATTTGGAGTTTCTAAACTGTGTGAAAACCCAACCTATGTGTAGCAGGGAGGTAAGAAAGCCCTGCTGTTTATTCGTATTGTTTGTTTATTTTTAGAACAGGGTCTCCCCCTCTGCCCCTGTGTTATTTAGTATTTGTTTATTGTTTTATATTTTTGTTTAAATATTTTATTTATTTTTTGTTTGCTTTAAATAAAACGGCGCACACGCCACTGCATTGTACCTTTGTTTTTGTTGTTCCTCCTTCTGGTCTGAGTGACCGCAACACCATTTCCTGCCACACTATGATATGTGTTTGACCTTGTACATTAACTATATGCAGTTTGACATCAACAGAAATCTGTTGCTGTTTTGAAATGCAGAGGAATCCCAGCATGTGTGGAGACATTCACTAGAGGTAGTGCTTTGCTGTTCTCCCAGCTGGGCTTCTCAGCAGCACAAATGTGCAAAACTAAATACATTTAGGGTCAGTCAACAGAAGTGAAACAAAAAGCAGTTTTGAAGATGTGATGATTGGAGAGCTTCATATCATCATCTGCCTCCTGGGGTAGGAATTTGTGTTTATTTTCACTGCCCTTTCATTTCACCTTTTAATTTGTTTATTGAAATACGTTATAATAAAAATGCCTGGGGTGGAGGACAACTTTACAATGGGGCTGCTTCTACTTTTTCTAACAGTCAGTGTAATTATACAATCATATACTTTCCCAAATCATGAACAGCCTTCATAGTAATACGCTCCTTTTAAATACAGTAATTCCATTTAAATAAATTAGACATTATAGATGTGTTATTTTGTTTTCTAAAACCATACAAATTGAAGTTAGCATGTCTCATTATTAGCTCTGTTATTTTCATATTAACTGTGCTTTGTATATTCTCTATTATTCTTAAAGATGGTGAAGTTCCAGAGATACAAAGATTAGAAAATGGTCCGAGCCAGAACTGGTTTCAGGAGATTCTTTCTCTTTGTACAAAGATAATATAGTTAAAGGTTTGCCTACCTTTGAGGAACCTCATCATTTATTGAGCATTCCATCAGCAGAAATTATGAATGACAAAAAATATTTAATTTAATAGTCATAATCAAGGACCAAAGATATTTGTGCCAACTGTTCACTTGTAATCACCTTGATTTTTAATGCAGTGAAGTATATTGGATGTCTATAAACCTCTTTCTGCTTAATTTGTCTGTTTTGTTTATAGTCTACGGTTGCCCTGAAGTGGAAAACACAAGCACAAAAAGAAAAGCAGAAACACAAAAAGAAAAACACAATGACATTAAGGAAAACACAAAAACATTGAGGAAAACACAACAACATTAAGGAAAACACAACGACATTAAGCAAAATACAACAGCATTAAGAAAAACACAACAATATTGAGGAAAACACAGCATAGGAAAAGGGGTTCCACATCTCTAATTGGAGGAACAACCTGTCAGTCACTGTGCTACTCGAGAATGGGTAAAAGCATTTAACCTGTTCTGATCGTCTTTAAACAGACATCAATCGATTCCTCCTTGCCAGCTTAGAAACAAGAACCATCTTCATAGCACTTACTGGGTTTTTTTGTTTTGTTTTTTTTGTTCTTTTATTATTATTATTCATTAAAATGCATCCGAACTTACACAAATCTTACACAAATCAATTCCTCCTTGTCCACAGCACACTTACAGTTTTTATATATACACAATAGTTATTCTCTCATTTTAACAGAGGGGGTATCACGTCAAACGATGCCTCGGGCGCAAGTTAACCCAGCGCTGGCCCTGTTGCAGAAAGATAGCACACTCTCCATTGTTGGTTCATTTGTTCATAGAAGCAGTTTCAGTGTGTAAGTGGTTGTGAAAAACTGTAATACAACGCTTTGTCCTTAATCTCATATATATATACACATGAGATTAAGGACAAAGCGTTGTATTACAGTTTTTCACAACCACTTACACACTGAAACTGCTTCTATGAACAAAATATCCCAAACCATTAGTTTAGGTACTAAAAGAAAGATTATTTCAACAAAACAAATAAAGTAATAATAAAAGGGCCACTGATGAACTCACCTGTGTTTTGGACCAATGGATGCCAACAATGGAGAGAGAGGTAGAGGGAGAGGAAGGGTGCTAATGAGAGGAGGTGGACGAGGAAGAGGAAGAGCAAAAAGAACAATTATCTCTGAGATTCGTGCCACTTTGGTCGACCATGTTCTTGAAGAAGAAGAAGAAGAAGAGGATGGAACATTATTGGCCACCATACCATTGTGGATGTCCCTGGCCAGAGTGGAGGCAGCATCACTCTTTGTGCAGCCATCAGCCAGCATGGTGTCCTCCACCATCAAGCCACCTTGGCCCATATAACAGGCCATCTGCTCATATTCCTTGATGGTCTATGGGATTCTCTGTTCCAACAGGAGCAAAGGGAGTCAGGGCGGCCAGTGCAGCCCTGTTACGTCATTTGGGACAATGTCAGTTTCCACCACGCTGCTCTGGTCCGCAACTGGTTCAATGACAATCCAGCATCCTCTAATCTGTTTCTTCCACCCTATCCACCATTCCTTAACCCCATAGAGGAGTTTTTCTCAGCATGGTGGTGGAAGGTCTATGACCGCAGTTCCTATAAGCAGGAAAACCTTCTCCAGGCTGTGGGGGAGGCTTGTGGGGACATAGCTTTGGAGTCCTGCCAGGGGTGGATAAGGCATATCCCCCACTGCCTGGCCAGAGAAAACATTGCCTGTGATGTAGATGAAAACCTCTGGCCTGAGCCAGGCCAGAAACAGGATGCTGAGGCCGAATAAACTTTTCCTTTTTCTTTCTTTGCCTGCAATGAGTATATATTCTTGTACTTTAGTTGAAGTGTTTTTTCTTGGGCTATGTTTGTTTCCCCAACTTTTCTTCACTGCTAGCAAATTCAGTGAAATTCTGAACATAAAATTTTGAACATTTTGGTCTTTGTGTATTGTTTTACTCTCTAACATAGTTTACACAGATTACAGTAGCATGCTGTTGCAAAGTGCAATATTTATAGAGGTAATACTGAAAAAGCATATCTTATAATAGAGTTTTCCATAGAAATAGTGTTTTCCATTGATCTCACCTGTATGTAATGGGTATTCAGTAGGGTCTATTTATTTGATGGCTTTTGTGTGCCTTTTGAAGGCAAAGTTAGATGGAAGATAACATGTTTTAGAGTGTCTCGTTTTGTCTGAGACTTCTGAGGTTTGGCCAGTACGGTGTGGGTTTTTTGTTTTGTGTTTGGTTGTGAAAAACTGTATATGATTGACAGGTTGTTCCTCCAATCAGTGATGTGGAACCCCTTTTCCTATGTACCTACCCATTCCGGTTTGAAGTAATATTGTTGTGTTTCTCTTAATGTCATTGTGTTTTTATTAACGTTGTGTTTTCCTTAATGTTGCTGTGTTTTCTGTAATGTCGTTGTGTTTTCCTTAATGTCATTATGTTTTTCATTTTGTGTTCCTGCTTTTCTTTTTGTGTTTGTGTTTTGCACTTCAGGACCACCATAATAGTCTGACTCTGTTGTAAACAAAGTCTATTGAATACAAAATCTTCAATGGCTTTTTTACTGACACTTTGTGTAACTATTTTAGGCTGACTAAATGTCAGGCGTGAGCAGTTTATTTATTCCTGGCCACCAATTTGCTTGACCTTTAGGGAGTGCTGACTATCCTTTTCTTTTCAACATGTTCATATATCAAGGTGGATTAGTATCTTATTTGTACAGTTCATATCATTCTGCACTGTATATGTGTCTCATGGTGCTCCTGAAATATGCATTTACAGTTGTATAGTGTATTTTAAGAAGGTGTTACATGTTTGGAAGGTGTTTTCAATTTAAATGTGAAAACTAGGTTTATCGCTGAATATTAAATCATGATTTTACCTTTTCAGACAGCACTATTTAATGATTTGTACTGTGTTAGGAACTCAATCCTCACTTAACTAACCCGCTAGAATGAATATTAACCTTTAGGTTTATTTGGCGTGTAGAGCATGTTTGCCACAACATATGTGTATAATAAAGTAAACAAAATCCAGTATAATGAAGCAAGACTAAATCTCATGCTTTAACTTTACGTATGATTTACATATAATTCATAATACATAATTATTTTAATATTCAGTTCTATACAGGGCAGAATGCAATATCACATAACAAGTCCAGCACTGTCTTTCTTTTTTCTTCATGAATGTCCAGGATTATACTGTGAACGATTCATAATACATACTCTTTCAGGTGATGGAATTTTCTTCTCTTTCTTTTCCAACAGAAACAAAATGGTCAGTTGTTCTCACCTGCTGTAAAGCTCTCCAAAAATAAAATCACTTGAAGATTATTCCTGTCTTTCCATGATGTAAATGAAGCTTGACATTTCCCCTAATGGGCATTTAAACCATGGACCTTAAAAGAACTCTTTGGACTGACCTCCTAAATTGGATTTAGCACTGCTGGTGCTGAGCTGTGAAAGGATTATCATTACAAAGGTAGAGGGACATTTTCAAGCAAGATTCCTACCATGAGAATTACGACCACATCCTGCCTTTGCCCTGTCTTGGTCTGCCTCTGCTTTGTTCAGAGGTGCTATGGGACATCTCATCATAGTTCAATGAAAGTGACTAAAAATCAAACCAAGCACATAGAAGGGGAGACTGAGGTGCACCATCGGCCAAAGCGAGGATGGGTCTGGAACCAATTCTTTGTTTTAGAAGAACACATAGGAGCGGAGCCTCAGTATGTAGGAAAGGTAATGCTTTCATGTTTACTTAGTTCATGTTAAACAATAATAAGAATTATTATTTTTTTTATGTTATGTGCAGCCACAGAGATGTACTGCTGTTCTTAAAATTGTGATACATTGTCTAGGCTTTTATTTACAGTGCCTATAGAAAGTCTACACCCCCTTGAACTTTTTTCATATTTTGTATTTCAGTGCCTCAGAGTTTCATGCATTTAAATGAGGATTTTTTTCAACTTATCTACACACCATACTCCACAATGTTAAGGGGAAAAAAGTTTTTATTGAGAAAAAGATTATATAAAACAATACTAAAAGGTCATAATTGGATAAGTCTCTGCCCCCCTGAGTTAATACTTGGAGGAAGCACCTTTGGCAGCAATTACAGCTGTGAATCTGTTAGGATAGGTCTCTACCAACTTTGCACACCTAGAATTGGCAATATTTGACCATTCTTCTTTATAAAACTGTTCAAGCTCTGTCAAGTTCCTTGGGAAGCGTTGATGGACAGCAAACTTCAAGTAATTCCACAAATTTTCCATTGGATTTAGGTTAAAACTCTGACTGGGCCACTCAAGGACATTTACCTTTTTGTTCCTTAGTCACTCCAGTGTAGCTTTGGCTGTGTGCTTTGGGTCGTTGTCATGCTGAAAGGTGAACTTCCGTCCAGTTTCAGCTTTCTTGCAGAGGCTGCAGGTTTTTATCAAATAATTTTATGTGCTTTGCTCCATTCATTTTCCCTTCTATCGTGACAAGTGCCCCAGTCTCTGCCAATGGGAAACATCCCCATAACATGATGCTCCCACCAACATGCTTCACAGTAGGGATGGTGTTCTTTGGGTGATGGACTGTGCTGGGTTTTCACCAAACATAACACTTTGCACTTAGGACAAAAAGTTGAATTTTAGTTTTGTCAGACCACAAAACTTTTGCCACATTGCTACAGAATCTCCGGAGTGTTTTTTTGCATACTTCAAATGGGATTCAAGGTGGGCTTTCTTGAGTAAAATAGAGGCCAGATTTGTGGAGTGCTTGGGATATTGTTGTCACATGCACTCTTTAACCAGTCTTGGCCATAAAAGTCTGTAGGTCTTGCAAAGTTGCCATTGGCTTCTCTGATCAGTCTCCTTCTTGCCTGGTCATCCAGTTTGGAGGGACGGCCTGATCTAGGCAGGGTCTTAGTGGTGCCATTCACCTTCCACATCTTAATAATCATCTTGACTGTGCTCCAAGGGATATTCAAGGCCTTTGATAGTTTTTTTTTTTTTTTTCTATACACATCCCCTGATCTGTGCCTTTCAACAACTTTGTCCCTGAGTTCTTTTGAAAGCACCTTGTTGCTCATAGTTGAGTCTTTGCTTTGAAATGCACTACCCAGCAGGGAACCTACAGGAACTGAAATGAATGAATTTATTTTAAATGCTGAATTTATCCTGAAATCATGTGAATCACTACAATTTCCACTGGTGGAGGCCACTTAACTTTGTGTGTGGTTTTGAAGGCGATTGGTTACACCTGAACTAATGTAGGATTGCTATTACAAGGAGGGTGGACACTTATCCAACCAAGATATTTCAGTTTTTATTTTTAATTAATTTTCTACAAATTTCTAGAATATTTTTTTCTCCTAAGTTGTGGGGTAGGATGTGTAGATAAATGAAAAAATATATATTTTAATGCATTTTAATTCAAAGCTATATGGCAACAAAAGGTGAAAATTTTGAAAGGGGGTGTAGACTTTCTATAAGCACTGTATTTTTGTATATATACTTTTTTATATAAATGTTTTTGGAAATATTCAGTATTTTTGTACATGGTCCAGACAATGTTACCTAATCTTTATTCTTTCTGAACAGTTCATCCTAAAAATTAGTCAAATCCAAATCACAGCTTTATTTACATAAATAAAACTACTTTCCTTTGTAAAGATCTTTTTTTCTAATTGTATAATGTCCATTCACTGAATAATTACTTACAGTGAATAAGTACTGTATCACATTTAATGATAAGAGAATGGGAGCTGTGAAGTAGAAAGTTTAATATGTAATTCCAGCATAATTTTAAAAGGGGAAGCATTGTGTTACTCTTATCGAGTTATCTAACCAAATTAGGTATAATGATACTAGTAACATACATATAATTACACATAATTCCATTATTATCATTTGACAAGGTGTAATGAGACAGTATGAATGAGCAAAGCAATTAATGGGTGAGAGGGGGGAATATTCCAATATAAAATGTACTTTCTGTGCTTTTTAGTCTGATTCAATCTGTATATGCAACATATAGTTTTATAAATGCAGTTCAACTCTAATGACTTAATTAATACATAATTAAGTTAATTCTTCAGAAAAAAAAATAGAATAAATAAGTGCACCAATATGAACATAACACCAATTGTCTTAATAAACCTTTACATGTTTTTTTTTTTTTTTTATTTAAATATTACCCTAACCCTAAACAGTACTCTGTTTTTGTGTTCCTGTCATATAATGTCTTGTTTTAATTCCTTTCAAGGTGGCAATTGATTTATTTTTGTCCTTTTTTTTAATTTTTGGAACACCCACATTTGAAAGTCATAGGTGCCTTGCATTTTGAATAATATTTACCTTCACACCATTACAAGACAGGGCAAAACATGTGCACATATCCAGTTCAAATGCTCCGTTTGTATTTGGGTTGTTTAGTATTATAATTATTGTCTTCTATAGATTTCTACAAAATACTTAATCTGTAGAAACATCTAGAGAAAAACAACCAAAAGCCTGTACTGCAGTTTTTTTCTTCTATATAACATTAATAGATATTTCATAGAAAAATAACTAGGATTTGTTCACAAGACATCAGAAACTCCAAATCAAAACAGAGCTACACTGTGGTGATTTAATCCAATATAAATAGGTCTGATGTTGTGGAAAGCAAATTAAAAGATGAAAGGACATCGCTTCAAACAGTTTGCAGAGCTGAGGCTGCCGTGGCTTGCTGCTTTTTAAGTAACAGTCTTAAGCTGGTTCCACATCTGAGCGACCAGTTGCACATTATAGTTGCATGCAACTGAGTCGCTTATATGCCAGGCTCTACTTTCCAAGCAACCTCCTGAGCGACTTCTGTAGACACAGGTGATCACGTGGCAATTCACAAACTCTGATTAAGTCTTATAATGCACAGCTTTCATAAAGAAGCGCTAATTTGAAAAATTCCAGTAGTAAAATTAAGCTGTTTCATCCAGCTTTTTCACCTTGTAGATGGGATAAAAATGTAAAATAAAAACCTGTCACCTCAGCATTCATAACAAATCAAAATCAAACAGAACGAAATTTCAATGTACCATTTGTAATTTGGTAATATGAGAGAATTGGTCAGGGATCTGAATACTTTTGCAAGCCACTGTGTGTGTGTATATATATATATATATATATATATATATATATATATATATATATATATATATATATATATATATATATATACTGTGTGTATATACTGTATATATTTACACTGTATGTATTGCATCAGACAAATAAAACCTTTTCAAAGAGGTGTTATTTGTGGGGGTATTTCTTAATTTTCACTGTTATTTGAGATCAGGCGTGTGATTTAATATTGTTGTGGTAGTACTGGTATACTGTGGCAAAGTGCGCCGTTTTATTTACAACAAAAAATAAATAAAATATTTGAACAAAAACAAAACACTGCTCACATTGCAAGAAATAAAAGATTTAAACAAAACTAATCACAAACACAATATACAGCTCCGGCTGGGCAGTAGCCTTCATGGATCCTTTATATTATTTTTAACTTTCTCTCACTACTCACTCTCGTTCCTCCTCTGAACACCCCACACAGAGCAGGGAGAGCTGCAGGCTTAAACCCCTCGGCCATGGTATTTAACTAGTTCGTAATTATTCTATTACCCCTTGGCTACAATCTGCACTGAGTTAATTATTTGTGTGACTGCTGGCTAGTTTAACAACGCACTAGCCGACAGTCCACATTACCACAAGGTTTTTAAAAACAAATACATGGCTCTCGTCGTCATATGCAACAACAAAAACAGACGGCGTTCACCGACATTTATACCAATACAAAATAAACTCACTACAATAAACAAATAATAAACAAATACAAAATAACACAGGGGTGGAGGGGGAGACCCCATTCTAAAAATAAACAAACTGAACAGGACTGCTCGCCCTGTTACAGCCTGTAAAAGAACTGATAATCAGCCTTTAATTTGCTTTGCAGTGGCTTTTTTTTGGCAAAGATGTTTTCTGTGACTATATAAGTTGTGTGCACTGTTTAAGGACAACACATTGCATTTTGCCAAGCGGTTACATTTTCCTTAGACATACATCAAGTAACATTTTCCAAAATTGGTATTTTTAAAATGTGTGTATGCAAGGTTGGAGATGCAATAAGCATTTGACTTGACTGTTGTGTATAAGAAAACACCATAATAACCAACAAATAACTAGTAAATAATAAATTAAAAAAAAACATGTGCACCTCAAAAATGCAGTAACGTAAACTTCAGATGTCACATACCCATAATACATGTATACACAGGTTTGTACCTGTGTTACCTGAGTAAATCTTAAGTGCTCCCAATCTATCCATTTCCATACACACAAAAATCTGCTATACATCACTACCTTGTTTGAACAAAACAGAATACACATCTATGGAATGCAATACTGATAGTGAAAAGTAAGTATGCGCTTGTGCCATTCCTAGGCATTTGTTAAAAAAATCTCTGTAGTAAAGTTAGTTCCTCCTGCTTATTTATATAGTTACATAATTAGTTAGGCCAAGAAGAAACTAGCAGTCAGTGTACTTTACTAATTTTCACACTACAGTTCTATATATAGGTTTAATTAGCCCCCTCCTCTTCTAATCTAGATCTGAGTACCCTTTTATCATAACCTTATCCTCCATAGATAGCCTGTTTTTAAATGGCATCCAATAAATTCAGCAATGCCTTAATATGTTGAAATGTCATTGATTTATGGAGATAAAGATTTGTAAGAGGGGAAAAAAGTGAACCACTCTTAACCACTTGTACTCCATGCATATGTACATTGATGTAAATTTAATGCCATAAAAATACCAGTAGCCATATTAGAAATATACACTTAAGATCAGTTTAAAGTGTTTATGTCAATATAAGTTAAATCCCATCACAGAGAAATAACTAACACATAGTAACACTGACATGAGAGTTGATGACAGCTCCTTGCAAGTGAAGGTGGAATGTAAAAGCTGTTTATAACTTTGGAATCTCTTTCAGGAAAAATATAGCATAGATACGTGCTCAAGGGAAAGCTTAAAATGTCTGATGGATGTCTCAGTGGATAACTCTTTGATTATGGACTTGTGAAGATATTGACAACTGCCCGTGTCTACAATATTACATGATGTAATATGATCTTATTCTATAACTAATCCCCACATATAGTGTAACACAATTTTAGTTTACTCTTTTTAAAAACTATTTACTTGCTAAAATGCCACATCACATGTTGCTATGTCCTGGATCTTTTAAAAACATACCAAGGAGCTTGTACGATTGTATCTTGATGTGGATCATTTTAATGTGGAATCTTATAATTGGTGGAATGTGACAAATGACAAAATCAAATAAATGCTTTTTGGGGAATACATATTTAACATAGAATATAAAAGAAACTTCTTTGTGTGGGATTGTTTCTACCAATTAATATTTGTTCTAGTTCATTTCACAGACTTTTCACATTTTGGTAATTTTTTTTTTTCTTACTGTTGCCATAGCTAACTTTCCCCACTGGAATTCAGATGTAAGTTCTTGCTATAATCACGTACAACAGATTTAACTTTCAATGATGCAGGCCAGCGTAGCAGAACAAATCTGGATTTAGTTGGATTATCCTGTTTACATTAATGTGTGACTCTCCCCACGAGTGCTAAATGACTAGATTTCTGCTTTACATCTTTTTCTGCACAGCTTTGTTCCAGTTTTGGTACCAAGGCAATTATAAATTAGCCTCAAAAGCCTGCATGCTATATCCCAAACATCTCTCATCTTGTTTTCTGTTCAAAAGAAATGTTAGGATTTCTTTTTAATCCAACTCAATATCTCAATATCAATCCAATTTTAATGATTTCAATGATCTTGCTACTTGGCAAGATCATATGTTGTTTTTATTATATATATATTATATATATATATATATATATATATATATATATATATATATATATATATATATATATATATATATATCAGCTTTTAAATATACACTTCCACATCACAAAATTAATACTGTTTTATTACTATAAAAAAAAGAGCTACCCCAGAAGCCCTAACTTTAATCCAGAACCCCAAAATAGAGTCGTTGAAGAAACATATACATAATTATTATAACTTGAGAACACCAGTTCTATTTTATTGACTGTCTACATTTGGAAGATCAAAGACATATCTCAGTTTTCTTGCTTTTGTCTCAGGAGTCTACTACTGTTTGTAACCTAAATCTGTGAAGCCTTATAAAACAAACCACATACCTCTCATTCAGTCTCTGTGACACTTGCATTTCTTGCTCCTGTGTAAATTGCTCTATAAATTGAGTTAGTGTCACTAAAATTGTTTTACATGGGAAGGGTTCTGTGTGGTAGAATACAAAACAATGTGTCAAGACATCATTTTAATATAGTTGGAAGAGACAGTAAGGGATTTCTCACAAAAAAAAAATATTATAAAACTAAATTTAACATGTTATTTGAATATCTTTTTTTTTTTTTTTTTGGTTTTATGGATGTTGTCTAATTTATTTTATTTTATTCTTTGCAGCTTCACTCAAACTCTGATAAAGGGGATGGATCAGTCAGGTACATTCTTACTGGTGAAGGGGCTGGGACTATATTTCTCATTGATGAGACCACAGGAGACATCCATGCCACCAAAAGTCTGGATCGTGAAAAGAAGGCACACTATGTATTGCATGCACAAGCCATTGATCGCTGGACAAACAAGCCTCTGGAACCGGAATCAGAGTTTATTATTAAAGTGCAAGACATCAATGACAATGCGCCTAAATTCACAGATGGTCCGTTCGCTGCCACTGTACCGGAAATGTCTGACGTTGGTAAGGCACACTAACTTTTTTTGTTCATGTAGGTGTGTGTTTAAGGTTAAGGTGCAGTCTGTTAAATGTCTTGACCTTGTAAAGATTAACTATTTTGTAGGGACACATAAACTCCTTGGATGTTGTATTATCCAAGTCGTGGATCATCCGTAGAATGCATAATTGTCTTAAGTTATAAGGATAATCGGATATCTTTTAAATACAATGAGGATTTTAACCTGTTAAGGTTGACCTATATTGAGTTCAATATTTATTACAGGGCCATTTTTACAGTTTAATAATTTTTTATTTTTTTTTTTTATTTTTTTTTTGCTCTTTCATTATTACATTTACATTGCTTTTTATTTTATATTACCATAAAAAGAATGATGATACTGAAACCTACAATGTCTTTGTATTTGGGGTATATATATATATATATATATATATATATATATATATATATATATACACACACACACACACACACACACACACAGTGCCTATAGAAAGTCTACACCCCCTTGAACTTTTTTTCACATTTTGTTGTGTCAGTGCCTCAGAGTTTCATGCATTTAAATGAGAATTGTTTTCCACTTATTTACACATCATACTCCACACTGTTAAGGGGGAAAAAGTTTGTATTAATAAAAAAAATATATATATTAAAAATACAAAACTGAAAGATTATAATTGGATAAGTCTCCAACCCCTGAGTTAATACTTGGTGGAAGCAGCTTTGGCAGCAATTACAGCTGTGAGTCTGTTAGGATTTTTGCACAACTTTGCACACCTAGATTTGGCAATATTTGTTCAAGCTCTGTCAATTTCCTCATGCCTCAAACTTTTGATTGGATTTAAGTCTGGGCTCAGACTGGGCCACTCAAGGACATTTACCTTTTTGTTCCTTAGCCACTCCAGTGTAGCTTTGGATGTGTGCTTTGGGTTGTTGTCTGCAGAAAGGTGAACTTCTGTCCCAGTTCCAGCTTTCTTGCAGAAGGCAGCAGGTTTTCCTCAAGGACTTCTCTCTGCTTTGCTCCATTCATTTTCCCTTCTATCCTGACAAGTGTCCCTGTCCCTGCCAATGAGAAACATTCCCATAACACAATGCTGCCACCACCATGCTTCACAGTACGAATGGTGTTCTTTGGGTGATGTGCTGTGTTGGGATTGCGCCAAACATAACGCTTTGCATTTAGCCCAAAAAGTTGCATTTTAGTTTTGTCAGACCACAAAACTTTTTGCCACATGGCTACAGAATCTCCTGATTGCTTTTTTGCATTCTTCAAACAGGATTCAAGGTGGGCTTTCTTGAGTAATGGCTTCCTTCTTGTCATCTACCAAACAGGCCAGATTTGTGGAGTGCTTGGGATATTGTTGTCACATGCACACTTTGACCAGTCGTGGCCATAAAAGGCTGTACCTCTTGTAAAGTTGCCATTGGCCTCTTGGCAGCCTCTCTGATCAGTCTCCTTCTTACTGCACTACCCAGCAGAGGGAATATACAGGAACTGCTGAATTTATCCTGAAATCATGTTAATCACTACAATTTAACACAAGTGGAGGCCACTTAAAGTCATGGTGTGTGATTTTGAAGGCGATTGGTTACACCTGAGCTTATTTAGGATTGCTATTACAAGAGGGGTGGACACTTATCCAACAAAGCAATTTCAGTTTTTATTTTTAATTAATTTTCTACACATTTTTAGAATATTTTTTTTCACTTGGAAGTTGTGGGGTAGGATGTGTAGATAAATGAAAAAAAAAAAAGTATTTTATTTCCAGGCTATATGGCAACAAAAGTGAACATTTTGAAAGGGGGTGTAGACTTTTTATAGGCTCTTTGTGTCTGTGTGTGTGTGTGTGTGTGTGTGTGTGTGTGTGTGTGTATATATATATATATATATATATATATATATATATATATATATATATATATATATATATATATATGTGTGTGTGTGTGTGTGTGTGTTTTGTTTTTTATCAGTGACTCATAAGTAACTATTTATGTCTTTCCCCTTATTAATAGTTGATTTCTTTAGTAGCCTAGCAGCAGCAAATGCAGCTGTATTTAAAGTAGTTGTAGTCGTTGTACTAGTTGTAAATAATCAAAGCAATACTGATGCATGTTCCAATAATCTATGTTGAAACAAAACACTTATTTTTGATGTCGTATTAAACATTCCTTTGATTATCAGAATATAACATATTCGCAGCTTTATCTCAACTCAGCGGTTACCAACCTGTGCTCTCAGAGTAAATCTCTGGTGGTCGCTGGTTTCCCAAATTATGTTACATAATCTTTACTCTCATGCCATACACAACATGTAATACAACATTTCAACAAGCAATCTCTGTACTTCCTAAATATGCCTTATTTGTCAATTATCCATCACTTCAAACATGATGGCGGATTTACAGCTCTACGATACCGAGTCGCAGTCTTAAACCCTGTAGTAAGACCATTTGCTGGTACAATTAGCCAGGAGTTTTTTTTTTTTTTTTGGTTTTTCTGATGCAATATAATTCCAGTGGTCATGCTGCCAGGATTGCCATGGACCGGCTAGGATGTTTTTGTCAATGTTATAACCTTCCATGTGACATCTGAGCACTTGGCACTGCACTAACTGAAGAGATGGACCAGATCATCCATGGCTGAGGCTTAATTAGAAGCATGCCCATATTGATGTAGAGATTGAATCAATGCCAGAGAAGCCCATTGTAACAGGGCAAGCAGCTTTGTACATGATATTTATTTTTAGAATGGTGTTTCCCCCTCCGACCCTGTGTCTCATTTGTGTTATTTTGTATTTGTGTTTTGTAATTTATTTATTGTATTTATATATGATGGCGAAAGCTTTGCGTTTTTGTTTTGTTTAAATGTGTTCTGGCAGAGGCGAGGTTGGCAGCTCGTCCTCTGCCAGTTACTAATTAAGAAAACCTTGTGCAGAAGGTGACCATCTCCTGAGTTAATTAATTGTTGCCAATTGGGAGGTGGTCACCTGAATATAAGCCTGCAGCTCTCTACACTCTGGGTGGGTATTCAGAGGAGAGAACAGAGCAAGAGCAGTTTAAAAACAAAACTAAAATATACACAGGATCAGTGAAAGCGATCTGCCCAGCCTGAACTGTGTGTTTGTGATTTTGTTTTGTGTACCTGTTTTATTTTGCTCTGTGAGCAGTGTTTGTTTTGTTAACATATTTTATTTATTTCTGTTATCTAAAAATAAGTCAGCACAAGCGCCATTGCACCATACCTGCAGTATTTTTCCATTGTTTTTCTTCTGCATCTGGCCTGACGTCACCACGTCTACCCTGTCAAACCCATACTAGACACATTGACATCCATATGGACCATTTTCAAACTGTATGAAACAATAATCTCCAGGGACCAAGCCTATAGCCATTTTGTATTTCCATGGGTGTCATGTTTTGATGCTTTCACTTGACAGCTAATAAAATAAATGTATCTGCTAAGTTCACTGTGTAAATACTACTCTATTGACATACTCAAATTAATTCTTTTGAGAAGCCTATATATGTTATACAATACCAGGGATAATTACTATATGAGTCCACCACTAAAAAGGCTTTTAACTGCCTATACTGTGAAGAAATCATTTCTGATTGTAAACCTCCAAATACTTTCCAAACATATGTAGCAATCTTGATTTTTGCATTTGTATCACTCACAACTCAAGCTTGCATGCCTTTAATGTATTATTGTTTTCCCTTTAGATTAGGTATTTGTTGAAAATCCTGTAGAAATTAGGATTACAACCACTAGCATGCTGATTATAATTAAACATAATGGAGAAGAAACCACTAAAACAGAAGAACTGTGAACTGACCAGTGAAATAAGAGCTAAAATAATAGCTCTTCACAAAGAAAGCTGTAGCCAAGTGAATATGACAGTAAGGGTTGGTTCATACTTCTGTCGCAGATGAATGCGATATGTCAGGCATAGACAGCTCTAAAGGCTCTAGACCATTTAGAGCTGGGATTTGAGTTGTGTTGTCCTCCTTCAAGTTGTATAGGGATGTCCACTTTTTTATTGTCCTGGCCATTCAACCATTTAACTATTTATAGCTGAGATATCCTCATAAGTAAAGCAGCACAGCACTCCATAAACATTCACATTATTGTGTTTATAAAAAGTACAATGCATGAAAAATAATGTATGTTAAAACCTAAACTAAACAGGTTATTATTTTGTTTACATCAAGTTTTTTTTTATATGTTTAGCAAAGGGGCATCATTTGAAACAGTGTGATTTTTTACAATGCACAAAAAACTAAAAGTTACTGTATTCTAGTCTAATTATTTGTTTTCTATTTCATGGAAATAGAAAAAAAATATGTTAAGCTTACATTTACACAAAAATAACAGAAGAGTAAACAACTATTTTATTTTATTGCTGCCCTACAGAATAAAAATTATATCAATTGACTTGTGAGTATTCAGTTTTTATTTAGCTTAAGTCAAATCAACAAAGCAAAAATAAAACAAGGCAAAAAAATAAAATAAAAAAAGCATCTCTTGTACTGATGGTATGTTTATAGGATATTGAAAAAGTAAAAAAAAAAAATTATAAATACACCACTTCACTTTGTGTTATTAGGTAAAGTTAATATCTGCTGTGCAGGGATATGCTGGGTTTTCCACAGCGCGCTCCCCTGGGCTGGGAGGCAATATTGTCAGGGACTGTTTCTCCTCACCACACTTGCACACAGAGACTTGTCATGGAGAGCTCAAAGGAGCAGTTCGCTGACATACCCTGTTAAGCAATTGGCTTAGTCATGGGGTCAGAGGACTGAGTTCTTGTTGGAAACATCTGCCATGAGGGAATATAATTTGACATTGTAAAATGGGGTAAATATACTGGGGTATTCATTCCTTTAGCTTTTTTCTAATAGTGGTGCACTGGGACTGTATTTCAAGTTTCTTGTGAAGTGTTTTCACGCAGGTTAGCTATCTGGATTAACAGCACGTGTTTAGGCAATCATTGTGTAATTTACATCATATACATGGTAAATTGTGGTAAATTGGTTTGGGAATGGTAAGAGTAAATGAGTTGCCTTATCACTTAAATTTCTCTCACCGAGCTGTAAGTCTTGACTTTTAAATTAGATTCTGCCAACGTGCCCTGAGGCATTTCACTTTTATTTACCAATATGGTAAATAAATTCCCAAGTTCCCCTTATGTTCTTCTTTCCCAAAATGTATTCCTTTTGTCATCCTGTGTGTACTTTTTTAGCTGCTCTCTGATCAATGTGTTCACTAAAATAAACACATTTTGGCTTTCAATAAAAAAGTGGGGGCAATTTACATTTTATCTGACAATGTACCCAGAGGCGTTATTTTATTTACCCAAATACAAAACCTGCGATGCTTCTTACAAGTCCTATACTGTACTCAGTTTGTTTATCTGCATGTTTATCCCCTACATTGATTTACATGCCTACAGTGGTAACCACAAGTATTGACACCATTTTCACTGTAAAATTAATAATTATACCTTTTAAAAACAAATTGGTATAATGTATTTCCTATCATGTCTTGCTAATTTTTTTAAATAAACTGTACTATAAAAAAAATGAATAATAACAATGCAAACTGAAATGAATTAATATATATATATATTTTTTTTTTACTTTTTCAAATAATATGTGCTTAATAATTTAAAGATCAGATTATTTATACAACAGTGTAAACTACTTGTGTTGAAGAATTGTCATATATGGTACACATTTGTTAATAATATCAATGTGATTTTAGCATTTTTCATTGTAAAGGAGGGTATTAATACTCTGGAGACCTCTGTAGTGTATACTGTATATTTAACTATTCTGTTTTTTGATAACTTTACGTGAAAGCCTGATTAAAAGCTATACGATTCTGAAAAGTTTGAAAGGTGTTCACAACATATCATATTGTGCACATATCATATTTTCATTAAACTATTTTCATGACACTGATATTGTATCTATCATTGGCAGGGGGAAGAAGCGTTACTTACATACCTTGTATGTTTTTACTATGCAGGTACCTCCGTTCTTCAGGTGACAGCTACAGATGCAGATGACCCGACTTATGGAAACAGTGCCAGGGTTGTGTACAGTATTCTACAGGGACAGCCCTACTTTTCTGTTGATCCCAAAACCGGTTAGTAGCCTACATTTTTACATTTTTTTTTTTTCGTCTGCCTCAAAATATGTTTTAAACTTGTGGGAGATCTTGGGGGTGTTGATATTGTCAAATTAAATTCCTGGAATTTTTTTTTTTTTTTTTTTTTACTGTTGGTTTTCATTTTAAGCCTTTGTGAAATTAATGATTGCGGTCACAATGTAGTTTGGTCACAATAGATTTCTTTGAGCATGGTATTCTGCTTCTTAAAAAGGCTTTCAGTACGATAGAAACAGTACTATGAACCATAATTGGTATTCTCACTTGAAAGAGAACAAAAGGACACAGTGTGACCCAGCTATAAGATTGCTGTTCATTTCCTGCAAGAGCATTAAACATGCTACACAAGCAGGTGACACAGTGTGAGATTGTATGCTTTAATCTCCCATAAAACCTTTTTAATGTAAATTCTAAAAAGGATGTTTCAAAATGTTTCACAAAATAGGGAAGGAAAATGAAGATAAAAAGAATTGTTACTGCCAGTGAAAGTTAAAAAAATAAAAAATCAAACCAGTGTAAAAGTTAAACCTGGTGTAATGGATTTCTGTAAAAGGAACTTTACTAGTTAGTTGCAGGTTTCTAAATAACCTGTCCAAGTTATACAGTACTTTATGCTTCTGCATGTATTGGAAAATATTAACCTGGCTTTGGTTTAAATAGACATAATAGATATGACTAAACAATTTTGCCCAGAATATACTTTTATGGTGGAGAATCCATTAGGCAAACAATGAAGCTGGGTGATTGTTCATGTAGTTTCCAGCTGTCCTTTTACTTTTGTGTAGTCCTGCCAATTGATTACAAGTCAAATGTAGCTCCTCTTTATCATAGTATGCTAGGATATTTGTTTTACATTTTACACATTTGTATTCCTTTTGAAACTGATTGTGTTACTGTATGTCTTCACCACTGACAGTCAGCAGTCTAATACAATTATGGTTGTGATTAATGGTGGAAAAGGAATATTTATCACTATTAATCCCTTTTATCATCCTTGCATCCTATTTTTTATTACAATAATGGAGGGGAATTATATATTTTTTGTATACATTGGTCACATTTTTTGTGGTCACTCAGTACCGCCAGACTCTCAGTATTTACATTAATGGTGCTTATCGACACAGGTCTTACTTAATTTAAATTAGGCCTTTTGTCAGTGAAATTATGAATTATATTATAGCTGTAGCTTGCTTAATTGATTCACTATTCTAGTGTCAGTAAAGAAAAGGACAGTCAGAGGGGATACACTGATGCAGAAGGTCAAGGAAAATGTATGCAAGATTTGTGCTTCACACAGCATGTACAGAGCCCTCTAGTCTAAATGGCACACATCATTAATTCTCTCTAAATTCTTGCCAGAAAATTACCCTGTGAAAGAACACTTGCAATAAACACATTACAATGAGGTTGTAATTGTGCATGCATCATTCTAAATGGTTTGAGTTGAGTGACAGAGCACAGAACACTTTTGCAGGTAATTTACAAATAATTCACAGTGTTAGACAACCAGAAGGAAGACATGGGTGTTAAAATTTTCTTCGTTTTCCTTTGACAGTAATGTATTTTCCTAGAAGTGGTTTTAGTAGAAAATGCAGCTTATCGAGTCATTTCTTTTTCATAGCAAATTGCAGCTTTAGTTTACTAATCACACCTCAACCTCCTCAATAAATCAAATTAGCCTGCTGCTGTTTTTTTTTTGGGGGGGGGGTGGTTTGTTTTTTTAAAGGCCCAATTTATAAAAACTTTATGCTGCACCTTAATTACCAATAGTGTGCATGTTAATGATTTCCATATTTACTATTGCAACTGTATTCATTATCATGTGCGATACTTGGTATATTATGGTACACACCAAATTTAGTTCATCACTCTATGGTAATCGGAATGAATATGCATGTTTTATGGTAATGTTGATGTATTTAAATGAGCATCCAGCTCAGAATAATGAGATTACTGTTTTCACATGGTATTTATTAAAGGACGTTAATTTTAGTGCGTGCATAAAAGTGATCATTTATTTGAGCGTATGGAAACCAGACTTTAACCACCGATAGGCGCACTGTTTAAACCACTTTTTTTCTGGCCTGAACACAGTGATGTGTAGTTAGATTCCTTTTACTGACTGATTCATTTAGTATAGTGATTCAATTCAACAAATTTGTTTGTTTGATTCACTAATTCACTAACGCGAAATAAATAGGCCTACATCTTGCTGAATTACTTGGTTATAAAAATGTGTTGGTATGAATAGTCCAGAAAGGATAGATCATTGATTGTACTTGTGCTTACATTGCATAACATTACTTTTATTGTGTATACATTAAAGAAGTAAGCAAAAAGGCTTTTATTTTTTTACATCACACAAGGAATACATGTTAAAATTAAAAGGTAAGCAGTGCAGTTTCACTTTACGTTGCCTCTGCCTGTCCCCTGCTGAGTGTTGTGTCTGTTGATCGCTCATTTCTGAGATATCACGGTGGGCACGAGTAACTCTCTGACCTTATCGTGCACATTAAATTATCGCTCCCAATACATGTAGTGTGCACAATATGGTATGTAAATTAGCTAAATACTGTGTACATAAATTAATGTGTTCTCTGTTAGTAAATGGGGCAAAAAATTTAGATTTATCACGCACGTTAGGCTCACTACTTTATGTGTGCGCTCACTCCAAATTGAGTGCCCTTTTGTAAATGAGGCCCTTATTCTAGTCTCTTGCACCAAAGACAATGATTTTGCTTCTTAATTGCATCTGGTTGGGCTAGATCAAAGCTCATGCTAACATTATTACTTGCACATACTTCCTTTCCTATCCACACAGTTTTCTTTTGAATGCCAAAAAACATATGCTGTAAAGTGACAAGTATAACCTTCAAAAGACAATGCTTATGTTAAGGTATCCTTGCTAGCATACACAATACATAAATTGTTATTTTGTTCAGAAAGTGAAAATGATTATCACAAAATAAAAATAATCTGAGTATTCAATTAATGATGGCCTCAGGAAATATTATACGTTAATACTACCGAGTCCTCAACTTAGAATACACACAGACAGAACGTCATTTTAGAACATAAAAATCTTTATTTTTGTTTAATATTGTATATATATATATATATAGATATATATATATATATATATATATATATATATAATATATCATAATATATATATATAATATAATATAAACAAACATACAGGCATGTTTTGTAATATTATTTCACTGTTGTAGTAATAAATCATTTTCAAAATATAAAGACAAAAAGGAAAACGAATTTGTGGAAGAAACCTAAATTCACTTTTTAACAGTATAAAAAACTGTGGTTTTTCCCAATCATAATTTACATTTAAATGTAAACCTGTTTATAAGAGTCTATTCATTTGATCTAAAAAATGACAAATCTAAATACCAGCACCATTTAAATGTTACAAAAGACTGGATATTTTATTTAGTTTTAAGGACCAAAGAATACTCCAATAGACGCGCACACTGGGAGATATCACTTAACAAGAAGTCCCTTCTTTGATTGATTTAAACAATGGTGGCATTTAGACCCACCATGGTTTTGATCAATTGAATAGACCCAATGGTCTTTACTTAAAGGCAATTTAACGTGGGAAATGTATATTATGGAAATCTATTAGATAACATAGACGTGGTTATTTTATACTCAGTTTTTATTAGAAAAAAGACAAGTTGCTCTTCTGATGAAAGCACACGCTATGCATAGTTGGGATGATACAAATTCCTAGAAATTTGTCCTATACCAGAATGTTCTAGGTCTCTCATAACAATTACATTCTCCATCATTTTTTCTGATGTAGTACCTACAAATTGCAATTTAGAGGATTAAGATCCACGTTGCATAATTATATAACTGTGGCAGTGGTCACTGAAAATAACTGCTGGGTATTGCAACAGAGACACAATAATTATTGGGGATAAATCTCCCTCCCGACCTGTGAGGAAACAGAGTGCCCTGGACTGTATGGCCAGACAATTCATTTCCAGGGTTAGATGGAAGTCGACCATCTAGAAAGGGGGCGGGTCTGCGGTACATTAAATCATTGATCCAGAAGGGAAAAAATGTGGCAGACGCAGATTGGAGGAACGGTTGCACTTGTTAACCAGGAGTCATGATTGACTGTACAAAAGGGGACGTAGCGAAGTGATCTGTTCCTTTGTATGGTTAATGCTGAACCGGAAGGGAAACCCATATTGTTATCATGAGCGTTTTGTTTATTTTTGTCAAGACTAAAGAATTACTTGTTTGTCGTTATTAGACTGCTAAAACGATCAGGAGCTGTCGCCAAAGGCCAGTACTTACCATGACCAATGCACCATTGTTCACGATTAACTGTATTTGCACCACGAGCACTATAGCACTCACTGTGGACTTGTGACTGTGTTACATGTGGGTGTTAAATATCGGGACTATTATTTTGGAACCAACCTATGGATTAAATGGAGTAATGTACAGCACTGTATTGCCTGTTATCAGTATTGTTTTCTGGTTTTGTCATCAGAGTGGATTGTAAAAATAAAAAAAACATTGCACCTTGATTATCGTTGTCTGTCTGTTTATTGATAACAGCAGCACACCTGCATCTGCACATTGTTAACCACTTTGCCACAGTATACATTATATTGTCTCTGCATTGCTTCAATTGTCTACACCTTTTATTATTAAATGCAATTAAATATATTAGGAATTATAATCAAAAGAGAGTGATTTACCCTTGAAGCAAAATGCTGAAAATGATCAATAACCTCATGCTCTACCTTTTATCTACCATTCAGTATCTAAATTTCGAAGCTGATAGGTGACAAAAAACTATTAAATACATTTTAGAACTTGGGTGATTGGAGCTGTTGTTTATGAACCATCAGACAGTCAGAAAGGTTCTTTTATACAGCACTTGCTTCTTCAGTAAATTGTGATTCAGTTAGGAATAGTTATGCTCTGAACGACTGCAGCACCAGCTGTTGCTGCTTCTGGTAAGCAATGTCACTGACATATTAATGCATTATCAGCAGTTGGGCTGGTGAAATTTGTTTCAGCAAAACTGTTTTAAATATAATCTGCTACACCTCCTATGGGAATTCTGCACACTCTACTTATACTTGCAGAAAGGTCAGCACTAGACTCTGTACCACTGCTGATTACTACATGCAGGTGTCTTTTACATTGTCTCCTTGGTGACACAAATGCAGTCCCCCTTTCCATCTCATTAAAAAACATTAGACTGCCAAACCTTTCTTTGTAAATGTATCATCCTTCATCTCATGACTTGAGTCTTACAGTTGCCTTTCTGAGTTAAATATTTGATGCACTGGGGTCTATTACAGATATTTCTTTCAAAAGGTTTAGTGGTTAGTTTACTGCAGTAGAATGCCATCTAATTGTATAAAGAAGGGGTGTTTTCATACAAAGGAAAAAAGCAATGCTGATCTGAAAACAGCATTTTGGGGTTTTACATTTTGCGTGTAAATCACTGGTTCTCTTGCTTGTTTACGTTTGGGTGACTAATGGCTAAAAAGTCCAAGTGGTATTAATTTGCTGCTGTGTTTAAAGGTGTGGCAAAGTGGTTTGCAGTGTAGGGGTGATGCAGTGTTCAAGACAAGGACAAACAACAAAGTACTAGTGAAATGATGGTTTAGTTATGATCCAAAGCCTGATGACAACAGTAAACAATAAAGAGAACAGGCAATATACAACGGTGTTTATTGCTCCGTTTAAATCCACGTTTTCAGTGCCGCAATAATAAACACAGTATTTAAAAACACACTAAACACAAACACAGTCCAAGTGAGTGCTGTAGTGCTCGTGGTGAAAATACAATTAATCATGAACAAGTGCAGTGTTGTCTGGGTTTAGTGCTGGCCTTTAGCAACAGCTCAGGATCATGTTAGCCGTCTAATAAGAACAAACAAGTAGATTTTAGACACAACAAAACAAACAAAACACTCATAATAACAATATGATTCTCCTTCCGGTTCAGCGTTAACCGTACAAAGGAACAGATCACTTCACTGCATCCCCTTATGTACTGTCAATCGCGTCCCCTTGGTTAATGATTGCAACCGCTCCTCCAATCTATGGCTGCCACATCGTTTCCCTTCCGGGTCGATGACTTGGTGTATCATAGCTTGGCCCCCTTTCTAGATGGTCGACTTTGACCTAATCCTGGTAATTGTCTGGCCATTCAGTCCAGGGCACTATTCCCTTCACACAGCTCCCTCAGAGGTCGGGAGGGAGATTTATCACCAAGAATCATTTTGTCTCTGTCACACAAGGTTATAAGCAAAGTGTTTTTTGTTTTGTTTTTGCCATTTTCCTTTTACATATTTTTTTATATTATATTTGTTACTTATTTCAATTGTAAAAAATAATATAGACCCAGGGATGAAAACAAAACTCCCATTGCATAATTTCCATTTCTGGTTTTACTATGAGTTTATTGAGGCTTGTTACCATATGGGGTTTAGGAGACAGGATAATAGCCTTGATGCCAGTAACATGTCAGATGATAGTGGCTTGCATCTAAATGAACATTGTTCTTTTCTCTACAAATTGGTTCTGAACAATGCACAATATGCATTTTTATAGATACTATAACTGTAATAAAATTCCTGTATTTGATAATTGCAGTTCGTATGTTGATCTCAAGGACCCCCTCATCAGTTTCATCCCAAATCATTAGAATGACTGTTTTAAAAATACAAATTATTTCTAAGATAAATTATTATTATTATTATTATTATTATTATTATTATTATTATTATTATATTATTATTATTATTGTCCCTAGAATATTCACTAGGATCCTCCTAATGGTTTCTATCTCCGGAACTTGTCATAAATTATATCTTGTAGAAAAATTTTTATTTGTTACAATGTTACTCCTTGGGAAGTTGTGTTTTATGGTTGTGAGACCAACACACCCGAGTATCTGTCTATGTGTGTGTGTGCGCGTGTATATATATATATATATATATATATATATATATATATATATATATATATATATATATATATATATATATATAGTGGCTTGCAAAAGTATTCAGACCCCTGACCAATTCTCTCATATTACAGAATTACAAATGGTACATTGAAATTTTGTTCTGTTCGATATTTTTTTTTTTTTTAAAACACTTAAACTCAAAATCAATTATTGTAAGGTGACATTGGTTTTATGTTGGGAAATATTTTTAAGAAAAATAAAAAACTGAAATATCTTGCTTGCATAAGTATTCAACCCCTGTGCTGTGGAAGCTCCCAGTTTGCACCGATGAAAGAAATTGCCCTAATGAGGACACAGTTACCTTACCATTGGCCTCCACCTGTGAACCATTAAAGTTGCTGTCACATTTTCTGGATAAAAACACCACTGTTGAAGGATCACTGGTAAGGCTGTGAATCTGAAGGAAAATGAAGACCAAAGAGCATTCTACAGAAGTTAGAGATAAAGTAATACAAATGCATAGATTAGGGAAAGGGTACAAAATAATATCCAAGTGTTTGGATATCCCAGTGAGCACAGTTGGATCAATAATCAGGAAGTGGAAGCTGCATCACACCACCCAGGCACTGCCAAGAAAAGGCCGTCCCTCAAAACTCAGTGCTCAAACAAGAAGGAGACTTGTGAGAGAAGCCACAGAGAGGCCAACAATCACTTTGAAGGAGCTACAGAGTTCAATGGCTGGGAGTGGAGTAATGGTGCACCAGTCAACCATATCAAGAGCTCTGCATAACACTGGCCTGTATGGGAGGGTGGCAAGAAAGAAGCCGTTACTCAAAAAGTACCATCTGAAAGCACATCTGGAGTTTGCCAGAAAGCATGAGAGTGACCCAGCTGCGATGTGGGAAAAGGTTTTGTGGTCAGATGAGACCAAGATGGAGCTTTTTGGCCAAAACTCAAAGCACTATGTGTGGCGCAAACCTAACACAGCCCATGTCTCAAGACACACCATTCCTACAGTGAAGTATGGTGGTGGCAGCATCATGCTGTGGGGATGCTTCTCATCAGCAGGGACTGGGCATCATGTTACAATTGAAGGAAGAATGGATGGAGCAAAATACAGGAAAATACTGCAAGAGAATCTGCTTCAGTCCGCTGAAAAACTGAAGCTTGGGTGGAAATTCACCTTTCAGCAGGACAATGATCCCAAGCACAAGGCCAAAGCAACATTGGAGTGGCTCAAGAACAAAAAGGTGAATGTCCTACAGTGGCCCAGTCAAAGTCCTGATCTCAATCCCATGGAGAATTTGTGGCACTATTTGAAAATTGCGGTCCACAAGCATCGGCCAACCAACCTGAACAACCTGGAGCAAATCTGCCAAGAAGAATGGGCCAAAATCACTCCGACACTGTGTGCAAAGCTGGTACAAGCTTACCCCAAAAGACTTAAAGCTGTTATTGCAGCGAAAGGTGGCTCTACCAAATATTAATGTGTGGGGGTTGAATACTTACGCAAGCAAGATATTTCAGTTTTTTATTTTTCTTAAAAATATTTCCCAACTTAAAACCAATGTCACCTTACAATAATTGATTTTGACTTTGTGTTTTAAAATAAAATATCAAACAGAACGAAATTTCAATGTACCATTTGTAATTCGGTAATATGAGAAAATTGGTCAGGGGCCTGAATACTTTTTCAAGCCACTGCATATATATATTGTAAGGTAGCAGGGAGAAGGGCAGATTCCACCCTGCCTAAAACAGGTGGAAACACATGTTTTGTTTAATTTAATTGCATTTCTTAATTGTATTATTTGTTAATTGTGTAATTATCACCGCACCTGGGAATGATCACGATTTAGTGCCAGGTGCAGAGTTTTAAAAGAGTGCAGCCAGTTTGTTCAGGGCTGCTGTTTGTTCAGGGCCTGTGTGTGTGTGTGTGTGTGTGTGTGTGTGTGTGTGTGTGTGTGTGTGTGTGTGTGTGTGTGTGTGTGTGTGTGTGTGTGTGTGTGTGTGTGTGTGTGAGAGAGAGAGAGTGAGTGTGAGAGAGTGTGTGAGAGAGAGAGAGCACAGCTGTATGGAAAAGGAAAAGGTAGAGTGTGAAACCTTTTTTTTCATTGTGTATGCCGTTAAACTGTTTAGCTGTCCGATTTAGTAGTCAGGGAGATCCTGAGTGTGAAGGTAGTGCTCCGAAGGAGCTAGGTGTTTGTTTTGTTTATTGTTTTGGTGTAAATATTAAAAGTAGCGCCAAGCGCTGATAAACTTCCATCTCTGTCCTGGGTCCTGCTTTTAAAGGGGTGGATGAACTGTGGTGAGGTGCAGTCTTTTGCAAATTTATATATATATATATATATATATATATATATATATATATATATATATATATATATATATATATATATATATATATATATATAGATAGATAGATAGATAGATAGATAGATAGATAGATAGATAGATAGATAGATAGATAGATAGATAGACTGTATATGGTGATCAGGTGAACACTCACACATCACACAACCACTTGTACATTTGCAATGTTCTATGTCTCAATGTTTGTTGTAGTCCTGCTCTTCTGATTTCAGGATGTCTATAATTGGGTCAACATATTGTAAACTATATGTAGATTAAGGACCTAATTTAAGAAAGGGCACTAAACATTATGGTGCACCATAAGTGCAATTAGAGTGCATGTTTATGATTTCCATATTTACTACTGGAATTGTATTTATTATCGTGTGACATAGTGGGCATATTATGGCACACACTTATGCTATTGGGCCACACTACGGTAATCAGAATGAATATGTGATTTGTATAGTAATGTATTTAAATGAGGCACCCCACTCTGAATACTTAGATGTGCTTTATCCACACCGTATTTACTGAGGGGTGATAATCATAGTGTGCACCTTAGTTAGTGATAATTAGTTTGTTTGGAAACCAGGCTTTAACCACTGATAGGTGCACTATTTAAGCCTATTTTTCTGGGCTGAAATGTATCTGGCATCGTGGAGGCATTACTTGCATTGAATTTTTCATATAGAGCAGTGAATATTACCTATAAATAACACTGATACAAATAAAATAATGGTTAAATAAAACACTGGACCAAACAAGGTATTAAAATTTAAAACAACCTCCTCCACTAGAACTTCTAACTCCAGTACGTGCAGTTTTAGTTTGCTTTGCCTCTGCCTGAACACTTCGGCCTGCATCTCTTGATTGCTCATTTAGGTCAATGTAAGCCAGCTCTATCTTTCACAATAAACCACTCTGACCAAAAGATATACCTGGACCCCTGGGGCTTTTTATATAACAGTGTTGACGAGTAAGTCTTGGACATTATCATTAAATTATCGCTCATAATACATGTAGTGCACATGTTATGGTATGTAAATTAATGGATTCTCTGTTAGTAATTGAGGCAGTAAATTTAGATTTATGGTGAACGTTAGGCTCACTACTTAATGTGCACGTTACAGCTACATTTAGTGCCCTTTCGTAAATGAGCACCTAAGTCTATAATTTAATTGAATAAAGTATGTCCCTTTGAGATAATTTAGATTTGCTTGCAGCTCCCTAAGTTAATTAATAGAAGAGTCTGAATCTTAAAATCACTGAAGAATAAAATTAAATAGGTTCTCAGTCTGGCCATATTAATAGGTACTATTCGAGAATAAGGTAGTCAGATCATGAGAAAATGTTATACAAAGTACTTGAACAGGCCTACATGAAAGGGACAATGTGTTAATAAATATCCAATGTAGCCCTTAACTGCTATTGTTAGAAAGGATAAACTGATGACTGGAGCAAATGATTTTTAGAGCCTAGTTCAATTTTGTGGCAGCAACATGGATGAAAAGATGTATTGAATTTTCATGTAGGCATGTCTGACAAGGTGGAGAATCTGTCCAAAACTGTCTCAGCCAGAAAAAAGAAGTTGTCATTTAGCAAATGACTTGTGACTGCAAATTGTGACGTCTCAGTCATCATCACAACAATCCACACACTGGATGCTGGTTAAGTTTGCTGTACCCACCAGAACAGTGTGGGGAGTTTTCATTTGTGCTACTGTAACTTTATTTCTGACGCCACCTTTCCAATACAGTGACAATACACAATATACATAGAATATATAGTCCCCTGTCATTAATATGGTTCATGGGTTACCCAAAAAATGACATCAACATGATTCATGTAAAGAAATGCTTTCAAGCTAGGTATTAATAAAATGCACACGTGTTTGGCCAAATCTTCTTCACTTCAACCATGTGTGTTACTTGGCTGGTGATTTAGAAATAGATAGTATAGCTATAAATATAAAATGTACACATGATGGGTTTCAAAACTATCTTTCAAAATGAGGAACGCTTGGCTTAAGAAGAGCATTATGATCCAACATTAAGATAATGAGAAATATTTGGCATGCCAAAAAAAAGAGCAGCATTGTTTACAGCAAGTAGTATACTCACTGTTTTGAAATGCCATGCATTGTGATACAACGTTTTTTTTTTCATAGCAACTGAAATCTTAATGTAAGTTATACAATGAAAACCTCAATATGGCCTCCCTATACAGGTCAAATATCAGGCTCAAGAGATGTTTTTTTTTTTGTATATTGGTGTAGAAATAAATGAAAAATCCCATTTTGGAATGTGATCGATATGATTTTCCATATGAAACTAAATGTCACACTGTAGTTCAGTCCAGTATTATTGATCTCTCTCTTTCTATCGGACAGGTGTCATCAGGACTGCTTTAGCCAACATGGACCGGGAAGCCAGAGAACAGTATTCTGTTGTCATTCAAGCCAAAGATATGGCCGGACAGATTGGAGGACTGTCGGGGTCGACTACAATAAATATTACTCTAACTGATGTCAATGACAACCCACCCAAATTCTCCCAAAGTATGTACCAATAAGGGTAAACTAGGAATTAGTGAATGCTAGTCAGGATGATACAATGGCACTGAACCTTTTAAAATGGCACGCTATCAAGTAAGAACAATTTTTTTGTAGTTGAGATTTTTTTTTTCTAATACCTTATTTTCACTTCACTCAAACATTTATTTTTCTTTATATAATTTATATCCTTGTGTAAAAGGTAATGGGACCCCAGCTAAGACTTTTAAAAAAATGTTCATACACTTTTGTTCTATGCTGCCCCCAAAAAAACACTACATTTCCTGTGTGTAAGTATAAAACAGAGAAAACAAAGTACTTTATTTTCTTTTGATTTGTAGGCTGTTAAATATGCATCACTGTGACAAATGGTAATAGCAGATCAGATGTCTTGGTTAACAATATAAAATACAATTGTATATAGAGACAGGTAACGTTCATCCTAACATCTATTGAAATTACTAATCTACTGTAACTAATCTAGAAATCATTTATTCAGAATTACTAAGCATAACTTAAATTGCATTGTTCCCTGCTAGTCCTGAACCAAAATCATTCATCAAATATACTCAACTGTCTTTATCAAACATTAAGATGTTGTTTTAAGAATATAAAATATGTGTAAAATGTAGATATAGACTTCCATTTTAGACTTCAAGGGATTAGGTAATCAGAGATGTGCCAAGAGTCACAACAGTCCTTTATGAAATTACCTTCCACTGAAAAGATTCTCAGAGGTCTTTTCTCTGAAGTGTAATTTTCATAATTTTCTCTTCTAGGAGAAATCAGTTGGAAATGTTGCCACTTAAGGACATTTAACAGCTCTTGCGTAAAATGTATGAGTTGTTTAATTACAGTTTTTAACTTTCAGTTTATATACAAAGGGTGTTTCAGCATGACAGTGTACAGTACAGGGTACTCAAAAGAAAATCTGTACAAGATGTCCTCCTGTTTCCTCCTTAAAATGAGAGTTCAGTAATTGCACTGGGTCTGACATGTTTAAAAAGATTAACTTAAGATGAAATTTATTACTGTGTAGAGATATTTGTTTAATGACAGTGGATCCCTTTCATTTACTCTTTCAAATCACTATACATTTTTAATTTTAGCTACTGTACAAGGCTTTGGCAGACATTGCTTTCAATGCAAGTAAGGTGAAAGTATGAATAGGATAAAGAAAAGCTGTCGTATTTAATGACATGCCACTCTCTGTTTGCAAGCTGAAGTGTTTGTGTCATGAACCTCCAGGTCGCTTCCACAGTAAAACACTATTCTATGTCATTTTTTCTGACCTTGAATACTTCTATGACTATAACATTGGAGCTGCATTATGAGGTCAATAGTAATATTTTCCCTGGGCTCTAATAGAACATTATACTGTAGGCATCACTGTATGCACACATCTTTAAGAGCATTGCTTGACCAAGCATTGCTGTCACATCTTTACATTAAACTGATAATTAATTTTTTACTTTTACAACAAAAGGCTGCCTTGTTTCATTTCTTTACATAAAATCAACATAAATACTACTCCAATACAACATAATGTGAATGTTATAGATTCACATGACTTTGTTACGTTTCAGTTTATTATTATTATTTTTTTATAATAATAATCATATATTGAATATGATCCTATCTTTACAGAAAATTATGAGCTGTATGTACCAGAATCTGCTCAAGTTGGCAAAGCCGTTGGCAAAATTAAGGCAAATGATGATGATACTGGAATTAATGCAGAGATAAAGTACATCATCACAAATGGAGATGGGGCTTCGGTTTTCACCATCTCAACTGACAAAGACACTAGGGAAGGCATCATTTCACTGAAAAAGGTAGGAACTCAATTTTAGATGGCTTTTATATTACAACAAATGCGGTATAACATACTTTTGGGCTCTTCTTTAAATAATAATTCAACAACAGTAATCAATATGAAACTTAATTTAATGCACCAAATTAAACCTTTAAAATATTTCATTAAATGCCCAGTCATGAAACATTGTATTAACATTTTTTAAAATAAGTTATTTAGACTACCAGATTCTGTAAATATTCCTGGGTATCTGTCTGTCCAGAGATCCATCCACTCTACAGTTTTGCATATACTGTAGGATAACCACTTATCCAATTGTGATGAAACTTGGTATTAAGTTTAGCAAAATGTATTAAGAATATGAGATTCTGGGCATATAGGGGAAAGTCTGCTTTTCTGTCAATCTATACGTCACACTTACATTTTTGCATATATCTGCAGAACTATAAGAATTATTATTATTATTATTATTATTATTATTATTATTATTATTATTATTATTATTATTATTGTTGTTGTTGTTGTTGTTGTTGTTGTTAATTAATTAATTAATTAATTAAATTTTTTTAACTGCGCTTAAAGCAGAGAACCAATCAGGCGAGTTTACATTTAAGCATTAGTTACCCACTGCTTTGCACACTGTTCAGTACACAAAATGGATCATTCTGTGGTGTGTGAAAAAAGGCAGAGCGATTGTGTAACTTCATCCTCATCATCCAAGAAACTAAAAGTTTGAAAATATGAAGAAAGTTACCTGGAATTTGGATTTACCTTTGCTGGAATTGCAGGAGAACCACGTCCTCAGTGTGTCATCTGTGGTGAAGTACTGGCTAATGACAACTCGTTTGGAGACTCGACTGAAGGACAAGCCTCTCGACTTTTTCAGAAGAAAACTTGATGCATTAAATCAGCAAATGGGGGTGTGGCAGGGCAGGGCCCTGCCTGTAAATATTGTTTTGTGGTGTCTTGGTAGTTGTTGGCAGGGATGGGGTTAATTTCCTATCCCTGCCAAAATACATGTGAGAATGTGGCTGGAGCTGATTGAATAACTGATAATCAGGCTCCAGCCACATGGTATAAAAAGAGAGAAAATCCTTTGTTTGGTGGAGGGAATTTGGGAGTGAATTTGTTTTGGCCCTTGAGCTGGTTATTGTTGTTTCTGATTATTGTGTTTGTGACTTGTTTTTGTTAAACCTTTTATTTTGCTCTGTGATCAGTCTTTGGTTCAACTTTTTGATTTACTTTTATTTATTAAAGAGCACAGCAGTGCTTTAACTGCAGTTCTTTGTCTCTGAGTCTCCTTGCCTACCGATACCACCTGGGCCCGCAATGCTATCCTATCACAGGGGGCTATAATCAAGCATTCCACAGTGTTTGCCAAGTGTCTCAAAGCTTCATATGGTGTGTCATACCACATTGCTACACTATGCAAGCCGCACACCATAGCTGAGACACTGGTTTTGCCAGCTACAAAGGATATTTGTTCTATTATGTTTGGGGAAAGCTCTGCCATGCAGGTTGGTGAAATTCTGTTGTCAAATGATACAGTGAATCGTCAAATTTCAGAACTTGCCAGTGATGTGAAAAATCAATTTGCTTAACTACATCAAGATGAGTAAATTTTATGCCATTTGATGAGACAACGGATACTGCTGGAGCTGCACAACTGATTGATTAAATTTGATTTGTACATGAAGAGTCACTTCTGGAGGAATTTCTTTTTGCAGACCTCTTCCAATTCGTACAATCGGTGAACAGATATTTGCAATGTTAGATAATTTCATTTGTGAAGAAGGGATCGATGCATTGGGATTTGCAGTGACGGATTTGATCCATGATGGAGAAGCACAGTTGTTTAGTCACCCGAGTTCAGCAAATGGCCCCCTGTGCTAAATGGACACACTGTATGATACCCAGAGAAGCCTTGGCCATGAAGAAAATGCCCGAACCATTGAAGTCTGGTATGCAACAAGCAGTGCAGTTAATCAATTTTATAAAAGCATAGCCACTGTGCCAGGAAATGAGATCTGGTCATCAGCACATACTATTTCACACCGAAGTAAGATGGTTATCAAGAGGGAGAGTATTTCTTTGCCTTTGTGACCTGGGGGAGGAGGTTAAAACCCTCTTAATTGATGCTCGGTCTGATCTTGTTAATCACCTTCATGATTGCTCTTGGCTGGCTCTGCTTGCTTACTTCACTGATTTTTTTGACCGTCTGAACTCGTCAATGCAAAGCAAGGACACAAATACCCTGCTCCTTTCAGACAAGGTAACAGCTTTTGTTAAAAAACTGGACATTTGGGCCTTTTGACTGTCGGAAGGAAATTTCAACATGTTTCCTAAATTTTCAGATTCCAGGATTATGGTGGAAGTGTGGATCACAATGATCTTAAAGCCCTCATTGTTGAACATGTCATGGGACTGAAACAACAGTTCAACGACTACTTCCAGGAAGATGCCAATTCACTTGTCTGAGTTTGTGATTCATTTGTCACTTCAGTTGGTTCAACCAATTTTTCCAGGGAGATGGAAGAACAGTTTTTTGACCTGACATGCGACAACAGACTGAAGCAAATTTCTGGCTCTTAGCACAGGAATACCCTCAGTGTATAGACGTTATCCTTTGGGCACCCTCTGCTGCAACAAACTACAGCTTAACTCCTGCTATTTATTCAAACTAATGTCGCACAAGTTTCACAGTGCTCACTAAGATGACGCAACAAATATTGAAATTAGTATATTGCTGCTCTTATTAACATATTTTCTCTTAGTACATATGACAAAATGTATACTTTGCAAATTGTCGCAACGAAAATGCAAATTGTGGTATGTTTCTGCCGTGACTGTCCCGTCTTAGTATATCTACCCCTTAGTTTCTTATATTTGACTAACTATAACCAATGACAAGCAGCAGCCTGATATAATAACTTTATAAGATTTGGTGACAGCCAGTCAGAGATGCACAACTGCTTGTTTACATCAGATTTGTACATGAAGAGTCACTTCTGGAGGAATTTCTTTTTTTGCAGACCTCTTCCAACTTGCACAAGCGGTGAAAAAATATTTACAGTGTAGGCACAGGGTGGGATTCAATGCTGCCTTCATTTTCTAGAAGCTTCAATTACATCTTTTGATTTTTATGTAAAAATTTCCCTCTGAAACACAATTACCTCTTCATTCCACATATTAAATACTATTATGTTGAACAAGTCATGTCAGTGTTGCCAACTAGAGAATTAAACAAAGTCTCACATTATTGACATAAGCAAGGCCCACAGAGGAAAAAATCTTGCTCCCACAGAGCCACAGAAGCAAGCATTTACCACTCCACTGTTTACACCTTTAGGAAAAATCTAATTTCTAATGTTACAGAACTAGCTAGCAAAAATGTAACTTGTGATATTTAACTGTTACCGTTTTTATTGTTTACTTCGCAGCCGTTGAACTACGAGAAAAAGAAAAGCTATATTATCCACATAACAGGTGCAAATCCACACACAGATCCTCGGTTCTCACACCTTGGACCATTTAAAGACACAACTACTTTGAAGATCATAATTGGAGATGTTGATGAGCCGCCTTTGTTTTCAATGACTTCTTATGTGATGGACGTGTATGAAAATGCAGAGATGGGGACTCTGGTAGGAGCAGTCACAGCACAGGACCCTGACCGTTCCAACAGTCCGATCAGGTAGTTGTGGTGGTTAATGTTGTTGTTTTTTTTGTTTGTTTGTTTTTTTTTTTTAAATCCTGAATATCTGCATCTTTTGAGGATTGAGTTTAAATTAATATTTAATCCCTCCCAAAAATTGATTGTTTCAAGAAAAGCAATTTGTTTCCAATGAAAAATAAATATTTGCATGCATATTGACTGTTCAGCAGCACACACTGTAAGATATATGCAGCAATTATAGTAGATGGATAGCTTGAAACTGGGAAAAATCAATGCATGGCAGAGTCGTGGAAAATGTGTGTTTTTGTCAATACTGTATATGGTATCGTGGAATAATATTTGTTGAATAAACATGTTATTTTCAGAAATCACAAATTACATTACCTTTTGCTTACATTCAGTTGTGCATGTTACAGATAGTACAGCTAAATACAGCAACGTACTGTGTAGTACACTAATTTGACATAGTTTAGATTCAAGATTCAGATTGTATTTTTAATATAACTATTGCAGCACTTAACTAACTGCACTGCCAGTCCAACTCCATTCACTGTAACATACCAACATAAACTAGTGTGTATCGTAACAATGGGGTCAGTTTGTATTTTGATACAATTTGCCAGTGTACAAGGATACATGTCAGTTGTCCATGGAGTTTTTTTTCATTCGGTTGCTTATTTAGCATGTTATTATCAATGCATGCACAAATCAGCTTCTTTAAAAAAGAAAAAAAAAAACAGTACATGTTGTCTTTCCATTATTTGCAATTCAATAGCAGAACTCACTATTGGTAAACAATAATTGATATATGTTCTACTTTTTGGAAAACAAGGAATTAGCAAAATAATTGAATAAATGAGATAAATAATGTAGGTGTCAGATGTGCAGTTTTGGAAACAAACACGTTATAACACACATTTATTTTCATTTTAAAACATAAATGGGTACAACTTTAGATTGACGGCAGCTCTTCTCGGTCAAAGGATGTTACTGGCTGAAAGCACGCCATTCAATAGGGGAAGGAGATGATTGGTTATTGACAGGAAGGAAGCTAGTGAAGGGGTGGGGACACTTTCACACCAAGGTTTTGCACTCTAGGAAGTGCAGGACAGTCTAAAAGCATGTCTTGCAAACAGATTTCTTTAATGCGATACCATGTTTTAAAATGAAAATACATGTCTGCTAATTTTTTTTTTTTTTAAAAGTGGTTCTTTCAAACAGCACATTGGAACCTTTTACAAGGAATAGATGTGCATGGTGCAGAAAATGTATTAAACTATTTTGTTAGCTCCAATCCCTTTAAACAGTTTGGTCTTGGTTCAATTAAGATTCATGCATTGCATACATAATCCACTTTCTGTTTAAAAGAATAAGAAACAATGTGATGCAAATTGTTTTAAATAATTTGTGTTGTTGTCAGCTTAATTTGTTTGTCAAAATAATCTTTGAAATAACATTAATATTTGATAAAAAAAAAAAAAAAAAAAACTTCTTACTGGTGTCAACATTACTTTTATTTTACTTTCTGTAAACATGTTGGCTATCATCTTATAGACCGTCACATTTGCAATGACTTTCTTTTTCTAGAATTTTGATGTCATTCTGCCGTCATCGTAGTGTACTTTTATAGATTTTGAAAATGTGCGTTCCAAGCATAGAAAACCTGGAGAGGGTATGCCAGTGCCAATTTGGTAGGATTAACCTTGTTCCATGGGTCAAAATGAGTCATAATCAAGATACAAATTGAAGAATCATCATCTTAATGAAAAATTCCTTATGTCATACAATCTCGTGGTAAATCTCATGTTAAGAAATGCTTATCACACAACTTCAGAACAAATCACACAAGGGCTAATGTATACAAAAAAGCCAACCAGCTAAAGGGCACATCAGTGCTTCCTCATGATTGACTGATTCCACAAAATATTTCTCTGAATTTCTCTCAAAATTGGTTAATCTGTTTATGCTATATAAAAAATATATATATATACATATAAATTATAAATGCAATATACACTCCAGACTGTGGCTGATAAATCAATGAATTCTAAGTAACAACTGGGCTTCTGTATTTAATTATTTAGATTGCAATGCAAGAATGTGTTGAGTGTGATTTATAAAATCAGAATCCAAACCTTTCAAATAAAATCTATTTTTGGAATATGGTATGTTTCAAGCTTTTATTTAATAAAAAATCTTATGAGGATTGAAAACAATAATGTTGTTGCTAAAGCATTTTAATATGGTTTTGCTTGGGTGCTGCAGTGACTGTGGTCATGCAATTTTAATTGTTTTTCTCTTCTAAAAATAGATATTTAATTGACCACAGCTTACATGGAGATAGGTATTTCAACATAGATGCCAACAGTGGAGAGATTACGTCTGCAAAAACCCTTGACCGAGAAGAAATGCCATGGCATAACATCACAGTGATTGCTTCTGAGGTTGGTAAGTACAGTGCAGAACAAAAAAAAATGACAAAGGTGTCAGTATTCCAAGGGTTAAGCTTAGTTTGTAGTTGGCCATTATACTGGGTGTTACATGAGTGTATATAGTTATACAATGTGTGGCAGGGCAAATCCCTGCCTGAAGGAAATGTGTTGGTAGTTGGCAGGGATAGTGTTAATTTGTGCCCATGCCATATAAATGAGTGTGTGTGGCTGTGTTTGCACAGCCACAGGTGTAATTAATTAATTTTAATCTTGACTGCCTGTTAATATGTTTTTTAGTTCAGTTGGTATCACCTGCCTGTAATTTAGCAGGCAGGTATTTAAACAGTGTGAAATGTTTTCTTTTACAACACAGTATGTCCCTTTCATGAAGTAAATTAGCTTATTTATACAGGATCATCTTCAGTTTCATACAACATTAGTGCATAAATAAATACATTCCTTCACGTCAAAGTGAGATTACTTTGAATTATCGATCTGAGTTTGAATTATTCTCGGGGTAGCCCCAAATGTGTCAAACTAGGCTACTTGTATATTGCATGCTGTGGCAGGAAATGGCATTGCGGTGATGTCAGGCCAGAAGGCGAAACAAAAACACAGACAGGCAGGTACTGCAGTTGACAGGCGTGGTGTGCGATGTTTATTAAACAACAAAAATAAACAATATTTAAACAAAAATAAACACTTGCTCACAGAGCAAAATAAAAGGTTTTAAATAAAATCAATCACGAATGCCAAAAATACAAATATAGGTCAGGCTGGGTGATTGCCTTCACTGTTCCTATATCTTTCTGTTTTAAATTAATCTCTCCTCTCGCTCTCCCGTTCTCCCCTTCTGGGGTGCAGCGGGGGAACCAACAGGCTTGCTCTCTCTGCTGGTGGAGGTGGGAGTGACAAGCAGTCCTCCCAAGGTGGTGGAGGTGGAGCCAGCAGGTATTCTCCCTCTGCTGGTGGAAGTGGGAGCGACAAGTAGTCCTCCCACAGTGGTGGAGGTGAAACCAGCAGGCATTCTTTCTCTGCTGGTGGAGGTGGGAGTGACAAGCAGACATCCCAAGGTGGTGGAGGTGGAACCAGCAGGTATTCTCCCTCTGTTGGTGGGTACCTGGGCTGTGGACGTTCTGCCTTCCCCTTCTTGGGCTGTGGACACACCGACTTCTCCCTCTTGGGCTGTGGACACACCGACTCCCCCCTCTTGGGCTGTGGACGTTCGCGCTCCTCCCACTCAGGTGCAGGATGTTCGGGCTCCTCCACCTCAGGCACAGGATGTTCGGTCTTCCCCTTCTTGGGCTGTGGACGCACCGCCTCCACCCTCTTGGGCTGTGGATGCAGCAACAGTAGGTCTTGCTTATGTTGTGGAGAGGGGCTTCCCAGCTGATCTCCTCCTGTGCCTGCTGTTGCTGCTACTAAAAAAATAAATAAAAAAAAAACACTTGCTCACAGAGCGAAATAAAAGGTTTTAAATAAAATAAATCACAAACACCAAAAATACAAATATAGGTTAGGCTGGGCAATCGACCTTCACTCTTCCTATATCTCTCTGTTTTAAATTAATCTCTCCTCTCGCTCCACTTCAGAACACCCACCCGGAGTGTAGAGAGCTGCTAGTATTTATACAGGTGACCATCTCCCAATTAGCAACAAATTCATCACTTAATTCAGGAGATGGCCACCTTGTGCACGAGTTTTAATTAACATCCCATCCACGCTGAAAAAACAAAACAATAACACACATGGCGCTTCGCCCACATTTATATATAAATAATAAATAAATAAACACAAAACACAGTACAGGGGTGGAGGGGGAAACCCCATTCTAAAATAAATACTGAACAGGGCTGCTCGCCCTGTTACACATGCCTATGCTTTTAAATACAATAATTAAATTGATAGAAACAATTGGCAAACATACTAGATTGTCTAGATTGTCTGAGACCTTCTCCGTAGTCATTAGATATTTGGTGTTACCACAACAGTACAAAACTTCTTTCTCTGAAGCGGCCTCATCACAGTAAACATAATCAATACGCCAACTGTAACTGTATGGCTAGGTAAACAAAACCACTCGCGTCAGGATGACAGCAATCCCTGAGATTTAACTAAAAACATTCTACAGCTACAAACATTCAAAAACAAAAGAATGTCAACATCTTGACATACTGGGGTAAATGAAACAGATTTAGACAACCAAGCAATTAATACAACTGAGAAAAACACCAAGCGCCAGACAAAATGGGCTATGAAAGTTTTCTCTGACTGGCTAACTGAAAAGAACTTTGACATTGATTTAAAAACAGTATCGCCAAAAGCTACTGGCATCCAGCTCTGAAGCAGTCTGGAGCAACCTACTCAGCACAACAGAAGATAAAGAAAATTCACTTCAGCCTCCTCCTGTCAAACGAGAAACCACAAATGAAAATGTTACAACAGCAGCAGCAGCTCCGTCTACTGAACAAAACCTATATCTACATGTTGAAACAATGAATGGCAACATCCACTTCAATATCTACAAAGCCTAAACAAGAAACTGGTATTGAAGCTTCAAAGAATATATTATACAAAACAATTTAAATCAAATGTTTATTAAGCGAACAATTTTAGTTACTGTGGAACTACTTTTTCTTTCAGTGGAAGGTTACACAAATACACATTATTAAAAAAAAGTTTAAAGTTTTCTTTATTTACCAACACCACACTCATAGACCCATTTAATAATAGCAATAACACACTCCAGGGTGTGTGTGTTATCATGAAATATCTGTCACTTGGGTGATTGAAGGCATGGTGATATCTCATGATAACACACACACTGTCGTGTATTATTGTTTAATTATCAAACCACCCGATTTATTTACTTATGGATTAATATTGTATGAAACTGAAGACCATACTGTATTCTATTTTGTATGTATATGTGTAAAAATTCAAATTGCAGGTATGTTATTTAAATAGTTGTTGCAACACACGGAGACGTGTAATGCTATATTTTTCGAAATGTCGCTACTTACTCTTTAAATGAGTATTTTATTCAGATAAATAATTATACCATTCAAAACAAAAGTGGCACATAAAACACTCTTTTACATTACCTAACATGATAAAACATTACAAAAAAAACAGGCATTCTGTTTAAAGTAAGTGACTCATTAAGTATTTTGATAAGCCTGCTGAGCAATACAATAATTATTATAATGATCACTCCTTGAAAGTCCATGTTCACAAGATCTGGAATACCAGAGTGTGTTCTTAGAGACAGTGGACCCAAGGAGTTCCATACATTTGTGTGGGATTTCATCCATACTATCTCCAATATATTATCAATCAACTAAATGGGCCAAAAACTCTGTCAGGATATTTTGAAGCAAGCCAACCATGAGGGAAAGATCCTTACCAGAGTCTCCCAGAATACAGAAATACACAAACAGATGATATTGGGTCTCCTACTGATGGGTAGAAGCCAAAACAAGTGGAATGTTCTGCCAAATTTAAATTCCAACAGAGGCAAGCTAAACAGAAATGTTATGACCAACATGCAAAAATCCTACCAGAACTCATACAAGGTGAGGACATCAGAATGCGGTTCAAAAGCTCAAGGTACTAAGATTGCATATTGTGGAAACATGTGATGGGGAAGTTTTCAGGTGGAACAGAAGACATTTAAGGTCTGTACGAGACAGAAACTAGTGATGTCGCCAAGAGGTCCCTTTAACACTTTCCGCAGCTCCTATGTCTACACAGCAGAAAGCCACAGAAGGGTGCCGTGCCACCTCCTTTACAGTTTTCAAATGATCCACAGACGGTAGAGGTAGACAATTCTACACAGGACTGTCCAGTTGTTATCACCACCACCTGTGGAAGAGTGAAAAGGAAGCCAGTACGTTTGTGTGCTTTAAGATTTAACAATTTAATTTAGTAAATTCAGAACTAATGTGTTCATAAAGAACTATTTTTTGAAAAAAAATATACCATAATAAGAAACCTGTTAATTTGGAAAACAACTATTTAATGGTTTGTAGTAACAAGCATTAGTGATGCAAGTGCTAAATTTGAGTTGATATATATTGTAAATCGACCGGCACTGCAGTCGTTCGTTTGCCCCTTCCAACGTAGACCCAGACACAGATGGAAGTTTTTAAGGTGCTTACGCGCTATTTAATAAACACAAAATAAACACCTAGCTTTTACGAGCACTAACTACACAACACAGAAACATAACTAAAACAGGACAGCTAAGCTGTTTACCTGTAACACAAATTCTAACAAAACACACAAAAAGACTTTCACAGAGTACCTTTTTTTTTTTTTTTTTTTTGCTATGATTGAGCACACCTTATATCGGGCTCCTTTTCACCACAGCAGCCCTGAGCACACTGGCTGCTTCCTCTAAATAACCTGCACCTGGCTCTAATTTACAATGAACACTAGGTGCAGGGGATAACTAATAATCAAACAATTAACACAAATATCACCAATTTTGGTAAATGGGGTTCGACTCGTCACAGGATATTTATTTGGACAGTGAATTATAACGTCCCCGTGACTGTTTGTTAATTGCCCCCCCTATAATAACCGTACATCCCTCCGCCGATAGGGATTATATATATATATATATATTATATATTATATATATATATATATATATATATATATATATATATGACTTCTTGACTGGTAGTTTCATGTGTGGAACTGAACTCATTCGCTGTATGGTCCGCTCAGCAGTAACAGTATATATATATATATATATATATATATATATATATATATATATATATATATATATATATATATATATATATATGTGTGTGTGTGTGTGTGTGTGTGTGTGTGTGTGTGTAATAAAATGAACTGAAGGGGAAAAGGGAGATGTAATGATCTGTTAACCTAGTGTACTAGGTGTAGTATTAGAGAACAAAAACAAGAAGACACTGATGAGTAGAGAATACTGATGCTGTTCAATGTGTTGTGCTGATTAATACTATCGAAAGTTGTGTTAAACTTACAATTTTTGTACAGTCTTTATAAATCCTTACAGGTATTTTTAAGCAGCTTATGCAGTAGCAACTATGGAATTAAAAATGTCGATCTTGTAATTGGAACCAATACAAATGAATCAATGATGCCAGTAGGCGCTAATGTTCTAAAAGGTACATTAGGGTGTTTTCAGTAGTGAGGTGAAATGTAACACCATAATGGTTGATAATAATAACATACATATATATTTAAGAAAGAGTGCTGATATGGAGACTTGTGCTTTGCTTGACTTGATTGATGAAAAGAGACCACCCAGGGTGGACATGTATATTCTAAACACGAAGATCCTCAGGATTCAGTGATCGATTCTATTGATTGTTGGTGAACTGAGAAGAGTGTAAATTAACAGAACATTAGTGATCATTTGTAATTAAATATCTCAACCAGACCAAAGCCCTTTCAAGAATCTTAATGGAAAGATTAATGGAAAACTTTGGGTAAAGAGATGAATTCTTGAAAAGTGGAGTAACCACTACTAGTTTAATCTTTTAGATAATGTCACAAAATTCAAGGATTACCTCCTGAGGATTATCCTCTATAGTGGAGGTGGGCAAACATATGTTTAACTTTACAGTTTTGCATTCATACAGAGTAACATTTGTCCAATATGCGATATAACTTGTTGAATAAACTCAGGTTATATGGAAGCTATCATTTCTGTCTGTTCGACTGTCTATCTGTATGAAACATTTGTCTGTCTTTCCATCTGACTGTCTATATTTCATGCTCAATTTTTTTTTTACATCTTTCTAAAGAATCTCTTGTCCAATTGTGATAAAAACTTGTGGCTCAAAATGTTGTGAGTATAATAATCTGGTGCTGTATGAAGGTTGTCTTTCTGTCAGTCGGACCCTTTTTTTTTAAAGTAACCTTGTCACATTCTGATGAAACTTCCTAAGGACATTATTTGCACAAATTTAGTAATAATGAAATTTGATCGGTACATATTTTTGAAGTAATTGAGCTGATCAGCATCTGGCGGTATATTAAGGACTCCACCTGTCTATATGCCAGACTTAATTTTTCAGTGCATACTGTATTGGGAGTAGAGGTCATAGTGATCTTTTTCGTGGTACTCATTGCTTTTATTTAGACAGATGCGCCATGAATGATGTGTATACCATAAACAATAGCCTTTTCATTAAGAAAGCACTTTAAAGGTGGAATCTCTCCTGAAGACATATATGCTTTCACTAGTTTGGCAGTCTGTTTTCTCATAATGGCTGCAATGGTTTTAATTAGACATGCACCTACACAGAATTTAAATAAATGCCTCAGAGGAGCTTTTTTTTGAAGTGTTCACTGTTTCACAACACACCCTCTATGATTGTACCACTCCCAAGGACTTATCCTTAATTGCCAGTGTGTGTCCTACATCTGTGGCAGAAAAATGTGTAAAAACATACAAAAAACAATTTTCTTAAAATTAAAGGAAGACTTTAGGTTATGGATGTAACACTGGTTCCCGAAAAGAGAACGTGACCACCAACCCATACTTTTGGGAAATGAGTGCCAAAAGTCAGTTATTTACTGAGCATTTTACATCAGTGCTGCTGATAGGCCCCTCCTGGGAGTGATGTCCTCGGTCCCGCCTACCGAGGGAATAAGTAGTCACTGCATGGAGCTCATTTCCTCTTTTGCATCGAACCTGCGAATGTGAGTGATGTGACCACGCAAGGTTTGGTGGTCATCTTCTCTTTCAGGGAACCAGGCTTACATCCATAACCTAACGTTCCCTTTCAATTTAAAGACGACCACCAGCCAATAATTTTGGGAAAAGTATACCAAAGCAGTTGCAAGGGAACGTGAGTGGAGACAGCTGACGAGGAACGACTCGACACTGCCAAACCATGGTTACTGGTGCGAGCGTGCAACCTCAAGGACTCTTGTGCCTAGTGAAGGCATAGAGAGATCTACCACATTAAGCCGGTAGAACCCGGTGAATGTTTGCAGAGTAGCCCAGCTAGCCACAGTACAAGTATCAGTCAATGAGGCACTTACAAAGAGGTCCCATGACGTAGCCACTCCTCTGGTAGGGTAAGCTGGCATTATTGCACACAGTCAAAATTGTCAACAATCCAATGGGACAGTCACTGCTTCAAGAGGGCTTTACCCAGGGTCCTTTCACTATGACAGATGAAGAACTGGTCTGACTGACGCAGCGCTCTTGTTCTATCCACATAACCATTCAATGGCTGAACCGGGCAGAGGGAATTTAATCTCTGATCCTCCTCCTAAGAAAAAGGAGGGGGAAAGCCTTTAGTTCCACTGACTGGTTTAAGTGAAACACCCTAACCACCTCAGGGGGGAAAGCAGGGTTCATGTGTAATGATGCCCTGTTTCCAGCATCCCAAATACGCATACAGGCTCAATGCACAGACAGAGCCTGTAACTCACTAAGCCGCGTATCAGAGGTGATGGCTAACAAAAAGCCTGTCTTCATAGAGAGATATTTCAACTCTATGGAATGTATAGGCTCAAACAGGGCTTACTGAGAGCCTTCAATACCACATCTAGACTCTACTCGGGAAGGGCATCCTTTCTAGAAGGACGTAGCTGCCAAGCACCCTTTAGAAAATGTGTTGCAAGAATATGAGTGCCCAGGAAAACTGAGTCAATAGGGAAATGGCATGCAGATATAGCTGCTAGGAAAACTTTCAGCATAGAGGGGGACCTGCCTGCCTCCAGCCGATCTTGCAGAAACTGTAAAATAGTTGCTATAGGGCAATAGACGGAATCTATTGTTGAAACAGGGCTAGACAGTTGTGAATGGCAGCTACTCTGTCATCCGATAGGTAGGCTCTCATTGTAAGGGAGTCCAGACGGAGTCCTAAGTAGACCGTACTCTGTACCGGTATTAATTTGCTTTTTGCAACGTTGAGGGTGAGATGCTCTGTCATTATCACCATGTGGGCCACTGCTCTTTCCCACGACTGGGAACAAATCAATCAGTCGTCCAGGTAATTCAACAGCCTGATTCCTTGTAGCCACAGAGGGGCTAGGATGGCATCCACGCACTTTGAAAACGTGCGGGGGAGCTAAGGAGAGGTTGAATGGCTTTACGAAAAACTCCAAATTGCTTCCCTGAAAAGTGAAGTGGAGATATTTCCTGTGTGAGGTATGAATAGGGAGGTGAAAATACATGTCCTTTAAGTCCACGGTGGTAAACCAGTCGCCCAGCCAGACAGACTGGAGAATGTTACGGTGTTTGAGTATTTAGGACCTCCTCTCCCTCAAGGGTCTAGGATGGGGCGGAGGCCGTTGTCTTTTTTGGTACTAGAAAATATCTAGAGTAGAACCCCTTGTTTGAGAAGTAATGTATCTACTTGTTTTACGAGCTTTGAAGCCATCCATTGAGGCGCCTCCCTTTCTGTGTGGGAACGTTGCAGGATCTCCTCCACTGCTAGCCCTCAAACATATGGCCAGGGGAGATAGGTCCGTCTAGCAAGGCAGACTTGTCTGTATCTGGAACCCTTGCTTGGGACAGCCAAAGCTGTCTCCATGCCACTATGAAGCCTGCCACGCTTCGACCCAGGGCTTGCCCTTGGAAGCCTGATATTTGCAGCAGCGTTCCTGAAACCAAACATAGCTCTGAACTTATGTGTTTAGGGAGAGATGGTGTTTGCAAAATGCCATCCAGGCAAGTCATGAGGAGACCTGTTGTGTTGGCCAGACGCGTGACCTGTTCTTCAGTCGCATACAGCCATTTAATGTGGCATGCAGGGTCCTTAACCAGACCTACAGGAGGGTTTCGAACCGCAGGCAACAAGGCCACCGATGCAGGGATCGCCTATCACCAAGAGGCCGAAGCACCGAGGCTTTGAGGCATCGCTAGTGCCGAGGTCACCAATGCAGTGAGTGTTAAAGCACTAAGGGCTAAGCAACGAGGCTTTGAGGCATCAGGAGCATCAAGGGCAGTGAGTGCACTGAGGGGACCGATGCAAGGAGCGTCTAAGTACCGTGGGCATCAAGCACTGAGGCATTGAGGGCACCACGTGCATCAAGGGCACAGAGGGTACTGATGTAGGGAGCGTCTAAGTACTGCAGGCGTCAAGCACCGAGGCGTTGAGGGCACCACGGGCAATGAGGGCACCAAGGGTACTGGGCAGGGGTACCCAGAGCATTGTACTAAGTTAAAAAAACAAAACTAATTTACTCATGTCTACAATACAGTTCAGTTACAACCAATTATTTAAAAGCAATCAGAATAGAGTTCCACAGACAAGGAACACAACAGCAAAAATATCTGGATCCAGTTGTTTTAAGATGACTTTTTGGAACAACTGAAAGTTCTGCATTTTCTGATCTCAAAGAATAAGTAGGAAAATACAGAGTTAGTAGTTCCTGGAGATAGGATGGCCCTAATCCATGAAAGGCCTTGTAGGTTATTACAGCAACTTTAAAATCAATTCGTTAGCTTACTGGTAACCAATGTAAGGACCTAACTACTGAAGTAATGTGTTGAGTATGACGAGTATGAGAAAGCAATCTGGCAGCTGCATTCTGAACAAACAAATATATCAACAAAGAATTGCAATAATCAAGACAAGAAGTTATAAATGCATGTATCAACATCTCTGAATCCCTCACATCCAGTGAGGGAAAAAGATAAAAAGCTATTCTGTTAACAGAATTAATACAAAAATCAAAAGAAAGCTCAGGGTGCACCTAGGTTCTTCTCTCCAGTGGAAGGTAAAATGGAATTGCCATCCAAAATAATATTGGTTGGATTACATTTCACTAAACCCATTTTAAAACCAATTAACAAAACTTCAGTTTTATCTAGATTTATTTTCAATCAATTTGTGGCCATCCATGATTGGATCTTAGTGAAACACTTAAGAGTATGTATTGCCATATCTGACTGCATAGGAAATGATGCATAGATTTATGTATCATCAGCATAAAAATGAAAGCCAAGATTTCATTTTCTAATAATGTCCCCAAGAGGCAACATGTATACACTGAACAACACATAGAACCGATAGCTAAGAACTGGCTTCTGTGAAGTATGCTTAACATAATGTATTATGTTGCTTGAACCCATCCAATCTCCCAGTTTCATTTTAACAAAACAATTCCAAATAAATATACACTTCTATGGATTTCAGCAACACAATGTAAGGCAGGATTAGGAAAATTTAGGAAAGCAGGAGACAAGCTATCTTTCTATAGATATTCTACCCAATTTGCCCACAGCAGGAGGGCAGGGCTAATAGATTGTGCAGATCGGGTTGTTTCAGACAGAGTACAGTTTGGAAAGTTTATAGGACAGAAAGCAGTTAAAATATTGCAAACTATTCACTACACAAATTTGGGGTCCTTACTTCAAAATTGATAGGTTTAATATAATTATTTTTGGATAATTAACAAAACAAGTATTTTGGTTGTCTTTTACAATGTTAGGATGGGTTTGCACTAAATGAAATGACATGCCACTTATAGTCAGCTGTATTGCCAAATAGAGATTTTTGTAGTTTACTTCATATTAAGTTGTGCATGAACACATTTAAATGAAAATGAATACATTTTTGAGTGCTATCACCTATGTTTTGAGAAGATCTAAATTCCTAATAATTTTACTTATGCAATCTTTAAAAAAAAAAAGCAAAAAACTTAAGGCAATCACAGGTGGCGGGTTTGGAAAGGTATCAGAAATTTATAGAAGAAATAATAGATCAAAAGTGACATGCATATGAACTTGAGACCCATGGAAGTCCCAATGCCTACTGGCTCGGTCAGTGGAGAAAAATTTTTCATATAGTTTGAATATGGTCCATATGAATGTCTCAGTATCAAGTATGGTCAGGCAGCAGACGATGTCTTTGGGGATCCTGTCCCATTCTTCAGTCAGTGCAACACTAAGCTCTGTTATAAAAAAAAAACAAAAAAAAAATGTTTTTGCTTTATGGACAACATCCATCCATATAGATCCTGAAGGTATTTTTGTGTTAAAAATCAGTCATTATAGCAGTTCAGGGTTTAGGCTAAAATTGTTTTTTTAAGGCATTCAGAAGATAAATAAATTTAAAAAAAGAATAAGACAAAACACAAAGGAGGCACCGGCAGCTAGTTGTATGTTAGATAGATCTTCCTAAACTAGTTTCCATTATGCTTGACAACCCAGCTTTGTTCAAATTATTTATTTATTTATTTATTTATTTTCCTTATGATGACCAGATGTCTCCAGAGGTTTGAAGGGAAAGGCACAGATCAACAATTTCATCAGCGGGTGAAGGCCTGGCTAAAAGTCAGTGCCTGGGGTGGTGGGAGAGGCCAAAAATGATTAGACAAACCGAACCAGTTAGATGGTGTTTCAAGCCCTCATGGCATCAGGCGGATAAAATGTGCAAGTCCCAATTTTATAGTGTCAAAGGAAATGTGTATGGGGGTTAACCCTCCTATTAGGTTTCAGGTCTATTTGACCCAACTTTAGTTTCCAATTAACTTAAATGCTATTTTTCTTTTCATTTTCTGTATAATATTTTATGACTTTTCCTAAGTTGGGGTCATGAACTTATATACAGAAAACAGAACCTTTGAGATGTTTTTTTTTTTTTTTAGAACAGGTCACGTATACAAATAAGATGTTTCGGGTCATTGTGACTTCAGGTCTATGTAGATTTGTGCGCAGGAATTAAACAAACTTCTTGAATTTGTTATTTTATTATTATTATATTTGTTTATATTTATATTATATTATATTTATATATCTCTGGAAATGGTTGCACCTGTCTGGAGATATTTATAAACAATATATATGTACAAGCAGAGCCTAATTTTCACTGTTGGTATTGCAACAGCATCTCACTAGTAAAAACATTCCAAAATGAAGAGCTCGCAGGTTGGCAGTCAAAGAAGTTTTATCACAGCTCCTGGACTAAAAGAGCATACAAGCGTAAAACCTTTGCAAATAAAAACAGTTAATCAATTTAAGGCTGTTTTAAATTATTTTGAAATTGCATTGGGTCAGTATGACCCAAAACATAACAGATGTACCTAATTCTCAACATAATAGGAGGGTTAAATGAGCTGAATCTCTTGTATTAGTGAAAATCTGAAATCTGTACCCTATAGCACTTAAAACTGGAATTTAAAAACAATGTCATTGTGAAAAAAAATACTTTTTTAGACTGCTATATTGTTCGAGACATATATCAAACTCATTCCCAACTAAAACATTGATTAATGTATTTATTGGTGCAAATTACTGAAAAACATACTACTGAGGAATAGAACAGGTGTGCTGCAGGAAAAGAAGACGTGCAAAGATGTTTCCGTGGCAACAAATCATATCAATTGATTGCCACAGGGGTGCACTAGCATTGCAAAGCGGCAGTTAGCATCCACCTTTTGATAAATGACAATGAGGTGCAATAGATTGTGTTTCAATTTTGAGAAACTATGCAGTAACGATTAAAAAAAAAAAAAAAAAACATTGGAAATCATTTAAGACTGCTGATGTAAAATGTATTTTGCAGGGACAGCAACAAGAGCTTAGTCATTGTCTTATTTACAGATTAAAGCCAGGGCAACAGGGAATAAAGGACATGTTGAGCAGGTTGGGTTTAGTGAATGATGAAAGCATAAGCCATTTACAGAACAGATGGAAGAAAAAAACATCAATCCTGAACTGAATTGACACAATAACGCTTGTGTCCAATTGTAAAGGTTATGTTTATTAGTATATACATTTTTAGTACTATATTGATAAAAGATTGATTATTCTGTTTAGTAAATATACAACTTGCCATATTGGAAAAGTATATTAAAGAAAGGCACACTGGTGATTTTCTATGTTCCACTGTTTAGATGTTATTTGTTGAATCTATATACTGTAGGGCCGACCATCATTTCATGGTGTGTTTTACAACATCAAAAGAAAAGGTTAAATGTGTAGATTCTGGAATTTATATTGTAAATATTAAAATGCTGATGCTTGCACCACATATTTGTTATTAACGTATTTGTTTATGCAGGTTCAGGATGTAATTCTATCACTTATTGACATTTCTGAAATAATTAACCCTCACCTCAAATACTTTCTCACAACATCAAATGCTGTTTTATACACAATGATTGCCTGCAGTTTCTTTTTCGTATTTTCCTTCTAGTTTAATATATACCTCCTGAAACAACTAAGTACTACATCATACAATTCTCTTCTCTTATGTAAGACTGCTGGCTTGAAAATGCATCTTTATTTCAATCGCTTTTCTGCACTTCTGTTTTTCTCAACGATTTTGTATTTTCTAAAGCTGCAGAAATAAAGTTGGAAATCTATCCACTGGTTTGGTTCTTGGATGTTTTCTTTTTGGCAGAATATCTAGTGATCTAAGAATCTGTGCCTATTTTCCAAAGATCCTATTTTTTCCTGGGTGCCTCAGGAAAAAAAAGTACATCAAGCAAGACACAGGGGTCTGTAATAATAATAATAAAAATAATAATAATGAAGTCCATGGGTCAGAATGTTATGAACAATCTGGATATTTCTTGAATACATAATATATAACCTCCAGCAAAAAAATAAATAAATAAGATGTGAAACAAAGCAGGCAATCCATTCAAAAAGTAAATAATGAATTGTACTTTTATTGTGATAACATTTTACATTGTTTAACATATGATTATAACAATGGTTAATGGTGTTTTTTTCAACTTTGATGCTTTTTGAGTATTCTTAAGAACAAAAAGCTAACATAGACAACAGTATATCAGAATACATAAATGCATGGTGTTCTGGCTTTACATTTTGAAACTACAGTCAAAAAGCCATGTATGATGTAGACCCCATAACTTGAAAAACATCTGACCACTCTACCCCTTTACAGTATGTTTTGTGCACCTCCATTAGCCGCATATGACGTAGAGTGTCTTGAACACTCCTGATGTTTTTAGTTTCTTAAGGTTGTTTTCAATAATGCTTTTTTGCTTTTGTCTTTTGTGTCTTCAAATCTTTCACTGCTGTCAAAAAAAAAAAAAAGCTGCAGTGAAGTTAACATTTTACATGTTGGGTTTTAGTTTTAACTTTCATGTGGTTTTCAACTGAATTGGTTCCGATCAAAGGTTACTTTGTCTGCTACGTTAAAATCAACAGTTGTCGTCTCTTATTTATTTATTTATTTATTTATTTTTAAATTGAGTCATTGCCAATGGGTTTTTACCCTGGTGTTCTCCCCAATTTGAAATGCTCAATTGTTATTTGTATCCTGGTTCATGGCTGCAACCCCCCTGGCGACTTGGAAAATGGAGGCTGGAACACGTGTCCTCCTAAACGTGCTCCTGCCAGTCCATCATTTTTCACACTGCGGATCCACAGCGATGCCACCAGACCTATAGTGCCGGAGGACAACACAGATCTTATGGCTTCACTGCAGAACCGCAGGCGACCTATCGGCCACAGGGGTCAATCGTGCGCAGTGAACCATGGATTCCCCTACTGACCTAAACCCTCCCTACCTGGGTGGCACTCGGCCAGTTGTGCAGTGACATAGCCTGGATTTGAACCTGCGATCTCCAGCTATAGGATGCATCCTGGAGCACCTTTACTGG